>NC_046619.1:11622747-11930524 GCF_900324465.2 Anabas testudineus
CAAGTAACCCTGGAGATCATGCCTCACCTGCCTTTTAGGATCAAATCTCTTCGGAACCACTACACCATCGTCACATCCGCTTTCCTGGACAGGGAAACCATCCCTTCCTACAATGTCACTGTCAGTGCTGTGGATGGAGGCACCCCACCGCTGTCATCTCAAATGACCTTTAAGGTGGACGTTGCAGATGTCAATGATAATCCACCTCGTTTTGAACAGACATCATACACTGTTTATATCACAGAGAACAATGCTCCTGGTGCACCTCTGTGTGTTGTTAAGGCCACAGATGCTGACGCGGCAGAGAATGCACGCATCACCTATACTGTGCTCAATGACAACAACCATGGCATCCCAGTAGCCAGCTATGTCAGCATCAAACCCAATACAGGTGAGGCCTATGCCCTGCGAGCGTTCGACTTTGAGAAGCTGAGAGAGTTCCACTTTCAGATTAAAGCACAGGACAACGGTGTGCCTCCACTCAGCCGTGTGGCCACAGTATATGTTTACATTATGGATCAGAATGACCACCCGCCCAGGATTATCTATCCGCCCGCCAATGGGAGCCGCACCACAGAAACGCTGATGAAAAATGCTGAAGCAGGAGTGTTGGTGAGCAAGGTGACAGCATGGGATGGTGATGCAGGGCAAAATGCTTGGCTGCTCTTCACCCTGGAGCAGACCAACACAGACCTTGACCTGTTCAAGGTGCATGAGTACACAGGCGAGATCCGCACCACAAGGCGAGTCACTGAGGACAACTCCACGTACTTCGTTCTGACTGTTATGGTGCGTGATAATGGCCTGCCACCACTTTCCTCCACTGCCACCATCCATGTGTACGTAATGGAGCTGCCACCTAAGGTGGCTCCTGATCCCAAACGCATCATCAGGCCCAACAGCCCGTTAATGTTTTCCAATGTCACCCTTTACCTCATCATTGCCCTGAGTGCCACAACCTTTGTCTTTCTGGTCACTGTCTTTGTACTGGCCATTGTGCGTTGCCATGCCTACTGTACACAGCCTGGGTCCTGCTGCCCATGTTGTGTATCCAAGAAGAATTTGCCCGAGGGGGGCACTCCAGCAGCAGGTGGTGGTGGTGGTGGTGGTGGTGGGGGTGGGGGTGCAGCGAGAGCAGCAGGTGGAGGGCAGCCAAACAGCAATGTGGCCCTGCGCCGTGACCTCAAAGTGGAACCGCATTATATTGAAGTGCGGGGTAATGGTTCTTTGACTAAAACGTACTGTTACAAGACATGCCTGACTGCCACGTCAGGAAGTGACACTTTTATGTTCTACAACACAGGACGGCCACACAGTGGCACCTGGGGCTCAGGCTACGTCACCAGCCACAGTGGACAGAGCCAGATATTTGTACGGCGTCTCAGTATGCCAGACGCAACTGCCATTCAGGTGTGTGTCTGGGATCATCTCTGTGTTTTGTTATTTTACACTACCTCACGCCAGTAAGTGACACAAAAACCACAAGGTGTAAAAGGAAAATCGTCAGAGTTATGTTTCAGGCTTTGCTGTAGGGCGGTGTTCTTGCAGTAGGATTGTGATTGCCATTTGCAGCTCTGGAGCTGTTGCAGCCTTTTATCTGTTCTTCTGAAAAATTATGTTTTAAAAATATATTTTGCTGCTGTTTTTGAGAACCATAGAGAACCTCCACAACCAGAGGAACATTTGTGAGGCGTTTATATGCCACTCCCAAGGTCTGCCTAGTTTCTTGAGTTCCCTCAACCTAATTCATATGGTTTGTACACATCAAGGCAAAGAAAGAGATTTTGCTGTTTTAGTTATGTGTATCGTTCCATTATTACCTCCTTACCATATGTGGCATTTATCGTCATAGCTGTGTCTTAATATTGGATAGAAAGTGGACATACTGAAGTGTGGGTAGTTCTCTGTGCTGTGTTTATTTTAGCAGGTGGGCGCACTTTGATTTGCTTGATGTTAGTGTGTTGGTGTGTGGTCCAAGCTTGTTAAAGACCAGTGCTTTTATGGTTCAGGGTAAGAGATTTTAAAGTCTAGTTATCTTCCACACATGTGCTAAACGGCTGCAGTAAATGTATTTTTCTCAAACTATCTGTGTTTTCTTCCTCCCTGTTATTTTCTCCTCAAAACAAACTAGTAGGCTTCAGTCGCTCGTTCACCTATGACCCCACACAGTCAGTGTGATTTGTCTGCTGTGGGCTGTGTGCCTCAATATTCAAGTCCAGCAGCTCCAGAGGGTATTCAATGGTCATCGTAGAGAGGTAAAAACAGTGCAGCCTTTGCCAGCTACGAGGGCCACCAGTCCCATTGCACCAAAATATCATCTTCTGGTCACGTACTTGCCTGGCACTGAACACTAAGCCAGAGTTTGGGAATCGGTAAAGAAGCCAGGAATGAGGCAGAGACCATGTCTGAGTTTCATTTAGATTAGAGCTTAATTCCATGATGTTTTTCCCATTTAATAGGTTGATGACAACATGCACATAAATGTTTGCATCATTTCAAGTTGTAACAAAGCAAACAACATTGTTAGGCTAAAATAAAAATTAAAACTGTTTGTTTTCTACATCATCGTGTTTGCCCCAGAGCCTGTCTGTGCAAGGCAGGAAAGGATACAGGAGAAAATAAGTGATAAAAAAAGAGGATTAAAGAGATGTTTAAGGTATCTGTTGTGGTATCACTTGATGTGATCCTCATTAAATGCCAGTCATGTTTGTTCTTGCTATGTAATTAACAGGCAGCAATGCGTTTCTCGGTACTGTGCGTGTATTGGCTGGCTCCTCGCAGATGAGACCAGGAATGAAAGGTGATTGGACACAGCGTTGATGGCGGAGGTGTGAGCTCTGTATCCATGCTAGGAATGTTCGCTCAGAGGGAGAGGGGAGAATAGAGGAAAGGCCAGAAAACCGTTCAGTGGTCAAAGCAAAAGCTTTGTTTTCTCTCTAATTTACAATGTAAAACCAGACAAGGAAATAAATACACTCAGCTCACAGGAATCTTTTTTCTGCTTAATTTGGCTACTTTCTTATTAAATGATTAATTTGCACTAATTATTTTCCTTTTGGATTATATAAAGCTTAAACCACGTTTGCGTTCTACATGCTTGTATGTTATGTATGTTTATGCTAGTGTGTTTTTTCATTTCACACATTTCATTTTATTTCATATTGCCAAGCAGACTCTCCCTTTTTTGGGCAGTACCATGCTACAACAGTGCGAGCATTTTTACAAGGTCATTTATTCCCATTTATGGACTATGTGGCCCATTTTAATGGGCCTTCAGATCAATTTCTATGTATTGTCTAAAAGATAAAATTAAACAGAGCTTTTGTTTAAGGTTGTTTTCAAAGCCATAGTAACATATTTTGTCCTTTTAAAATCAATCCAAACTATTGATCCAGCAACTGATTGCTTTTTGATGAGCAATTGTCTTTACATAGGTTCATCTTTTATTACTGTTAAGTGTCTCACATGTTGAAGTGCTTTGTATTCCCGTGGATACTCTGCTTTGTTTGAATGACCCTAGGAGGAATAGCAGGCCTCTCTCATTAAGACCAAATATTGGATTTCAAAGGTGATGAATGTCTACTGCAGACTCACAGAGGTCAATGCAGCTTCAGCAGCAAGTGAACATCTGTCATATTTGAAAGGAAATGGGATTACTAATGGGTCTCTTATGAACTGAACAGCCAAGCATGGAGAATTTAGTGTCCTCAGTCAGATTGGTTTAGCTCTATCAGTGGTTTAGGTTGAGATTAGAGAAAAAGCAATCTCATCTCTGTTTTGTTGTCAGGTTAACAGAGAGCATGATCTTACTTGGGAATTCAAATCAATCTGACTTTTAGTGCTCCAACAACATTTAAAGTTTTATGATTATATGTTTTTGATTATTTAGGAAATTGGAGCTTAATAGAAGCACAGGCACTGAACATTAGGATGACTCTGTGGAATTGCATAAGTAGCAGACAAAAAGATGTGACTCTCTGTGTCCTTCTGTTATCATATATGTAGAACCGAGGGGGTTAATCTGATATCTTTCCTCTTCCCTCCTTCCTCCACCTGTGACCTTCATAGGAGTGAAATGATGGAGTGTGGTGGGTGGAGGGTAAAATGTAGACGGGGCTCTGCACAGTTACCATGGTGAGTTGTGTCAGACCGACTCATGCAGGCCGTGTACCAGTGAAACACAGGGTTTTGATCAGTCTAAAGAGGATATAACAAGGAGAAGAAACTCAACAGCACAGGGGAGGGGGTGGCAAATATACAGAGGCAGAGTAGAGGAAGGCGGGAGGATGCTGTGAAAAGGAAAAATACAGAAGATTGTGGAGGTCTTTTTAGAAACGAGTATAACTAAAAAACATCTTGATATTTCAGTAATTTTGAGCAAAGAGTAACAGAACACACGTAGGAATGATTGGAGATCATTAGGTAAATATGTATAAACTGCAGTCGTCAGTACAAACAGCTGCAAACGGGTAAGTATTGCTACCACAGTAATGTACCCCAACCAGCACAGACCAGATTTACCCTAGAAGCATAACATCAGAGTCTACGATCACAGGATACTTCGGTCTGTGTGCCACTGGAGTGAAATCTCTCAAAGTCATTCCTTTTTCTAAAGATGTGGATGGGAGTGGGGGGAGTGAGGATGTAGCAGCAGAAGGAGGTGAATTCACCTACAAGCTTCATTTCATCAATCAGTTCTCTCGAAAAGGCAGAGAAACTGTGACTGCAGTGATTGTGTGTCTATGTGAGATGGAATATGTGTGTTTATGTGTGTGCGTGATGCGCATGCACTGGCAGGTCTCGCCATGACTTATTAATGACACGGTATTGGCTTTCGCCTGTACTTAAGACTCAATTCCTCTCGTTCTCTCTTGCAGCCCAAGGCGCCGAATTCAGACTGGAGATATTCAGCCTCCCTGAGAGCAGGAGGTGTAATGCAGAGGTAAGCATCCCATTTTTTTTCCCCAACACTTTGCAATAAGTATTTTATCACACCTCACCAGTCACTTTCATTATGTTTTGTTAAAGATCAACTAACATTTACTCTATTGGTCCAGCCAATAATAACTGAAGAGTTAAGCAAATAACCTCATCCTGTATCATTTTCTAATTGCACCATCTTAAGCACCACCCACCCTTTGTCGAGACTGATTGCTACTTGCTCAAAACAGCAAACAGCGTGTTTACTTACATATAGCACAGGTAATAGTGACTCAGGGAGTCATTCTATAACCTTGGGTGGTCCACAGAAAGGCTTTCAGTATTCAATTCAGACATACTGCATAATCAAGTTGAAAAATCACATGAACATAAAATGACACCAGCTAAACATTCTCCTTTTGTTTAAAAGGAGGAAAAAATATTAAGATGCAGTGCTGACATTGAGGTCTCCTCCACATCCTAACCCAACCTTGGACATTTTACTAAATTCATTTTAGCAATCTATTGTCTCCATATTAAATGTCTATTGACTAAATGTATAAATGTCTTCAGTGCCCTACCACAGAGCCAGGTGAAACGCTAAGGTTAATTTATATGCATATTCCAGTAAAGATGTCTGAGATCATCTGTGCTGCAGCTGTTGATTACTAGTGATTTCAGTGCAGAGAGAAAGGGTTGGGTCTTTTTCAAAGCAGACTAATTACAGTCTCTTTTTTTACCCATTCATATTTTAATTTCCCATTGTATTCTTATTAAATATACACTTATGGTCAATTGTGAGAAAACTCCTAATCAATTTCAGCAAGAAAACTGTGAGAATGATCACTAAAAACAGCTGAATGTGAAAATATGTGAGAAGCATCATGGAGGGGATCAGTGCAGTTGGAAATGGCTCTCAGTGTTAACCAACAGATGGGGAACTGACAGGAGGGAATGGTAATCAGAGAGGGGGTCACTGATGGATGAAGGGCAGGTAGTCAGGTGGAAAGATGGCCTATCGGGGACATGGATATTGCTGCACGACCACACCCGTGATCCCATTATCTATAAGACACAAAGTCTTTCCTGCGGTGAGTGTAGCCAAACCAAGCATCATGCTAATGAGATGCCACCATAATTAAGGAGCTGGACTCAGCCAAGATACCTCTGTCTACATAACATCTGTCATATCTACATGATCTCTCTAATCTTTCCACATCCCATAAATAGATATAGCAAACAGATTTCAAATACCCATCTCACAGAATATAAGTACAATTTCTCTGTAACACCTAAAAACATAAAAAATGATACATACAACTGCACAGAGAAGTGTTTCTCTGTATCTATGACAGTGTTAAGGCAGAGATGACAGCAAATGACAGGGTTGATCCAACTAAACATCATTTGTCTCTTGCTGCTCAGAGGCACGACTCGATCTGCTATGCATGTCATAGCATGTGTTACTTAATTTACACTGATCCAATCTGTATTTATACTTTTGTGCTACTGGCCAGGCTGCAACTGTAATGCAGTGCCTGATGTCTATGTCTCAACTCATATAGACCCTAGATAATAATGCAGTTTACTTGTTTTGCCATTATTCATATATCATGTGCATAGATACCCATATACAATGTGCTGTATCGTATGTAGTAATGTGTGCACTCTGACGTCCATGTCAGATTAACAGGAGTGCACCATGTGAGTGTGTAATGCAACACAGATTCCCTCATAATTACTGCAGGGATTAATGAGAGTTAATGTGCTTGTGCCAACCCGTCTAACATTAAATCTTTCTCGAGACTCACTACTATATGTGGTTGGGGTTGGCTATCCCCCTTGTCGCATTACCAAGCCTCACTAAATGTTCATCTATTTATATACTCAGATCAGCAGAGCTGAAAAAAAGGTGTTAGATACTAAAGCCAAACATCATGTAATGGCCATTTAATTTCCTTCCATTCTCTGGTGAAATGCACAACGAATAAGTTGCTGAAATAATATGGTGAAGTGTGGGAGGAGATGATGAAGAATAAAAGTGAAGGGTCAGCATTTGGTGAAAAGTGTATTATGCTCTTATGCTTATACAGTGTGTGCCATTAATATTTGATCAGTGCACCCTGATAATGCTGGCGCTTAGCAGCACTTAAAATGGTCCCAATCAACAAATGACTTGACACAAACACTGTGTATATCTAGAAGCAATCATCTTTTAACTATCTTTAGCCCTGGTGAGGTTTGTACTCATACTTACTAAAACCTATTTCAGTGATTTCTTGTTGCCAAACACTTTGAAGACTGACAATGTTTTGTTATGTCTCGGAATCAAAGAAATTACCAGCTCACACCTCAGTAAAAGTTTTAACTTACTGAGATATTTAGTGACAGAGGGCAGTGAATTGTACAGGTAAATTAAAGGGGAGCAGCAACAGAAAGACACTGACAGAGTAATGGTTTTCTAATAAAAACTAAAATAGGATTATATATTTCTGTATTTTATCTCTTTTTGCCCGAATGAAATAAAATGATCTGCTGCTAACAGCATCTTGAAGAACAATTAAAAATAATTTCGTATTACTAATGTTATGTAGTCTATAATTTGGTGAACTGATCCTTTAAGCAGGTTCAACCTAGATTATTTCAGAAATCTGCAACCTTTTTCAAATCTAAACAGGTGTCATCTAAATCTTTATGACTAAAACGTTACTGTCATGACTCAACATTATAATCCTTTTTCTTTCAAACATGAGGGAAAGGCTGTGAGAGAGACCTGTGGTTTGTATCAGCATTTCTGTTTCTGTTTGTGGAGCACTGCAGATACTGTGGAGTTCTCGTTAGAGGGGAGCGTGCTGAAATCCCACAAAGAGGGTGTGAAAGTGTAAGAACCGCCATCTGTAATCCATAATCCAGAGAGTGTCAGTAAAATGTAGGGTGAATATTTTAATCCTAATCTGAATTTTGCATTTCTGGGATTTTGGCTCATGCATCCCCAACCCCCACGCACAAAGTACACAGGCTTGATTTTGAAATCAGGTGCATTATAGCAAACGTGGAGACAAGAGAAGTGTAAAAGTATACAATGCCTTCTTTTGTGCAGTTTGATTTATCACAGTGTAGTTTTTTTCAAGGTCTGTGAAGAACATCTTTTCAGTGTGTAATATGTGCATGTTTTTTGTGTTCCAGCTCAGTGCACATGGAGGAGTCCTCGGTGATGCAGGGTGCCCAGGGGGTCCTGGTCCAGAACTGGCCCACTGTATCAAGTGCAGCTGGTAGGAATCAGAATCAAATGCTCTTACCCAACTTTAACACTGTCTTAAACTGAATTAAAAAGAATCTTAGATATAATAAGAGGTCTGCTGGGCACACATGGAGCTGGTCTAGTCCTGAAAGGCTGAAATAGTTATACAGTAGCCTTGTATAATTTAGATTTGTGGATTAATGTGGAATACATCCCAAGACAGAGCCAGACTGATTTGACTGCCATCTTATACCAATAACTGTACATTCCTCAAGAGCCTATCAAACAACAAGATAGTAATAAAATTAGGAAAACAGAGAAATCTGCTACAAGATCGCACCGACCCACTCATGACACTTCCCACTGCTGCACAGAAAGGAAATGACATGTGCTACGTAGGCGGAGATGGATATCTCCGCTCTCTGTGGCAGGAAGGGAGACAATACAGGGAGAAAGAGACGAGGGAGAGGGCGAGCAGTTGATTGGATTATCAGGGATATGTTTACAGAGGAATAAACCACTGAACCACAGAGGACAAACATTAGAGAACACATTAGAGAAGGAGAATAAACCATAATTGCATTCCCTCTCTGTTTAATGTGCATGTCTTTCATTCTTCGATACATACAATCACAAAGATAAAGATTAGGCATTTCAAAATTTAAAATTAATTTACACAGTGGCCAGTGGCAGGTACAAGTGTACTGTGCTATTGTTCTTCAGGTTTTGTTTTCATTTCATAAATGTGTATATTCAATTATATGTGCATAGGCGAGTATGGATAACCTTGTACTAGGCTGAATTATACGAAGAAGAGTTTTTAATTAGTATTCTTCTGATTTATACACCACAACATTGTCACTCTGTCAGTGACAGAACAGTTGTATTGAATGGCATTAGACTGTATGATTGGCCACTGGTGCATTATTACAGACAACGAGCACTTATGTTCTGGATGTTTAATAGTGACATATTGTAATATTGCTCTCATGTATGAAACAGTCTTTTAAAGACCTTAAGCCATCAGGCATTTCAGCTGAAAGACAGTCTGTGAAATTGCAAATCTGAGTCAAATACCAAGTGTTATTCTAATAGAATGATAATTATTGGCAGCACTTTTGGTGTTAAGCAGCTGCAAGCAAGTGACGCACATGAAGTGTCAAGATGGCTTGTTGCTTGATAACCATTAAGTCTAAATTTAACAGCTTACACCTTTTTGCAGCATCGTTGTTGTCAGGCATGCTGAAGTATTGCAAGGGTGGAACAGACTTACATGCCATGTTTCTACCTAACTCGTAAGGACTGGAGTGTTATCCTCATAATGTTAACTGAGGATGACAGGAGATGGTCGCACTCTCTTTATTTAGCAGTAACAAAAGGACAATGTGTTTTTGCCCTTTATCTTGGCGGAAAAGACAAAGACGGTAAAGCTTAAACAAAGCTCTACAAAGAAGCTTATTAGGAAACAGCACTGGATGGACTGTAAGAACAGGAACACCGGAGCAAAACAAAACTCTGAATGACAGCACCTTCAATACTAGACGACATTTTACAGACATTGTAATAGGAACATCCCCGCATATGATGTCGTATCATCTTCCCCAAACCAAGATTTATGGTCGGAGATGCACTGCATGCACAGTGTCAGCAGCCTGAACCACACTGAGGATAATTCGGTTGTCATCTCTTGACTTTCCTCATTCAATTGGGGTCAAAATTGATTGAGTGAAATAGAGAAACAAGGGTCCTGGTAGAGACAAATGAAGAGAGGAGATGTGAGAGAATGAGAGAGCCGTATGTGCAATGATAGAGATGTGATTTGTTTTAATTAAGAATTTAGAGATGGCATGGTCCGGTGTCTTTTATAGACAGGAGGCGATGGGCTGGGCAGGCAGACAAACTACCCACACACTAACTACTGTCTCTTCATATCAACACTCACACATAGCCTCCTCCGTGTTCTGCCATCGATTTCTTGCCGTGGCTGAGGACTTGCAGCCTGCAGGCACTTCTCAACATGAGAGTCAGAAAGAGATGGATGGATGGATAGGCAGATGGATAGAATAAGATAGAGAGAAAACAGGCATTAGTGAGTCTTCAGGGTGGGTCAGCGGTAACAAGATCAGCTGGTGAGGATTTAGGGTGGTCTAATTAAGCAGTGGCAGTTCAAGAACAAACACTTTGTGCACATGCCAAATTAGCTTTGCCACAGGGCTTACTGTCTCTTCTTTATCTCACTGGCAGCCAGGTTAAGAATAAAAATAATAGCTAAGGGCTGTAGTAGCTTCAAGTCAAATGTTAGGTTTGGGGGGTTAAAATTTTCAGATAATATATAAAGCATTTACTTAACGGCAACAATGAGAAAGATTTATTACATCGACACTGTTTATCATGTCTCAGAAATGAGAGAAATGGAGATATTGATTCAATGTGGCCTGTCACATCACTATGAGTCACAGACTGTGCTATTTATAACTAAATCGTTTTGTTTGCGAGGAAGGCTGTGGTCCTTACGTGAAGAGTGGGGGTAAATGGGAATTTGGTTTGTTGAGGAAATTGTATCGGTATGGGTGCTAAAACTGCAGGGTGCTGTTTTGCCTCATGGTCTATTTTATTTTCCATCGCTGTGAGGCACAGGGGTACAGCTGGCAACGCCCCTGTTTCTTCCCATCTGATTTCAGGACTGCAGATCTGTGTGTATCAATTTGTCTCTACGTGTCATTGCATAGTATTTTTTTTTGTCATGTATACTTGCCTGTATGTGTGCCTGGCTGTGTTTCTAAGTGTGTTTTGGCTGTCTGCTTTGTGTGCTGCTCCTGCTGTGACAGATGGAGCGCAGCCCACGCCCAGATTAACAGACCCACATTAATGAAATCAGGGTTCTGCTTGCTGTCTATCTCTCTGTCCCTGTCTGTTCCTGTCTCCCTATGTGTCTTTCCCCTTCCTCCTCCTCTCTCTCCTTCTGTGTTGCACAGATTGGCTTCCAAACTAAGCGCACATTCAGAGAACTGTGCAGAATTGCAACCATCCCCTTGAGAGATGAGCAGAGAGACAGGGGAGACATGGGTTCGTTTCAAAATGACGGAGTGAAAATAAACAAGAGACTAAGCAATGAAGGGTGAGGTGGATCGGAAGGTAGAGAAGTGATGAACACATACTGTTTGGGAGGGAGTGACAGCGAGTAAACCAGGATGATTGACTGTAGCAATGTCTGCAAAGGAAAGAGAGGACGCTGTGTAAGGCTGCTGTTGCTGGGGGAGAGCTGTTAGACAGAGAAAGAGAGCTTGCAGCATTATTCTCTATCAGCACCGTCACCATGACTCCTTCCAATGTCCTACTGCTTCACTGGAGGATGTAGTTTCCACAGCAACCATTCATGGCCCCTAATATTGGCAAGAGAGAGAGGAGGGGGTGTTACATAGAGGGGAGTGCAAACATATGGTGTGGGACAAAAGCTTCTGAAGGTGGGGAATAGAAAGCAGACTGTGGCATCAGGTGAAGGATAAGCTAAAACAGCATGGTAGGGAGTGATGGAGTTAAACGGGGGATGGATGTGTTTGGAAAGTGAGAGTTGCGGAAGGTGTAAAGGGAGGGAGAGAGCAGAGGAGTGAATAACGGAAGGAGAGTGACCTACATTCACTGGGGCGGTGGTGTACTGCAGAGGTAGATGCAGGTTTACTGTTTTCGCTTATCACTACAGATTGCACACACATGCATACACACTCATGCACAGATGAAAGAGAGGACAGATTTCACTGGAGTTAGTGATAATCAACTGCAGCAGGCAAGGTGGACAAGAGGACTGATGCTTCATTTTGCTGCACCAGTGCCTGACCGATGAACTGTTTTGTAGCATTTTGAACTACGAACACATGAATGTACGTTCAACAGTCTCACCAGGAAGCCCATGTACAGATAGAGAAGCGAGTGTTTCTTGATTTCCCTTAATAAAAAGTTGGTCATTAAATGATAGTTGATTAAATTTTGCAAGTCATACTTTATGGCTGCAGTCGTCAGTTTAATGTTTCTGTGATCTGAAAGGATGTTTTGGCACAATCGAAAAGAGAAGGTAGAACAGTCTAGAAGCTGCCAGGGACGTTTCACAGTTTTTCAGTCCTTTCACCCATCTGTTTCCTTTTCTCCACTTCACTTATTTGCTTTCTTTTAAAGTCACTCGGTTTTTTTGTTACCATCCTTCACTCCCAGCGTCTTTAAATATCTTGCCAACTCTCTCCCTCGTTCTCTCTCTCTCTGGAGAATAAATCCTCTCCCTCTCTATGTTTTTTTTTCTGTCATAGCACCTACACTTGCTAACAATTACTGTACACAGATATACAGATAACTATTCAAACTCCTACACATACAGCCTCATTTTGTGTTATTTTTACTGTGTTAAGTCCTGTCACTTGGGATTGCTTGTGTCCATCCACCATCTGCCACATGATCCATCTGGGAGCAGACAACAAGGTGCTCAACCGGGCATGAAACCAAAAAATTAAATTGTACACTCAAGTATGCATATGTAGAGGCATACTTGTTCTTGAAAACCTGCAGCCAGCCATCATTATTGTATTTGTACCCATGACAGTTTTCTTTTTTTAAAATTTCATTTACTGTTTGCAGATTAGGGAGAATATGGTAATTTATGCAGGCACCAAAATGTATTCTTCTATCACCACCCAGGCATGGCAGCAAAAACACAGATGCATGAATAAGAATTAGGTTTTGAATAGACAGCAACATCATATTTTGTTTTTATCAAAATGTACCCACATGCTGCACAGTGTGCTAGCACACACAGGCACCGTCTTGAAGAAGGGTGTGGTCCCAGCTGACTGTCTGCCATCATAACAATAACAATTTCTCCACCTGTGAAGCATGAAAATAAAAAAAGAATCACACCTTCAGGCTCTTCTAAATCCATTTTCCCCTCCACCCTCCCTCTGTTTTTTAGGGCGAGCATTATGTTTCATATCTGCATCCTTGCACTTCCCGACCCCTCTCCTTCCTCCTCAGCTTGTTATGTAACGCTGCGCTCCACTGCGCTTCTGCCCAACTGGCCAATACTTGGGTGAGACAAGGCGATGAATAAAGTACATGTGGCAAAATGGAGCTTGGGTGATTTTAAGTGGCTGTGAAAACCTTGGTCGACTCGAGGGGAGGGAAGGGACATGAAGAGATGCTAGACTCCAGAGACTCAGACTTTAATGGCACATTATTGATCGCAGTAGCTCGTGTCATTCTACCATTTCAAATACGGAGGGTTTCAAATGTAAAAGAGTTGGGGGGGCAACAGTCATCACTGTAATGCTAAGAAACCATCCTCATCTCTAATGTGGCTGCTAGTTTCACTGATGGACAAGTTGTTTAATACCCATTCACATCACTGTTACCATAAACATTGATAGGCATGATTAAGACAGTTGTCAATAACTGGGGGGACGGGTGTCGGATGACAGAGTTTTCACGCTAGATTAGATGAAAGGTCAGAGAAACGAGAGAGAGAGAGGGGGATGGTGGCAGAGACAAGAGAAGGCAGGAGGTTGTGCTGGAGAAATGTAGAGAGAAAAAGAGAGGGAGTTTTGCTCTGCAACAGCCATTTACAAATCAGGTAGGAGCAATGGTTGTGTGGGGATCAGTGTCAGGTGAGGTGAGTCTAAATATTAAGGAAAGACATCAAAGTTGGATAAAAATATATTTTAAAGTGCATGATCATGGACCTCTGAAACATGTAAGGACTGCACCAGACTACACCATGCCCCATTATGTTTTTTTGTTTGTTTATTTGTGTATTTTTCTAACAGCATAAGACGCTGACCCTTTTAAGAGAGTCACCCTGTCCCGCCTCACCCTTTTCCATCTGTCTACTCTCGGCATGACTCATCACTCTCAAGCGTGTTGTTTTGTTTATGAATATAAGTTTGCACGGGGGCACTGGTGTCTCATCAAGATGCCACTTCGAGTTAGAAAGGTAATTTCTTAGAGGCAAGTGAATGGACACAAAATCATCGCCCAGTCCAGTGTTCTGAATTTTACATTTTGCGTTTTGGTGCTTGTTGTCGTCATGTCTGCCTTCCTTTTGGGGATTATAGAATCAGGGTCATGTTTCTACTGCAGTCATATGAGGACGTATCAGCCATGGTGGAAGAGTCTTGGCTTGAAAATGAAAGTGACTCTAGCTGTCTCTGTGTCTACATGTGGGGGAAGCAGTGATCGGATCTAGCCTGTCCTGTCCTAATCTTCTCAGTCTCTTTGTCAAATTCTGTCTTCTCTCTGCAGCTGTGTTGTCGCAGTCTGCGCAAGCATGAGAGCTTTTTGGGGGAATAGTGAAGTGAAACAATTCAAATGTATGACCCACTTAATTCTTGTGTTCCCACTGTCGGATTTTTCGCATTTATCTAAGAGCATTATACATGTTAAAAATGACAGTTCACAATGTAGGCCTGCAACTAATCATCACTTTACATGTTGGATAATGTTCTGAACATTTTTTCCAATTATTTGCCTAAGAAAATCACAATTTCCAAAATTCCAGACATACATAACATATTGAAATAGTTTGTTGTCCAAACAGCAGTCCAAAACCAAAGATAGATCAATTATTAAAATAAATTAATAAGATAATTAATAAGATAAACTGACATTTAGAATTGACATTTAGAATATTAGACTTTCTGTTTACCAACCTATTAATTAATCAGCTAATCGTATTAGCTCTTATTGAAACAAGAAATTCTGAATGCTCTTACTATAGTTGTGTGTTTTTGTTTTCCCATTAAAGTCTATTAATCTATTAATAATTAAATACCATTGTTTGCCAGATGTATGTAGTTTCCCTGCAAGATGAATCACTGTGGAGCTGTGCATTCCAGTGTGACTGATTAGGATTGAATGCCAAGCAGGAGACGTTATATTCACTGTGGATTTAGTTCATAAATGTGAGCAGATCTCACTGAGAACTAGCAGCTAAAAATGGTGAAATATGGATGAAAAAAAAGTAAGAAGAGGAAGGATAAAAAATTATAAAGGGAATATTTAAAAAAGTGGAATAACTGATTCAGTCATCTCACAAATTTATGAAGAATCTCTTTATATCAATCAGACACTTTATCCAAGCTCTGTTGCATCAGCAAGGTTATCATAAGTGGATAAAATTCAGTTCACATTCAAAGTTTTGTAGTTTGCAGTTCCTGTTTCTGACTGTATTTGGTCTGGCAGCTCATTTTGCGCAGAGATGCAACAGAAAACGAACCAAACACATATTTTTTGGGGACTAGCAGAGTAATCTAAGGTTAAGATAATATCGAATCTGGTATTCTCTGCCCTGCGTGCTACATGAGGTTAGGCTCCTTCTTCCAGACACTATTCTTTCTGGTTGGATGGAGACCTGCTAAGTTAATCTTCCTTTGGAGAGACCTCAGAATATGTGAGGCAAGTGTGGCAAGTAGGCCATTACTGAGAGGAAAGAACCAAAGAGTTGGGATCTACCACTGGTAGTTTTTAGTTTTGATGCTGTATTTATGGCCAGACTGGATGTCAATGTCTCCTAGAATACACTTACACCTGCTAGCAACTGAATAATTGCATGTTGACATAAGTTCATTTATCTTAGTGTCATTTTCAACAAAGAGGTATTAATGTACCTTTGCATTGCTGTTTATTTCATTATGTGTCTGCCCACTCTTTGTGGAAGTGAGAAAAAGGTGTTTAAAATTCACCTTAAGCAAACGCACCAGGGCCACATACAGCAGCAAATACTGTATCCGATAGAAGTAAAATGATACTTTTCTTGTAACACGGAGTTAAATTCCTCTGAAATACCACTGATTTGCTTCATGACCTTTCTCAGCCTTTAACATAATGATGAAGGGTTTAATGTTTCATCAAGCAGCGCCACGGATGTTAGCTTTAGCCAGGAGGGAGCTTTTGATTCATTGCCCACTTATCAGCCTCTCCTTTGAAACCTCCCATCAAGTCTCACCACCTCATGCCTTTTATAGCATGTCATGGCTGTTCCACATAGATTACCTCATTATTGACTGATTAGATTTTTGCAGTAGCTGCTGTGGACATCAGAGAACTCGCCTTGCAGTCAAAGTTTTAACACAGTACATCTGAATTATGTACATAAAAGCACAGCGCACATTTGCACTTTGCCTTTCAATTAATTTGCTGCAGATAATTTTACGATCAGTCACTGAGACTTTCTCCTGTAGGCACATTAGAGCTCAGAAGGTGTGCTTCACATTCTGAAAAGAAATAAGAAGTTTGTAATACTAAATACATATATTTACATATAAGAAATATATTTATTAAGATTTGTTGTTGTTGCGTAATCACACATGTTTCAAGCAAATAAATGGCAAATAATACCCTAATATCCTAATATCCATCTCTTTGTGTTTCTTCCAGATGGTGAAGGGGGAGAGGTGTCGCCCCCAATGGGCGCTGGCGTAGACAGTAACAGCTGGCACTTTCGCTATGGCCCCGGTGGACCTGGTGCACCCCCACAACACCTAAAACCTGGCGAAGTCCCCCCAGAAGCCTTCATCATCCCTGGCTCCCCTGCAATAATATCCATCAGACAAAACCAGGGGGGAGAGGACGACAAAAGCGATTTCATTACCTTTGGAAAGAAAGAGGAGGCCAAGAAGAAAAAGAAGAAGAAGAAGGAGAAGAAGGACAAGAAGGATAAAGGGAAGGATGACGGAGATGAGTAGAGAATCAGAAAGAGGAAACAGCAAAGAAGAAAAGGGCGTTGTTAAAACAGAGGTACCAACCAAAGTCTACTGGGCAAAAAGGAGATGTGAAAATTATACCAGATCTTTCAGTTTAGTATCAATACCTATTTTCACTAATAACTTTTTAAATATATTTCTGCTATAAACCAGGCCTTACCAACATGTATTTTACCTTTAGTCCCTTGCTGAGGTAAATTACTAATCTTGCTCTTTTCAACAATAAATTGATTCGTTTTGCTCCACGCCCCTGTGTGCCTGTAAACCCAGAGTCAACATGTTGGTCATTGTTTCGCATAAGAAAAGCCCAGTCTTCACCCCTATCTTCCTTTAACCCACTGGACACGTTGGCACCTCTGTCTTAGCCCCTCCCCAACTACGATATGTAAACCGTTCTCTCTGAGAGAAGAAAAATACTTTGTACAAGAACAACAAAAAGGTCTGTGCCAGCCAAGGAAAAGAACAACAAAGAAGATTGAGACACATGTATGCAGTCTGGAGCTGGACACACTCTACTTGTAAATAGCACAGATGAGAGTCACTGAAACTATGGCTAACATGAAACTGCTGCAGATTTTGCTGGTTATTACCAATAGTGTTTCCTGAGATCTCAATGAAGCCACACGCACACACAGACACGCATGCTCACACGTTCAAACGTGCAAACACAAATACACGTACTTACCATGACAAAGTGGACACAAAAAGCACTTGAAAAAAGGAGAGAGATGAAAACGGAGAGAAAACCAACTGACATCAAAGAAATGTGCTTAAAACGAGACACTGCAAGCTTTTTGTCCCGCACAGTCGCCTCTGCGGTGCACATATGTACATCAGCTCTCTCAGGATGGAAGCAGCATCCTTTGAAATCACTCTGTATTTGCTCACTGCATTTGAAGGACACCGAGAGCTTCATCTCCAGCCAGAAACCCAACTGAGGATTGCAGAGAGCACCGGAAAGATGGAGAAATGGGAAGATAACTCCCATTCTCCCGAGGATCGCAGAGGGGAGAGTCCAGCTTAGCTGGCTTATGACTCCACTTTCAGTCAGTGGACTCTTATGAAACCTACAGAATATTAGGAGAGTCTTGAGATTTTGATAACACCTTCTCTCCCCCCCACCCCAAACTGCAGCAAAAGCCTAATGCTTTCTGCATTGAATGTTTGCTAGAAACCAGTCCTTACCTGATACCTTGAGTTTACAACTGCTCACCTGCTTGTATTTACCCCAAGCTGCCACGAGCCATCCTTTCCTCCCCCAGCTGCCTTCTTCCTTCAGTCACCCATCCCACTGACTGCCTCCTCATGTGATGAGGGTGTTTGTGAACAGTTTTCATTTCTTCAAACAGATTCTCTATAACATACCATACTCTGGCCTTCTTTTATTTTCTTCCTCATAGCTTTAACTGCTTTTTGCATGTCATGCCCACCCATTTTACCTTCAAACATTGCCCCAAACCCCCACTCTGACCCCCTACTCAGGATCCATCCTGGGAATGGCCTGCTCTGAACATTGTGGTGTGCTGAGAACAGCATGGAGTAATGTGGATGAGGCCTAGGGAAGCCCAGTTGGGGGTCTACACCCTGAACCCTTGTCAGATGTCTCTCTAAGTGAAAAACGGTTCAGTGCTTTTAACTTGTGAATACTACAGTACACTGTCCATTTCCTGTTTGTAGCCACTGATGAGAGGGGACCAGGTGGGATGAGGCAGATTACAGGAGTAGAGGACTGGGATAAAGTGTGGAGACAGGTGCCGTGGGCTGGCCCTCTGCCTCCACATATTAGAAGAGAACATTGTTCTCTGAATTGATTGTGTAGGATCGTTGAGTCACATATTAGCTTTTATGTACGCTGTAAATGTAGCGTAGACTTTCCATAGATTGTCTCTACATTAGTAACTGAAATCTGCTAAAATATGGGCATCTAGGGATTACTATCCCACAGCTATATCCCACCAATCCTCTCTCAGGAGGTTTTGAAAAAGGGGCACGCATGTGCCTCATGATCTGCTTCTGTTGGTTCCCCTCCCCTGCCTGTAACTTGTTGCCACGTCCCCAGAGTTTTGCGGCTCAGTATGACGTCACTCCATTAAGTGGCTGCTGCATGTACTGCTCTAAGGAAACACATACTATATAGAGAAATATATATATAAATAGATAGATGGCTATGATTTTATTCTTTTGTATTATCATTTTTCTTCATTACTCACACAGAAGATATTTGTATGTACTTCTGTCTCTGCCAAACATCTATGTACTACAATCATCACGCTCCACAGATGTTGTATGGCATCCACTAAACCTCTTTAGATATTTGTAAATGCTATAGTGTGATACCTTTCAATGCAATTTTGTTATTTTTCTTTTACCAAATATGATTTTTGCTTTTAAGAACACGCAAAGCAAGAAAAAAAAAAAAAGAAAAAAGACATAAAAATCACTTTCTGTGTCTGGCTTTGACATGACGATCTAACTAGCATTGTAATATTGTAACTGAAATATGTATGATCCTATGATGAACTCTCACTTCCCTTTCACTACTAAAAGAAAAAAATGGCAGAAAAAAAATCCAGTGTAAAATAAAGGTATATGTAGTGTATGCTTGTGTTTAGTGGGCAATCATGCTGTCATCTTTCCCAATGTATGGTGGTGAACTATGGTGGCAATGTGCTGTCCTAAATGGATCAGCCCAGATCTGTTGTAAAACCCTTTTTTTGTACACCCCCTCATCTACTGTGACAGTGAAGTAGTGATTTTCATTAATTTCATTTATTTTCTGACTTTTTTTTATTTTACCTAAATGGATACAGTGGTAATGTGTTTTGTTTATAAATCACTAATAAAGTTTTCTTTCTTAAAAATACTACTTGACTTTATTTAATCCTATCTGTCTTTTGTACATTTGTTTTCTCTCTAATTTAAAGATATTTATTATAATTTAAATTGTTACATTAAAAACACGCTCAATGCTGGACATTTTAATTTATATTAAAAATTGTTAGTTGTGATCAGTATTGCCCTATATATATATCAGAATCGCCCTTGTTTTACAGAAGATATACTTCACCCAGGTGAGTTTTTAAAAGAGCGGGCTGAATACAACACTTTTTGTACACGCATTGATGAGGGCAGCACAGATTAACAGCCTATAGGGACAGCTCCTCTGTCACACATGCTCTCACTTTGCTTCTTTCTCTGCACTGATAAGCACTCAGAAAGGCTCATTCCCTACAGAGCTGAGAGGCACAGACAGAATGACCTGCCCAGCACTGATGCCTCATTTCTCCTTGGTGAAAGCCAGGGCCACAGATGGCCCAAAGTCCCTACTGAAAGGAAGCTTCCAGAGGCAACATAATTTAATAGAGTGGCTTAGTAGATTTATTGTATCCCAGTGGGTGTGTTTGTAGAAAAAAAGAAAATCACAATAGAGAGATATCAGTCATGCTGGCCTAGATAAAATGCAGCATTGGTAATCAATATTTTTATCCAGTCATTTAGTCAAGTAGCCAGCTCGGTTGTTTGCTAAAAGGTCATTTAGACTTTCAAGAACATGTTGTTCTTTGTGGTCCAGCATGAACTTATGTGTGGCTGACAGTTAAACATGTTTGTGTGTTCTTCTCAATGGAGTCTCCCTCGCTCCAGTTCAGGGTAGATGATGATGATGAAAAAGGTTCAAGAGTTCATGTTTTTTTTTTTAAAAGCATCCCATTTTATTTCTTTCTCTTCAGGAGAGGATAAAATGGTTTCTATGGTTACATATCTTTGGGGAATAGTTACTATGGAAACAGCCTTTTATTTAAACACAGTAGGGTCGAAACAGCGGGGTGCCTGGGACAAGCACCTGGGATGTGTCCTTTCATATGCCAAAGACAACACAGGTGAACTAGCTGCAGATTTAATGATGCAATACCACAAAAGAATCTCCTCCTTTCCTGGTAAGAAAAAAAAATCATGGAAGAAGAATAATTTAACAAAAACCACTAACACCCACACATTTAAAATAACTACAGTTGTATATTCCCATGAGCCTACACAAAATGTTTGTTGGTCTTTCTGAATTTTGGCTCATTGGAGCTATACAAACAAATTAACAAACAAGCAAACTGGCTCGGTGTGCTGACAAGTAGCCCGCAGTGTTTGGTCTACACAGCAGTGAATCTGTGGCTAATGAATGTGGATATACACTATGGCAGAGTGAACACAGACATAGAAAAACAGCAGTGGGCCACCCTCTCTATAATGTTAATGAGCCTTGATACAACCTCAACTCCGACTGGACTATACTGTTAAATGCATATGCCTCTACTTATGTGACACATAGTAAAATATCTGGAAATCTGTATTATAAGCAGAAACAATTAAAAAGTCTATGTATAGCCCTTTTTAAAGCATAGACATGATGATATGCCAAATCACGGCACATTGGAACTGAACTGTTCATGTGTTTTGTCTTGGTGGGTGTGCTGGTTGGTGATGCTGCCAGCTGCAGTGACTCAGCAAAGTCATCATCCTGCTGAGGAAGGCAAATTTAGAGACTTGAAAGCAGCCGGAATGAAGATGGAGAGATTAATGTGCACAATAATTTTGGCCTATGGCAATAACAGCACTACACATTAAATTGTAGAGGCTCAGTGTGTGTGAGAAAGTGCAAGAGAGTTAATGAAACAGGGTGAGGCAGCTGCTTTATAATTAAATATATGTGTTTCACTCTGTCGTTATTGTTATAAATGATCCTAACTGGCTTACTGGTGGCGGAAATACAGTATAAATGAATAAGTGGTGCCCGAAAACTCGGCCTTTAAATCTGCTGATATATAACCTTAAAAAATTAAAAGCTATAACAGGGCTACACTCTCTGCTGCCATTTTAAATAATGTCTAAATGTAAATGCAACATTTGATCAAAATGTTAAAGTACTGCAGGAGAAAAAGGAAAGTTTTAGAAGGGAATGTAGTGTTGGACTACATATCCCATGATGCAGCGGGTTCCGGAAGTGAGATATTCTATTGGTCGGTGATGCTGCTGAGTGCTTGTCATTATGCTGCTGATATATGTAATATGGTACCTGACATTTTTTTTATGATACTGTCAACAGTGGGGTTCCTGTAATAAACTCTTACTGCATGATGGGATGAAATGATGGAGATAAAGTCTGTTTAACAGTTTTACCTTAACCCTCATCTGTTCTGTTCGTTTACTCCCGCACCTTGAGAGCTGACGTTTTCAGTCCCCTCTCTTTGCTGCACTTGTCCTATCTGCAGGAGTGGTGAACACAGGGCGCCATCTCCTGGTCTAAATATCGCAGCACATTTGGCAACAGTGGCAAAACCACCAAATCAGAATATTTGTGAATCTTCTCTCAGTTTAGAGAGTATAATTTATAGTAGAAACTTTGTAATAGCACATGCATGTCAATAAAAGCTAATTATCATTAAATTGTAATTGCTGTACATTTTTGTCTCATGTTATTTTATCTTAAATATTGTCTTTGTGACTAAACGTATGATTAAATTTGTTCAGTTCTGAGTTCAAGTTATTATAAATAATACAAGTATGTGGAATATTCCTCAAAACTATAGCTGTTTTGCTTGGTCCTTTTCTCCATTTGTTATTAAACAAATATTATAATATTAAATTATACAATATCCCTAAAGACACAAACCAACAACACAGCCTACATATTATTCCAGTGAATAGAAGAAAGCCCAATACTTGTAATAGTGCAATAGAAATACCTATAACAGCATATATCTCAAAATGTAATTATGGTATTTTAAGTCCAAGTCCTGAAATCAATCTGCTATGGGTTTATGAAGCATCTTTGTGATCAACAACTTTGTCAACAATATTTTTTTTCCACAACTCAACAAAAAGCGGAAACTTTCCATTAAACCATTATCCAAGATGTGTGAATTTAAATGACTTGTTGAAGTAAATATGTTTCCCAATATCAGCTGGGCATGTGTTCATTACATCCCTGAACTTAACCTCTAAGGCCCTAATGTTCCCCACTGCCTCTGTCAGGACAATAGCTGGTTGTGCCACTTTTAGCAGCAACACGAACAACCAAACACTGTAAAGAACTGGCGATCAGTCTTTCACATCACTGTGGTGGAATTTCTTGTCAGCTCTTTGAACTGCATGAACTGCTCATTTAAGATCCTAACCCAGCAACTCAGATGGACTGAATAAAGAACGTTGACCACACCATCCAATGCTGTAGCTTTCTTTGGATCATTGGCTCACTGAACAACCCAGTTCTGCTTAAGCTTCAACTCACAGACTATTGACCTTCTTCAGGATTCTCTGGTAGAGAGTGGAATTCATGTTTCCCTCAATAACAACAAAGCACCCAGACCATTAAGCAGCAAATCATCCTCACATTTCCCTGTATTCAGCTCACTTTGAATTGTCTGTCCATATTTGCCCCAAGTTTGTCCTCGAGGCAAACTTGAGATAAGCACTGGTTACGCAACTGATGTCTGAATATTTAGAGCAGTATTATTTGTGAAAAAGCGAACAAGTGAGTCCAGTAAGTAGTGTCCAAATAAAGATAAAGTTGATTCTCACATTGAAGAAACTATTTATAGGAATTTTTCACCAGATCAGTTGTATAAAGGATTTTTGATACCTGAAAAAATATTCATGTGTAAAATTTCCTCTACAGCAGTGATTATTTGAGACTGAAATAACCTCCTTTTTATTAAACTTGACTGTAGTTTCAGTCAACAGTATCCTGACTTGTTACATCTGACAATATAGTACATATATTCTTTAAAATACTGACCATTGTACATTTATCTGGGCTGTTTTCGTCTCCTGGAACAGAGCTAAATCAGAGACGTAATGAATATTACACTGGTAGCCAACAGACTAGCTATGAGAACCTGTTAATATTATAAGTATTCTGGATAATAATTCACCAGGTACTGCTCATTGAACTATGGTTATTTCTTTAGGGGTGAACATTGTCCTTTGGGGTTAACTGTATGAGTTTTTGAGACCAAATCAGTCACAACTAACGTCTCAGACACTGGAGTTGTTCAATTTAAGGTGTATCACCATGGTGTGAATTTCACAGTTTTACTAGGATTAAATCAAAAAGGGAATATTACACTTAACTACTAGTTCATCAGTGTGTACTATCCAGGCTGATGAACTAGCTACTTGGATGAGTAGTGAAATGTTTCGACCCAACAAGAAGAAAGTCCAGCTGACATGACTCAACTTCCAGATAAATTCAATTGGGTGACTGAGAATATTCATAGACTTTAGAGAAACAGGTTGATAGAAATCTAACCTATAAATTCCACTCAGCAAATTGCTGCAAATTAAAAAACAAGAACTCAAAACAGACACACATTAAACTTATTTCATGCTTCTGCTAATTGTGACTACTACTAGACTAAAACCCAGGGATGGTTAAACAACTGTCAACTATGGGCTTCCCCTGTAATGTCAGACGGTGTTTTAAGACATTATGACAATAGGGACCAAAACATTAGGTAGCAATATTAAGAAGCAAACAAGTTACAATCTAATCTAATTAAATGTTTATCCAAATGTCAAATATCCCTCAATTAGAGTAAATATGAAATAATAAAAAAGTAAACGTTATGATAATCATATATTGTAGTCACAATAATTTCATGTTTAAAAACCATACAGTAGATTAAAAACATATTATTGTGTTTTAATTAATGAAGGTTTTAATTCATGATAAAAAGGTGTAGCTGTACCACCGGAAACGCGGGTTCATTAGTTGGTTGACTAGCAACCGACAGTTAGCGTTAGCTCGTTAGCCTAGTGACGTTATGCTAACACACAAAGAGCACAAACTGCTAAACCGAGGCTGGACTACTAGAAACCTGCAGCGTGTTAGGTAGCAGTGTTTTAATGTTACGACAGAGTCGTGACTGAGTTTGACTTGTGATGTGGCTAACGGTACAGCTGCCGGTAGCGTTAGATCAGAGCAGATGCTATGTTTGCTATGTGAGCTCGCCATGCTAACGTTGTCTTTCTGGTTAAGCACCGTAACACAGGACAGATTGGTAAATATTTCTGTGCTTATGTGTAACAGTTTCTCAAACTGTGACATTTTCTCTTTCTTGGTCTGCTTAAGGAAGGAGAGCTGCTCCTGTAGCGACTACCTGAACGAAGGAGAGTTGGTTTAAAGTCCCTGGTTTAAACACTGGTCAGTATTTTATACTGACAGCATGGTGGCTCATAACATTAAACCAGTTGTGTTGTCCAGTGTGTGCATTATGCTCAGTTAGCATCTTACTGTTTGTACAAGTTCAGACCATTTTTCCACCCATCATTAAAGGCTAACTGGCCACTTTCAACAGCTTAATCTTTTGGTGTTGTATTTCCCCCCTCAGGTTTCTTTGCTTCGTGAATGACAACTCTTACTTATACATAACGCTGGACATATTTGAAGAAGGTGATCCTACAGAACTCCCATACTGGTTAGTAAACACAGTTCAATTATCTCAGTGGATGTATGGATCAGTCACATTGATATTGCTGGAGCTGAGTTAGTTTATTCTAAAATTGTGTGCAGTTAATCTCGTTCCTTGAAGTGATTTAGACTAAGTTGCCAAACGTTGACATTTACTAAGAGACCATGGAGATACTTTAAACAAAACTGGACAGAGCTTAGTATTGACCTTGCATTTATATCTAGTATTTGCTTTTGATATTTTTTATCTAGACATACTGTTCACATTTTAAGGAACTACATTAGGACATGTATGATTTTGGCACTGGACATACACAGGTATACAGAAATGCAACCTAGCTTTCAAATTAGTGATTTGTAGAGGAACTGTGTAAAGACACCACCATGTTGGTTTGTTGATTGTACTGGAGCAAAAATATTAAGCGACACCTGTAATATAAAACGGCTTTCATGAAGGTTTAATAGAGCCTGGCCATAACAATAATACTTAAACTGTTTGAGTTACAAAAATGTGTTTACTACTTCTACAGAAGGGATACACAGAAAAGGTGCACAGAGTTGTTGTTGCCTGCAATCAATATATATGTTATCTGTAGAAAGAGAACACTACAGGTTATATATCAAAGTCTATTTAGAAGCCTACTTCTCCAAAGCAGTAAGTCTGAGTTTATAAGTTTGAAAATAAATAAATCTGGCAGGCTGGTATTAGATAGCATGCCACCCTAGCCTACAAAGAGTCATAACATTATTAATTTATTTTCTTAATTGGTTTTTGGTCCAACAGTGTAATATGTGTGCAAAGCTAAAATAAAATAAAAAAAAAACCATGCAGTTATTGTGTGTAGTAGAGATAAATTATCTTAGGCCTTATTGTTTTATAGCTGAATACATTTTATGTATTTTTAATGTATCAATTGGATTACATTTATTTATTTTGATTATGTACCACTATGGTCATTGAATATAGACCGTTTGTTGCAATCCAATGTTGACATAAAAATAAGTGCAGAATTATATTTTCAATTGAAATTACTTATATTTAGTCAATGTCTAATGCTTTTTATGGTATCGTACTGCCTTTTTCTTTGTGCATTCTTAACATTTTGGCCACACATCACATTTACTATTATGGCACAAGTACTATTAAATATAGCTATGTGATTTATGCATATTGTGTATTAATTCATATCATACTAATTACATAAGATTTGGTGCGCTTAGCAATCTGTAACTTCTAGGGATGCTGGGTGGAAATAAATTTTATATTTTTGTAGAATAAGGGCTTTCATGCAATGTGATGAGCTTGTTGAGCTTTTTCTTTTTCAAGCAATTTGTGAATTGTTTTCAGAAATCGGACCCTCTTACTTTCGAGACAAACCATGCAGTTATTGAATTGGCCATACACTGATGTATTATCAGTTAGTATTAAAGACATATTCAATTTAGAAACATCTATAGCCATACATGTGCAATGTATTCATACAATTTGTAACGTGCACTGGCATTACGTGTATACTGATAATTTTGTATATTGCTATGAATAATTAGAAACATAATTTGCGGCTTTAGTGCAGCACTTGGCCATATTCTGTGATCTTGCTCTTTATGTACATGTGACATTGGTATACAGTTCGCCTGAGAGGGAGTGACGGCATCCAGAGAATCAGCTGAATGTATTTCACTATGTAAAATCTCGATATCAACGTGCTGGATTCTTGACCGGTTCAGACTTTAGAAAATGTTAGTTGAATACAGCTGTAAATAGTGAAAAGCAACTCATGGTGCCGCTGTGGGCCAACACAACAGTAAAGAAGACATCTCCACCCACCGATTCCGCATTAAAAACTGTGCTGTTTTCTGGTGAGAATATCTTTATTTCGCGACTAATGTGCCTCGTGGTCGCAGTTTGTGGATCAGTGTCTCTGTTTTGGAATAAATTTGTTTCTGGACGGTGATTTATAAAAGCCCAGGGCGTGTTTTTTTCAAGGATGGGAAACAAAGGATTTTCAGCGCTATGGCCGATCTTCTGCCTCGCTTTCTTTGTAACGCTGCGCCTTTCTCGTGGAGATCTGAGTTATTCTATTCCTGAAGAGATGAAACGAGAATCAGTGATTGGAAATGTAGCAAAAGATCTCGGTGTTGATCTGAGGACATTGGCATCACGACAGGCCCGTGTTGATTTTGAGGGATCTCGTAAACGGTACTGTGACATTAAGATGAACACCGGAGATTTAATCACATTGGAGAGAATTGACAGAGAAAGCCTTTGTGGAAAGAAACCGTCGTGTGTTTTAAAAGTAGACCTGGTATTAGAAAATCCTTTAGAGCTTCACCGTGTCAGTCTTCATATACAAGATGTAAATGACAACTCGCCAAAATTCAAAAAAAGTTTGATAGAAATGGAAATAAGAGAATCAGCTGAGAAGGGAAACCGTTTCTCTATCGAGGAGGCCCATGATGCAGATATAGGACAAAATGCAGTTCAAAGATATACGTTAGAAAAAAACGACAACTTCATTCTGTCTGTTACCAGTAACAAGGTTGAACTCGTACTAGAAAATAAACTTGATCGAGAAAAGCAAAAAGAGATGAATTTGCTTCTCACAGCTTTGGATGGTGGCTCTCCTCAGAGATCAGGTACTGTAGTCATACACGTCACTGTACTGGATGCTAATGATAACGCCCCAGTGTTTAGTCAGGCCATTTATAAAGCCAGTCTGCCAGAAAACTCACCTCCAGATACTATAGTAATTACTGTTAGTGCTACAGACGCAGATGAAGGATTAAACGGTGATGTGACATATGACTTTGGCCACGTGTCCGACGATGATTTAAATCTGTTTACTATTGATCCAAAAAGTGGAGAAATTCGAGTAACTGGTGTGATTGATTTTGAAGAATCCAGCTCTTTTGAAATGAGAGTAGAAGCTAAAGATGGTTTAGGTCTAACCTCGTACTGCAAAGTTATAATAGATGTTACTGATATCAACGACAATGCTCCAGTGATATATCTGAAATCACTTAATAACCCCATACCTGAGAACGTGTCACCTGGTACAGAGGTGGGCATCATTAACGTGCAGGACAGAGACTCTGACAATAACAGACAGGTCCGCTGCTCCATTCAGCAAAATGTCCCTTTTAAGTTAGTTCCTTCTATCAAAAACTATTATTCTCTGGTGACCACAGGACAACTGGACCGTGAACTAGTGTCTGATTACAACATTACAATCAGTGCCACTGACGAGGGCTCTCCACCTCTGTCCTCCTCTAAAACTGTTCAGTTATCTGTAGCTGACATCAACGACAACCCCCCAGTGTTTGAGGAACAGTCGTACAGCGCATATGTGAGTGAAAATAACAAACCTGGCTCCACTTTATGTTCCGTTACTGCTCGAGACCCCGACTGGAGACAGAACGGTACAGTGATTTATTCTCTGTTACCTGGTGAGGTGAACGGTGCCCCGGTGTCCTCGTACCTGTCAGTTAACGGAGACACGGGGGTGATCCACGCTGTGAGGTCGTTTGATTATGAACAGTTCAGGAGTTTTAAAGTGCAGGTGATGGCCAGAGACAACGGTTCTCCTCCTCTGAGCAGCAACGTGACCGTCAGTGTGTTCATATCGGATGTGAACGACAACTCTCCTCAGATACTGTACCCCGCCCCGGAGGGCAACTCCTTCATGACCGAGCTGGTCCCCAAAGCTGCACACGGAGGCTCTCTGGTGTCCAAAGTGATCGCGGTGGACTCGGACTCCGGACAGAACGCCTGGCTGTCCTATCATATAGTCAAATCCACTGATCCGGGCCTTTTCACTATTGGTGTCCACAGCGGAGAGATCAGGACACAGCGGGACATTTCAGAGTCTGACAGCATGAAACAGAACCTTATTGTGTCAGTGAAAGATAACGGACAGCCCTCTCTCTCTGCCACCTGTTCCATGTATTTACTTATTTCTGATAACTTGGCTGAGGTGCCAGAACTGAAGGACATTTCTTATGATGACAAGAATTCCAAACTGACCTCTTATCTGATCATTGCTCTGGTGTCTGTGTCCACGTTTTTTCTGACCTTCATCATCATCATTCTGGGTGTGAGGTTCTGTCGTAGGAGAAAGCCCAGACTGTTGTTTGATGGAGCAGTGGCCATCCCCAGCGCTTATCTCCCTCCTAATTACGCAGATGTTGACGGCACAGGAACTTTACGCAGCACTTACAACTATGACGCATACCTGACAACAGGATCTCGAACCAGTGACTTTAAGTTCGTATCATCTTATAATGACAACACACTGCCTGCTGACCAGACTCTGAGGAAAAGTCCATCAGACTTTGTTGATCCGTTTGAAGATTTGGAAGCGTCAGTAGAGGTAGGGTTCAATCAGAATACTTGACTGGTAGTCTGGTTTTTGTTTGGTTAATGCTTTTTAACGTGTTCTTGCACGATATACATAAATCTCACACATTTAAAAATGATTGTTTTGTTTGTTGCTATGTTATTTATAATTATAGAGAACACTTTATTTTTCATTATCTACGTTTGCCTTCATACTTTCCAAATTATATGGAAAGCATTTACTCATGAATTAATGCATTTTGAATATTTTACCAAATAGCAGTAACATTCAATTCAGGTTTTTTTTTTCATAAAATGTATTAATTGACATATACAAGCAGCAATCGGCTGTATTTTGGCAACAAATGGCAATATAACTACAAATATCGTAGAGTTTTTTTTTTTTTCAGAACAGGCTCTATCTCGTTCGGTATAAAACATATTTGGGCTACGAGATGGTCACCAATTAATACTTATAAGCAAGTATTGAAGACGTATCTACTTTTTTTAGCAGCATTGGTTTAGTCCAACAACTAAGTCAGAGTTTTTTTTTTTGTTTTGTTTGTTATTTTTAACCTCACATTAGTGGAGTCAAAGAACATTAGTGCTCAACATCTTTGTGTTGTTAGCACATCTCCAAATGTCACCGTCGCTGTCCGTGGTCCTGAATTTATCTTTAGCTACTCAGTTCCGCAACTGACCATGGTTCTCTTTAGCCCACGTTCCCCGAATTTGATAATAATTACAATATTTTTTAAGTTGTATTCAATATTATAGTCACATTCTTTATATCTCACTTTCTCAGCACATTGACGTAATGTGGAATACTTAACGCTAGGTTCATATTACAGTTACATGTGCCAATATTGGTGAAGATTAGAATTGTATTTAGTGTGAAGCTGCATTTCCCTTTTGAATACTTGGACAGTTGTGTTTGTTTACAGTATTATTCCTTTGTACTGAGTAGTTTACTCTTATTTTTTTAGAAAGCTCAAGCTAAATAGACATTTTGCCATCCATTACATGGATTGCCTGTGTCGAGTAAATTGAAGCATGTTGATCACACATGCACCGTTTCTTTGAACGTGACATATTGAATGGTTGGAGAGTATGTGAGAAATATACAATTATATACTAGTGAAGATAAAAAACGACTCATGGTGTCGCTGTTGACTGACAGAAAATAGGCACTTACCACTCCACCCACTACTACTGCATGCATATCAGTTACCGGATTTTGCACATAAACGCTTGCATTTCAGAATATACTGGCTCTTCTAAAATGCTGTGAAGTGTTCGGCAATTGAGCGTTTGTTTTCAATTTTATTTTGTCACATTGGACTTCATATTTTCAGGAAATCAAGAATGCTTTTTTGTTTCGGGATGGGAGACAAAGGATTTTCGGCGCTGTGGTTAATCTTCTGCTTCACGTTTGTTGTAACGCTGCACCATGTTTATGGAGATGTGAGTTATTCTATTCCGGAGGAGATGAAACGCGAATCACACATTGGAAGTATTGCCAAAGATCTCGGGCTTAACGTGGGGATCTTATCTTCCCGAAAGGCCCGTGTTGATATTGAGGGGACCAATAAACGGTACTGTGATATTAAGATGAACACCGGAGATTTGATCACATTGGAGAGAATTGACAGAGAAAGCCTTTGTGGAAAGAAACCGTCGTGTGTTTTAAAAGTAGACCTGGTATTAGAAAATCCTTTAGAGCTTCACCGTGTCAGTCTTCATATACAAGATGTAAATGACAACTCGCCAAAATTCAGAGAGAGTTTGATAGAAATGGAAATAAGAGAATCAGCAGTCAAGGGAAACCGTTTCTCTATCGAGGAGGCCCATGATGGAGATATAGGACAAAATGCAGTTCAAAGATATACGTTAGAAAAAAACGACAACTTCATTCTGTCTGTTACCAGTAACAAGGTTGAACTCGTACTCGAGAATACACTTGATCGTGAAAAGCAAAAAGAGATGAATTTGCTTCTCACAGCTTTGGATGGTGGCTCTCCTCAGAGATCAGGTACTGTAGTCATACACGTCACTGTACTGGATGCTAATGATAACGCCCCAGTGTTTAGTCAGGCTGTTTATAAAGCCAGTCTGCCAGAAAACTCACCTCCAGATACTATAGTAATTACTGTTATTGCTACAGACGCAGATGAAGGATTAAATGGAGATGTGACATATTACTTTAGCCACGTGTCCGACTATGACTTGAATCTTTTTACTATTGATCCCAAAAGTGGAGAAATTCGAGTAACTGATGTGATTGATTTTGAAGAATCCAGCTCTTTTGAAATGAGAGTACAAGCTAAAGATGGTTTAGGTCTAACCTCATACTGCAAAGTTATAATAGATGTTACTGATGTCAACGACAATGCTCCAGTGATATATCTGAAATCCCTTAATAACCCCATACCTGAGAACGTGTCACCTGGTACAGAGGTGGGCATCATTAACGTGCAGGACAGAGACTCTGACAGTAACAGACAGGTCCGCTGCTCCATTCAGCAAAATGTCCCTTTTAAGTTAGTTCCTTCTATCAAAAACTATTATTCTCTGGTGACCACAGGACAACTGGACCGAGAACTAGTGTCTGATTACAACATCACAATCATCGCCACTGACGAGGGTTCTCCACCTCTGTCCTCCTCTAAAACTGTTCAGTTATCTGTAGCTGACATCAACGACAACCCCCCAGTGTTTGAGGAACAGTCGTACAGCGCATATGTGAGTGAAAATAACAAACCTGGCTCCACTTTATGTTCCGTTACTGCTCGAGACCCCGACTGGAGACAGAACGGTACAGTGATTTATTCTCTGTTACCTGGTGAGGTGAACGGTGCCCCGGTGTCCTCGTACCTGTCAGTTAACGGAGACACGGGGGTGATCCACGCTGTGAGGTCGTTTGATTATGAACAGTTCAGGAGTTTTAAAGTGCAGGTGATGGCCAGAGACAACGGTTCTCCTCCTCTGAGCAGCAACGTGACCGTCAGTGTGTTCATATCGGATGTGAACGACAACTCTCCTCAGATACTGTACCCCGCCCCGGAGGGCAACTCGTTCATGACCGAGCTGGTCCCCAAAGCTGCACACGGAGGCTCTCTGGTGTCCAAAGTGATCGCGGTTGACGCGGACTCCGGACAGAACGCCTGGCTGTCCTATCATATAGTCAAATCCACGGATCCTGGACTTTTCACTATTGGTGTCCACAGCGGAGAGATCAGGACACAGCGGGACATTTCAGAGTCTGACAGCATGAAACAGAACCTTATTGTGTCAGTGAAAGATAACGGACAGCCCTCTCTCTCTGCCACCTGTTCCATGTATTTACTTATTTCTGATAACTTGGCTGAGGTGCCAGAACTGAAGGACATTTCTTATGATGACAAGAATTCCAAACTGACCTCTTATCTGATCATTGCTCTGGTGTCTGTGTCCACGTTTTTTCTGACCTTCATCATCATCATTCTGGGTGTGAGGTTCTGTCGTAGGAGAAAGCCCAGACTGCTGTTTGACGGAGCAGTGGCCATCCCCAGCGCTTATCTCCCTCCTAATTACGCAGATGTTGACGGCACAGGAACTTTACGCAGCACTTACAACTATGACGCATACCTGACAACAGGATCTCGAACCAGTGACTTTAAGTTCGTATCATCTTATAATGACAACACACTGCCTGCTGACCAGACTCTGAGGAAAAGTCCATCAGACTTTGTTGATCCGTTTGAAGATTTGGAATCGTCAGTAGAGGTAGGGTTCAATCAGAATACTTGACTGGTAGTCTGGTTTTTGTTTGGTTAATGCTTTTTAACGTGTTCTTGCACGATATACATAAATCTCACACATTTAAAAATGATTGTTTTGTTTGTTGCTATGTTATTTATAATTATAGAGAACACTTTATTTTTTCTTATCTACGTTTGCCTTCATACTTTCCAAATCATATGGAAAGCATTTACTCATGAATTAATGCATTTTGAATATTTTACCAAATAGCAGTAACATTCAATTCAGGTTTTTTTTTTCATAAAATGTATTAATTGACATATACAAGCAGCAATCGGCTGTATTTTGGCAACAAATGGCAATATAACTACAAATATCGTAGAGTTTTTATTTTTATTTTTTTTCAGAACAGACTCAGTGTTGTTCGGTATAAAACGTACTTGGGCCATGAGATGGTCACCAATTAATACTCATAAGCAAGTAATGAAAACGTATCTACTATTTCTTAGCACTCTTGGTTTAGTCCAAGAAGTAAGTTTTTTGTTATTTTTTGTTATTCTTTAGCTCACATTCGTGGAGTCTAAGAACATTAGTGCTCAACATCTTTGTGTTGTTAGCACATCTCCAAATGTCACCGTCGCTGTCCGTGGTCCTGAATTTATTATTAGCAACTCAGTTCCGCAACTGACCATGGTTCTCTTTAGCCCTCGTTCCCCAAATTTGATAATAATTACAATATTTTTTAAGTTGTATTCAATATTATAGTCACATTCTTTATATCTCACTTTCTCAGCACATTGACGTAATGTGGCATACTTAACGCTAGGTTCATATTACAGTTACATGTGTCAATGTTGGTGAAGATTAGAATTGTATTTAGTGTGAAGCTGCATTTCTCTTTCGGATACTCAAACAGTAGTGTTTGTTTACAGTATTATTCTTTTGTTTCGTTTTCTCGTATTTTTTTAGAAAGCTCAAGCTAAATAGACATTTTGCCATCCATTACATGGATTGCCTGTGTCGAGTAAATTGAAGCATGTTGATCACACATGCACCGTTTCTTTGAACGTGACATATTGAATGGTTGGAGAGTATGTGAGAAATATACAATTACATACTAGTGAAGATAAAAAACGACTCATGGTGTCGCTGTCGACTGACAGAAAATAGGAACTTACCACTCCACCCACTACTACTGCATGCATATCCGTTACCGGATTTTGCACATAAACGCTTGCATTTCAGAATATGCTGGCTCTTCTAAAATGCTGTGAAGTGTTCGGCAATTGAGCGTTTGTTTTCAGTTTTATTTTGTCACATTTCACATTTCGGACTTCATATATTCTAGAAATCAAGAATGCTTTTTTGTTTCGGGATGGGAGACAAAGGATTTTCGGCGCTGTGGTTAATCTTCTGCTTCACGTTTGTTGTAACGCTGCACCATGTTTATGGAGATGTGAGTTATTCTATTCCGGAGGAGATGAAACGCGAATCACACATTGGAAGTATTGCCAAAGATCTCGGGCTTAACGTGGGGATCTTATCTTCCCGAAAGGCCCGTGTTGATATTGAGGGGACAAATAAACGGTACTGTGATATTAAGATGAACACCGGAGATTTGATCACATTGGAGAGAATTGACAGAGAAAGCCTTTGTGGAAAGAAACCGTCGTGTGTTTTAAAAGTAGACCTGGTACTAGAAAATCCTTTAGAGCTTCATCGTGTCAGTCTTCATATTCAAGATGTAAATGACAACTCGCCAAAATTCAGAGAGAATTTGATAGAAATGGAAATAAGAGAATCAGCTGAGAAGGGAAACCGTTTCTCTATCGAGGAGGCCCATGATGCAGATATAGGTCAAAATGCAGTTCAAAGATATACGTTAGAAAAAAACGACAACTTCATTCTGTCTGTTGATAGTAACAAGGTTGAACTCGTACTAGAAAATAAACTTGATCGTGAAAAGCAAAAAGAGATGAATTTGCTTCTCACAGCTTTGGATGGTGGCTCTCCTCTGAGATCAGGTACTGTAGTCATACACGTCACTGTACTGGATGCTAATGATAACGCCCCAGTGTTTAGTCAGGCTGTTTATAAAGCCAGTCTGCCAGAAAACTCACCTCCAGATACTATAGTAATTACTGTTATTGCTACAGACGCAGATGAAGGATTAAATGGTGATGTGACATATTACTTTAGCCACGTGTCCGACTATGACTTGAATCTTCTTACTATTGATCCCAAAAGTGGAGAAATTCGAGTAACTGGTGTGATTGATTTTGAAGAATCCAGCTCTTTTGAAATGAGAGTACAAGCTAAAGATGGTTTAGGTCTAACCTCGTACTGCAAAGTTATAATAGATGTTATTGATGTCAACGACAATGCTCCAGTGATATATCTGAAATCCCTTAATAACCCCATACCTGAAAACGTGTCACCTGGTACAGAGGTGGGCATCATTAACGTGCAGGACAGAGACTCTGACAGTAACAGACAGGTCCGCTGCTCCATTCAGCAAAATGTCCCTTTTAAGTTAGTTCCTTCTATCAAAAACTATTATTCTCTGGTGACCACAGGACAACTGGACCGTGAACTAGTGTCTGATTACAACATCACAATCAGTGCCACTGACGAGGGCTCTCCACCTCTGTCCTCCTCTAAAACTGTTCAGTTATCTGTAGCTGACATCAACGACAACCCCCCAGTGTTTGAGGACCAGTCGTACAGCGCATATGTGAGTGAAAATAACAAACCTGGCTCCACTTTATGTTCCGTTACTGCTCGAGACCCCGACTGGAGACAGAACGGTACAGTGATTTATTCTCTGTTACCTGGTGAGGTGAACGGTGCCCCGGTGTCCTCGTACCTGTCAGTTAACGGAGACACGGGGGTGATCCACGCTGTGAGGTCGTTTGATTATGAACAGTTCAGGAGTTTTAAAGTGCAGGTGATGGCCAGAGACAACGGTTCTCCTCCTCTGAGCAGCAACGTGACCGTCAGTGTGTTCATATCGGATGTGAACGACAACTCTCCTCAGATACTGTACCCCGCCCCGGAGGGCAACTCGTTCATGACCGAGCTGGTCCCCAAAGCTGCACACGGAGGCTCTCTGGTGTCCAAAGTGATCGCGGTGGACGCGGACTCCGGACAGAACGCCTGGCTGTCCTATCATATAGTCAAATCCACTGATCCTGGACTTTTCACTATTGGTCTCCACAGCGGAGAGATCAGGACACAGCGAGACATTTCAGAGTCTGACAGCATGAAACAGAACCTTCTTGTGTCAGTGAAAGATAACGGACAGCCCTCTCTCTCTGCCACCTGTTCCATGTATTTACTTATTTCTGATAACTTGGCTGAGGTGCCAGAACTGAAGGACATTTCTTATGATGACAAGAATTCCAAACTGACCTCTTATCTGATCATTGCTCTGGTGTCTGTGTCCACGTTTTTTCTGACCTTTATCATCATTATTCTGGGTGTGAGGTTCTGTCGCAGGAGAAAGCCCAGACTGTTGTTTGATGGAGCAGTGGCCATCCCCAGCGCTTATCTCCCTCCTAATTACGCAGATGTAGACGGCACAGGAACTTTACGCAGCACTTACAACTATGACGCATACCTGACTACAGGATCTCGAACCAGTGACTTTAAGTTCGTATCATCTTATAATGACAACACACTGCCTGCTGACCAGACTCTGAGGAAAAGTCCATCAGACTTTGCTGATCCGTTTGAAGATTTGGAAGCGTCAGTAGAGGTAGGGTTCAATCAGAATACTTCACTGGTAGTCTGGCTTTTGTTTGGTTAATGCTTTTTAACGTGTATTTGCACAATATACATAAATCTCACAAATTTAAAAATGATTCTTTTGTTCGTTGCTATGTTATTTTTAATTATAGAGAACACTTTATTTTTTCTTATCTACGTTTGCCTTCATACTTTCCAAATTATATGGAAAGCATTTACTCATGAATGAATGCATTTTGAATATTTTACCAAATAGCAGTAACATTCAATTCAGGGTCTTTTTTTTTGATAAAATGTATTAATTGACATATACAAGCAGAAATCGACTGTATTTTGGCAACAAATGGCAATATAACTACAAATATCGTAGAGTTTTGTTTTTCAGAACAGGCTAAATCTTGTTCGGTATAAAACATATTTGGGCTACGAGATGGTCACCAATTAATACTTATAAGCAAGTATTGAAAACGTATCTACTTTTTTTTAGCAGCCTTGGTTTAGTCCAACAACTAAGTCAGAGTTTTTTGTTTTTCTTTTTGTTATTCTTTAGCTCACATTAGTGGAGTCTAAGAACATTAGTGCTCAACATCTTTGTGTTGTTAGCACATCTCCAAATGTCACCGTCGCTGTCCGTGGTCCTGAATTTATCTTTAGCTACTCAGTTCCGCAACTGACCATGGTTCTCTTTAGCCCACGTTCCCCAAATTTGATAATAATTACACTAATGTTTTTATTTGTATTCAATATTATAGTCACATTCTTTATATCTCACTTTCTCAGCACATTGACATAATGTGGAATACTTAACGCTAGGTTCATATTACAGTTACATGTGTCAATGTTGGTGAAGATTAGAATTGTATTTAGTGTGAAGCTGCATTTCCCTTTTGAATACTTGGACAGTTGTGTTTGTTTACAGTATTATTCCTTTGTACTGAGTAGTTTACTCTTATTTTTTTAGAAAGCTCAAGCTAAATAGACATTTTGCCATCCATTACATGGATTGCCTGTGTCGAGTAAATTGAAGCATGTTGATCACACATGCACCGTTTCTTTGAACGTGACATATTGAATGGTTGGAGAGTATGTGAGAAATATACAATTACATACTAGTGAAGATAAAAAACGACTCATGGTGTCGCTGTTGACTGACAGAAAATAGGCACTTACCACTCCACCCACTACTACTGCATGCATATCAGTTACCGGATTTGCACATAAACGCTTGCATTTCAGAATATACTGGCTCTTCTAAAATGCTGTGAAGTGTTCGGCAATTGAGCGTTTGTTTTCAGTTTTATTTTGTCACATTTCACATTTCGGACTTCATATATTCTAGAAATCAAGAATGCTTTTTTGTTTCGGGATGGGAGACAAAGGATTTTCGGCGCTGTGGTTAATCTTCTGCTTCACGTTTGTTGTAACGCTGCACCATGTTTATGGAGATGTGAGTTATTCTATTCCGGAGGAGATGAAACGCGAATCACACATTGGAAGTATTGCCAAAGATCTCGGGCTTAACGTGGGGATCTTATCTTCCCGAAAGGCCCGTGTTGATATTGAGGGGACCAATAAACGGTACTGTGACATTAAGATGAACACCGGAGATTTGATCACATTGGAGAGAATTGACAGAGAAAGCCTTTGTGGAAAGAAACCGTCGTGTGTTTTAAAAGTAGACCTGGTATTAGAAAATCCTTTAGAGGTTCACCGTGTCAGTCTTCATATTCAAGATGTAAATGACAACTCGCCAAAATTCAGAGAGAGTTTGATAGAAATGGAAATAAGAGAATCAGCAGACAAGGGAAACCGTTTCTCTATCGAGGAGGCCCATGATGCAGATATAGGTCAAAATGCAGTTCAAAGATATACGTTAGAAAAAAACGACAACTTCATTCTGTCTGTTACCAGTAACAAGGTTGAACTCGTACTCGAGAATACGCTTGATCGTGAAAAGCAAAAAGAGATGAATTTGCTTCTCACAGCTTTGGATGGTGGCTCTCCTCAGAGATCAGGTACTGTAGTCATACACGTCACTGTACTGGATGCTAATGATAACGCCCCAGTGTTTAGTCAGGCCGTTTATAAAGCCAGTCTGCCAGAAAACTCACCTCCAGATACTATAATAATTACTGTTAGTGCTACAGACGCAGATGAAGGATTAAATGGAGATGTGACATATTACTTTAGCCACGTGTCCGACTATGACTTGAATCTTTTTACTATTGATCCCAAAAGTGGAGAAATTCGAGTAACTGGTGTGATTGATTTTGAAGAATCCAGCTCTTTTGAAATGAGAGTACAAGCTAAAGATGGTTTAGGTCTAACCTCGTACTGCAAAGTTATAATAGATGTTACTGATATCAACGACAATGCTCCAGTGATATATCTGAAATCCCTTAATAACCCCATACCTGAGAACGTGTCACCTGGTACAGAGGTGGGCATCATTAACGTGCAGGACAGAGACTCTGACAATAACAGACAGGTCCGCTGCTCCATTCAGCAAAATGTCCCTTTTAAGTTAGTTCCTTCTATCAAAAACTATTATTCTCTGGTGACCACAGGACAACTGGACCGAGAACTAGTGTCTGATTACAACATCACAATCAGCGCCACTGACGAGGGCTCTCCACCTCTGTCCTCCTCTAAAACCGTTCAGTTATCTGTAGCTGACATCAACGACAACCCCCCAGTGTTTGAGGAACAGTCGTACAGCGCATATGTGAGTGAAAATAACAAACCTGGCTCCACTTTATGTTCCGTTACTGCTCGAGACCCCGACTGGAGACAGAACGGTACAGTGATTTATTCTCTGTTACCTGGTGAGGTGAACGGTGCCCCGGTGTCCTCGTACCTGTCAGTTAACGGAGACACGGGGGTGATCCACGCTGTGAGGTTGTTTGATTATGAACAGTTCAGGAGTTTTAAAGTGCAGGTGATGGCCAGAGACAACGGTTCTCCTCCTCTGAGCAGCAACGTGACCGTCAGTGTGTTCATATCGGATGTGAACGACAACTCTCCTCAGATACTGTACCCCGCCCCGGAGGGCAACTCGTTCATGACCGAGCTGGTCCCCAAAGCTGCACACGGAGGCTCTCTGGTGTCCAAAGTGATCGCGGTGGACGCGGACTCCGGACAGAACGCCTGGCTGTCCTATCATATAGTCAAATCCACGGATCCTGGTCTTTTCACTATTGGTGTCCACAGCGGAGAGATCAGGACACAGCGGGACATTTCAGAGTCTGACAGCATGAAACAGAACCTTATTGTGTCAGTGAAAGATAACGGACAGCCCTCTCTCTCTGCCACCTGTTCCATGTATTTACTTATTTCTGATAACTTGGCTGAGGTGCCAGAACTGAAGGACATTTCTTATGATGACAAGAATTCCAAACTGACCTCTTATCTGATCATTGCTCTGGTGTCTGTGTCCACGTTTTTTCTGACCTTCATCATCATCATTCTGGGTGTGAGGTTCTGTCGTAGGAGAAAGCCCAGACTGCTGTTTGATGGAGCAGTGGCCATCCCCAGCGCTTATCTCCCTCCTAATTACGCAGATGTTGACGGCACAGGAACTTTACGCAGCACTTACAACTATGACGCATACCTGACAACAGGATCTCGAACCAGTGACTTTAAGTTCGTATCATCTTATAATGACAACACACTGCCTGCTGACCAGACTCTGAGGAAAAGTCCATCAGATTTCGCTGATCCGTTTCAAGACCTAGAAACTTCTGAAGAGGTAGGATCAAATGATTCACTTCAACATACTCACTCTTTAACCGGTGATTTTTAGAGAGGGAACACACTTTTCCTAAAACTAAAGACAGGTGATCACTCTCTCAAACTTTTCATTTTGTTGCTCGTTTTATTCATTTTTATTTATATATTTGGAAGTGTTATTTTATGGGGAATATTTTTACTTTCCAATGTTGATTTTACTAGGAGATAGATTGCAACCTTTAAAACCACATATGAGCCATTTTTTTCATTTACGAACCTGTGTAGCTAAAATTCTACCTGTAATGAACTAAACTAATACTACTTTAACTCAGTTCAACAGTGTTTCATAAATCACTTCGGCGTAACCGACTTTTCAGTATTTCAAGGCATCTGTCCACAGTACTGAAACATGTATCAAGCACAAGTGCAACCAACCCTTCCTCCCGTTTGCTATCTTTGACGACTCGGGACACATTTGATATTTGGGATAGTAACTAACAATAACAATAATTATAATTGCATTAAGATTATTACTACTAGTAATAGTGATGGCTAAATTGGGACACACTTTCCCGTGTGTATTGAGATTGTATTGTATGTACAACATAAAGTTGAGGTTACATAACAAGGTCCGTGAATCTCTGTATTTTTCTGAAATGCTGAATCTTGCGAGTTTGCTGTGACCTACTAAAACTCTTTACCGTATCCATTTTCTAAACTAATTATAACTTAATTACTTTAGTTACCTAACTTTCCTGTTTACATGTTAAGATATTAGGACATCAGGAAAAGTCTGAAATAGCCATGTTCCGTCAGCTGTTTATCATTTCACATGCGTTTGAACACGTTTTAAAAATGTGTTTTTATGGACGAAGTATTACCTTAATGTGGTGTTGTACTGTGTAGTGTAGAGAACGAAAATAAAAAGCAACTCATGGTGTCGCTGTTGACTGACGGAAAATGATCAAACACCACTCCACCTATATCCGTTGCAGATTTCCAGAGAATCCGTTGAATCCCTTTATGTCTTTTACTGTGTAAGATCTCGCAACGTGCCGGATTCTTGATTTTTATTAGACAAATCTAATTTGTTGCCGTAAACAGGGAGCTTTGCAAACGGAATACGTTTTGTTGTGCCAGGATGGGAGACAAAGGATTTTCAGCTCTTTGTCCGATCTTCTGCTTCGCGTCTTTCTTTGTAACGCTGCACGTCGTTTATGGAGATTTGAGTTATTCTATTCCAGAAGAGATGAAACGCGAATCTCTCATTGGAAATATAGCAAAAGATCTCGGGCTTAACGTGGGGACCTTATCTTCCCGAAAGGCCCGCATTGATTTTGAGGGATCTCGTAAACGGTACTGTGATATTAAGATGAACACCGGAGATTTGATCACATTGGAGAGAATTGACAGAGAAAGCCTTTGTGGAAAGAAACCGTCGTGTGTTTTAAAAGTAAACCTGGTATTAGAAAATCCTTTAGAGCTTCACCGTGTCAGTCTTCACATTCAAGATGTAAATGACAACTCGCCGAAATTCAGAGAGAATTTGATAGAAATGGAAATCAGCGAATCAGCTGAGAAGGGAAACCGTTTCTCTATCGAGGAGGCCCATGATGCAGATATAGGTCAAAATGCAGTTCAAAGATATACGTTAGAAAAAAACGACAACTTCATTCTGTCTGTTACCAGTAACAAGGTTGAACTCGTACTAGAAAATAAACTTGATCGTGAAAAGCAAAAAGAGATGAATTTGCTTCTCACAGCTTTGGATGGTGGCTCTCCTCAGAGATCAGGTACTGTAGTCATACACGTCACTGTACTGGATGCTAATGATAACGCCCCAGTGTTTAGTCAGGCTGTTTATAAAGCCAGTCTGCCAGAAAACTCACCTCCAGATACTATAGTAATTACTGTTAGTGCTACAGACGCAGATGAAGGATTAAATGGAGATGTGACGTATCACTTTGGCCACGTGTCCGACGATGAGGTAAACACTTTCTCAATTGATCATAAAGCTGGAGAAATTCGAGTAACTGGTGTGATTGATTTTGAAGAATCCAGCTCTTTTGAAATGAGAGTACAAGCTAAAGATGGTTTAGGTCTAACCTCGTACTGCAAAGTTATAATAGATGTTACTGATATCAACGACAATGCTCCAGTGATATATCTGAAATCACTTAATAACCCCATACCTGAGAACGTGTCACCTGGTACAGAGGTGGGCATCATTAACGTGCAGGACAGAGACTCTGAGACAAATGGACAGGTCCGTTGCTTCATTCAGCAAAATGTTCCTTTTAAGTTAGTTCCTTCTATTACAAACTATTATTCTCTGGTGACCACAGGACAACTGGACCGTGAACTAGTGTCTGATTACAACATCACAATCAGCGCCACTGACGAGGGCTCTCCACCTCTGTCCTCCTCTAAAACTGTTCAGTTATCTGTAGCTGACATCAACGACAACCCCCCAGTGTTTGAGGAACAGTCGTACAGCGCATATGTGAGTGAAAATAACAAACCTGGCTCCACTTTATGTTCCGTTACTGCTCGAGACCCCGACTGGAGACAGAACGGTACAGTGATTTATTCTCTGTTACCTGGTGAGGTGAACGGTGCCCCGGTGTCCTCGTACCTGTCAGTTAACGGAGACACGGGGGTGATCCACGCTGTGAGGTTGTTTGATTATGAACAGTTCAGGAGTTTTAAAGTGCAGGTGATGGCCAGAGACAACGGTTCTCCTCCTCTGAGCAGCAACGTGACCGTCAGTGTGTTCATATCGGATGTGAACGACAACTCTCCTCAGATACTGTACCCCGCCCCGGAGGGCAACTCGTTCATGACCGAGCTGGTCCCCAAAGCTGCACACGGAGGCTCTCTGGTGTCCAAAGTGATCGCGGTGGACTCGGACTCCGGACAGAACGCCTGGCTGTCCTATCATATAGTCAAATCCACTGATCCTGGACTTTTCACTATTGGTCTTCACAGCGGAGAGATCAGGACACAGCGGGACATTTCAGAGTCTGACAGCATGAAACAGAACCTTCTTGTGTCAGTGAAAGATAACGGACAACCCTCTCTCTCTGCCACCTGTTCCATGTATTTACTTATTTCTGATAACTTGGCTGAGGTGCCAGAACTGAAGGACATTTCTTATGATGACAAGAATTCCAAACTGACCTCTTATCTGATCATTGCTCTGGTGTCTGTGTCCACGTTTTTTCTGACCTTCATCATCATCATTCTGGGTGTGAGGTTCTGTCGTAGGAGAAAGCCCAGACTGCTGTTTGATGGAGCAGTGGCCATCCCCAGCGCTTATCTCCCTCCTAATTACGCAGATGTTGACGGCACAGGAACTTTACGCAGCACTTACAACTATGACGCATACCTGACAACAGGATCTCGAACCAGTGACTTTAAGTTCGTATCATCTTATAATGACAACACACTGCCTGCTGACCAGACTCTGAGGAAAAGTCCATCAGACTTTGTTGATCCGTTTGAAGATTTGGAATCGTCTGTAGAGGTAGGGTTCAATCAGAATACTTCACTGATAGTCTGGTTTTTGTTTGGTTAATGCTTTTTAACGTGTATTTGCACAATATACATAAATCTTACACATTTAAAAATGATTATTTTGTTCGTTGCTATGTTATTTTAAATTATAGAGAACACTTTATTTTTTCTTATCTACGTTTGCCTTCATACTTTTCACATTTTATGGAAAGCATCTATTCATGAATAAATGCATTTTGAATATTTAACCAAATAGCAGTAACATTCAATTCTGGATTTTCTTTTTTTCGTAAAATGTATTAATTGACATATACATGCAGAACACAACGGTGTTTTGGCAACAAATGGCAATATAACTACAAATATCGTAGAGTTTTTTTTTTGTTTTTTTTTTTCAGAACAGACTCAGTGTTGTTCGGTATAAAACGTACTTGGGCCATGAGATGGTCACCAATTAATACTCATAAGCAAGTAATGAAAACGTATCTACTATTTCTTAGCACTCTTGGTTTAGTCCAAGAAGTAAGTTTTTTGTTATTTTTTGTTATTTTTAACCTCACATTCGTGGAGTCTAAGAACATTAGTGCTCAACATCTTTGTGTTGTTAGCACATCTCCAAATGTCACCGTCGCTGTCCGTGGTCCTGAATTTTTTATTAGCAACTCAGTTCCGCAACTGACCATGGTTCTCTTTAGCCCTCGTTCCCCAAATTTGATAATAATTACAATATTTTTTAAGTTGTATTCAATATTATAGTCACATTCTTTATATCTCACTTTCTCAGCACATTGACATAATGTGGAATACTTAACGCTAGGTTCATATTACAGTTACATGTGCCAATATTGGTGAAGATTAGAATTGTATTTAGTGTGAAGCTGCATTTCTCTTTCGGATACTCAAACAGTAGTGTTTGTTTACAGTATTATTCTTTTGTTTCGTTTTCTCGTATTTTTTTAGAAAGCTCAAGCTAAATAGACATTTTGCCATCCATTACATGGATTGCCTGTGTCGAGTAAATTGAAGCATGTTGATCACACATGCACCGTTTCTTTGACCGTGACATATTGAATGGTTGGAGAGTATGTGAGAAATATACAATTATATACTAGTGAAGATCAAAAACGACTCATGGTGTCGCTGTCGACTGACAGAAAATAGGCACTTACCACTCCACCCACTACTACTGCATGCATATCAGTTACCGGATTTTGCACATAAACGCTTGCATTTCAGAATATACTGGCTCTTCTAAAATGCTGTGAAGTGTTCGGCAATTGAGCGTTTGTTTTCAGTTTTATTTTGTCACATTTCACATTTCGGACTTCATATATTCTAGAAATCAAGAATGCTTTTTTGTTTCGGGATGGGAGACAAAGGATTTTCGGCGCTGTGGTTAATCTTCTGCTTCACGTTTGTTGTAACGCTGCACCATGTTTATGGAGATGTGAGTTATTCTATTCCGGAGGAGATGAAACGCGAATCACACATTGGAAGTATTGCCAAAGATCTCGGGCTTAACGTGGGGATCTTATCTTCCCGAAAGGCCCGTGTTGATATTGAGGGGACAAATAAACGGTACTGTGATATTAAAATGAACACCGGAGATTTGATCACATTGGAGAGAATTGACAGAGAAAGCCTTTGTGGAAAGAAACCGTCGTGTGTTTTAAAAGTAGACCTGGTACTAGAAAATCCTTTAGAGCTTCACCGTGTCAGTCTTCATATACAAGATGTAAATGACAACTCGCCAAAATTCAGAGAGAATTTGATAGAAATGGAAATAAGCGAGTCAGCTGAGAAGGGAAACCGTTTCTCTATCGAGGAGGCCCATGATGCAGATATAGGTCAAAATGCAGTTCAAAGATATACGTTAGAAAAAAACGACAACTTCATTCTGTCTGTTGATAGTAACAAGGTTGAACTCGTACTAGAAAATAAACTTGATCGTGAAAAGCAAAAAGAGATGAATTTGCTTCTCACAGCTTTGGATGGTGGCTCTCCTCAGAGATCAGGTACTGTAGTCATACACGTCACTGTACTGGATGCTAATGATAACGCCCCAGTGTTTAGTCAGGCTGTTTATAAAGCCAGTCTGCCAGAAAACTCACCTCCAGATACTATAGTAATTACTGTTAGTGCTACAGACGCAGATGAAGGATTAAATAGAGATGTAACGTATCACTTAAGCCACGTGTCCGACGATGACGTAAATCTGTTTACTATTGATCCAAAAAGTGGAGAAATTCGAGTAACTGGTGTGATTGATTTTGAAGAATCCAGCTCTTTTGAAATGAGAGTACAAGCTAAAGATGGTTTAGGTCTAACCTCGTACTGCAAAGTTATAATAGATGTTACTGATATCAACGACAATGCTCCAGTGATATATCTGAAATCACTGACTAACCCCATACCTGAGAACGTGTCACCTGGTACAGAGGTGGGCATCATTAACGTGCAGGACAGAGACTCTGACAATAACAGACAGGTCCGCTGCTCCATTCAGCAAAATGTCCCTTTTAAGTTAGTTCCTTCTATCAAAAACTATTATTCTCTGGTGACCACAGGACAACTGGACCGTGAACTAGTGTCTGATTACAACATCACAATCAGCGCCACTGACGAGGGTTCTCCACCTCTGTCCTCCTCTAAAACTGTTCAGTTATCTGTAGCTGACATCAACGACAACCCCCCAGTGTTTGAGGAACAGTCGTACAGCGCATATGTGAGTGAAAATAACAAACCTGGCTCCACTTTATGTTCCGTTACTGCTCGAGACCCCGACTGGAGACAGAACGGTACAGTGATTTATTCTCTGTTACCTGGTGAGGTGAACGGTGCCCCGGTGTCCTCGTACCTGTCAGTTAACGGAGACACGGGGGTGATCCACGCTGTGAGGTCGTTTGATTATGAACAGTTCAGGAGTTTTAAAGTGCAGGTGATGGCCAGAGACAACGGTTCTCCTCCTCTGAGCAGCAACGTGACCGTCAGTGTGTTCATATCGGATGTGAACGACAACTCTCCTCAGATACTGTACCCCGCCCCGGAGGGCAACTCGTTCATGACCGAGCTGGTCCCCAAAGCTGCACACGGAGGCTCTCTGGTGTCCAAAGTGATCGCGGTGGACTCGGACTCCGGACAGAACGCCTGGCTGTCCTATCATATAGTCAAATCCACTGATCCTGGACTTTTCACTATTGGTGTCCACAGCGGAGAGATCAGGACACAGCGGGACATTTCAGAGTCTGACAGCATGAAACAGAACCTTATTGTGTCAGTGAAAGATAACGGACAGCCCTCTCTCTCTGCCACCTGTTCCATGTATTTACTTATTTCTGATAACTTGGCTGAGGTGCCAGAACTGAAGGACATTTCTTATGATGACAAGAATTCCAAACTGACCTCTTATCTGATCATTGCTCTGGTGTCTGTGTCCACGTTTTTTCTGACCTTCATCATCATTATTCTGGGTGTGAGGTTCTGTCGCAGGAGAAAGCCCAGACTGTTGTTTGATGGAGCAGTGGCCATCCCCAGCGCTTATCTCCCTCCTAATTACGCAGATGTTGACGGCACAGGAACTTTACGCAGCACTTACAACTATGACGCATACCTGACAACAGGATCTCGAACCAGTGACTTTAAGTTCGTATCATCTTATAATGACAACACACTGCCTGCTGACCAAACTCTGAGGAAAAGTCCATCAGACTTCGCTGATCCGTTTGAACATTTGGAAGTGTCTGTAGAGGTAGGAGATGTTGAACTTAATTCAATTCATGTTTTAAGATTACACTAATATATTTTTGTCTTATGCGATTCCTCGTGTTTCATCATTATTAGAAAGCTACATCAGTAATTCAACATCCTTTAGAACTCAATCATGTAAGTCTTTATATTCAAGATGAAGCATGCTTCATGTTTTGTTTCTTGTTCTCACTAGAATTAATTTCAAGCACTGTCCTAAATCAGTAGAACAGTGTAATATTTGGTATTTTGTGCTTTCAGGTCTGCACCGTGCAGATCTGAAAGTGTCTGTCCATTAGATCCTAGACACACACGCATACATGCACTTACACAACCGGAGATGTCTTTTTCCTTTTCAGTTATGGTGTTTTATTTTCATTAGGCCTAATTTCCTTCCATTAATGATTTTACCACTTTTGTTACTACTACTTGTAATAATTATTATAATTATCAGTAACAAATATGTTGAAATGTTTCTACTTACCCGACACTAGCATCTTATTGTCTTGATATGGAGCGTTCATGCGCAGTTTGATATTCATATTTTCATTTCATATTGTTGGTTTATGTTTTTTTATAATGTTTCTTGTATTTTCTTTTCTGAGGCTTAAACAGCAGACATTTTGGTTCACATAGGATATACAAAACTGCGACAAAGGTAAACTACATTTCAGGTGTTTGATCAATTGAGTGCCACAAACAAAACACATTTAAGCTTAGATGTGTACCAGGGAGAAAAGATCCAAGAATACCAAAGTTGTGTCACTTATAAGGAATGCATCATTTTTTTTAAGTTCAGTATAAAAAGTTTTGGGACGCACACTCTTCACATGTTAACATTATTGTCAGTGTTAATTTATATCACTTTTTTACATCAGCCGTGACAGACTGATGCACAAGAAAAGATAATAATAAGAAGAAAATAAAAAAAAACACTCTTTACTAAATAGCCGAATAGAAAGGGAAATGAAAATAAAACAGATTTCTTTTTATTGTTTATTTAGTTTTGGTTTTTGTGTGTTTCCTGTGTCCAGAGGCTTTAGAGACTTACAGAGAACTACTAAGCACGACTCTAAAAGCGCAAAGTCTCATTTAGAGTTGATCCTGAACTATCCTGGAAAATGTATTCTGGGAATAATCAACAAACACAGATCAGAGAACCTTAGATACCGGTTGGTGGTGTAAGCTGCGTATGATCTGTATCTAGTAGTGAGTCGTTGTGTTTGCTATTATATATCCATTAATAATTTTGACCTGCGTTTTCGGTTTTGTTATGGGTTTCTTCTATCACTGTAAAGATAAATAGGGACTCATGGTGTCGCTGTTGATTGACAGAAAATGAACCCACACCTCTCCACCCACTGCTGCTGCATGGATATCAGATGACTGTTTTGCCACAAACAGTTAAAATCGTCAAATATGTTAGGACGTGTTGCATCGTGGAATTAACATTGGAATTATTGGTTGGTGTGAGATATATTTTTTGCATTTTGGACGTAAATCGTACAAACTGAAGAGACATTGTGTGCCAGGATGGGGAACAAAGGATTTCGAGCCCTATGGTCGGCTTTCTGTCTCGCTTCCTTCGCTGTAACGCTGCGCCTTACTCGTGGAGATTTAAGTTATTCTATTCCTGAAGAGATGAAACGAGAATCAGTGATTGGAAATGTAGCCAAAGATCTTGGGGTTGATCTGAAGACATTAGCATCACGACTGGCCCGTGTTGATTTGGAAGGATCTCGTAAGCGGTACTGTGATATTAAGATGAACACCGGAGATTTAATAACAGTAGACGCAATAGACAGAGAAAGCGTTTGTGGGAAGAAACCATCATGTCTTTTAAAAGTAGACCTGGTACTAGAAAATCCTTTAGAACTCCATCATGTAAATCTTCATATTCAAGATGTAAATGACAACTCGCCGCAATTTAATGATAAATTGATAGAAATGGAAATAAGCGAGTCAGCAGACAAGGGAAACCGTTTCTCTATCGAGGAGGCCCATGATGCAGATATAGGACAAAATGCAGTTCAAAGATATACCTTAGAAAAAAACGACAACTTCATTCTGTCTGTTACCAGTAACAAGGTTGAACTCGTACTAGAAAATAAACTTGATCGTGAAAAGCAAAAAGAGATGAATTTGCTTCTCACAGCTTTGGATGGTGGCTCTCCTCAGAGATCAGGTACTGTAGTCATACACGTCACTGTACTGGATGCTAATGATAACGCCCCAGTGTTTAGTCAGGCTGTTTATAAAGCCAGTCTGCCAGAAAACTCACCTCCAGATACTATAGTAATTACTGTTAGTGCTACAGACGCAGATGAAGGATTAAATGGAGATGTGACATATGACTTCGGCCACGTGTCAGGTGACCATGCAGATGTTTTTTCTATTAATCCTAAAACTGGAGAAATTCGTGTAACTGGTGTGATTGATTTTGAAGAAAGGGGTTCATTTGAAATGAGAGTAAAAGCCAAAGATGGTTTAGGTCTAACTTCATACGCCAAGGTTATAATAGATGTTACTGATATCAACGACAATGCTCCAGTGATATATCTGAAATCCCTTAATAACCCCATACCTGAGAACGTGTCACCTGGTACAGAGGTGGGCATCATTAACGTGCAGGACAGAGACTCTGACAATAACAGACAGGTCCGCTGCTCCATTCAGCAAAATGTCCCTTTTAAGTTAGTTCCTTCTATCAAAAACTATTATTCTCTGGTGACCACAGGACAACTGGACCGTGAACTAGTGTCTGATTACAACATCACAATCAGCGCCACTGACGAGGGCTCTCCACCTCTGTCCTCCTCTAAAACTGTTCAGTTATCTGTAGCTGACATCAACGACAACCCCCCAGTGTTTGAGGAACAGTCGTACAGCGCATATGTGAGTGAAAATAACAAACCTGGCTCCACTTTATGTTCCGTTACTGCTCGAGACCCCGACTGGAGACAGAACGGTACAGTGATTTATTCTCTGTTACCTGGTGAGGTGAACGGTGCCCCGGTGTCCTCGTACCTGTCAGTTAACGGAGACACGGGGGTGATCCACGCTGTGAGGTCGTTTGATTATGAACAGTTCAGGAGTTTTAAAGTGCAGGTGATGGCCAGAGACAACGGTTCTCCTCCTCTGAGCAGCAACGTGACCGTCAGTGTGTTCATATCGGATGTGAACGACAACTCTCCTCAGATACTGTACCCCGCCCCGGAGGGCAACTCGTTCATGACCGAGCTGGTCCCCAAAGCTGCACACGGAGGCTCTCTGGTGTCCAAAGTGATCGCGGTGGACGCGGACTCCGGACAGAACGCCTGGCTGTCCTATCATATAGTCAAATCCACTGATCCTGGACTTTTCACTATTGGTCTCCACAGCGGAGAGATCAGGACACAGCGGGACATTTCAGAGTCTGACAGCATGAAACAGAACCTTCTTGTGTCAGTGAAAGATAACGGACAGCCCTCTCTCTCTGCCACCTGTTCCATGTATTTACTTATTTCTGATAACTTGGCTGAGGTGCCAGAACTGAAGGACATTTCTTATGATGACAAGAATTCCAAACTGACCTCTTATCTGATCATTGCTCTGGTGTCTGTGTCCACGTTTTTTCTGACCTTCATCATCATCATTCTGGGTGTGAGGTTCTGTCGTAGGAGAAAGCCCAGACTGCTGTTTGATGGAGCAGTGGCCATCCCCAGCGCTTATCTCCCTCCTAATTACGCAGATGTAGACGGCACAGGAACTTTACGCAGCACTTACAACTATGACGCATACCTGACTACAGGATCTCGAACCAGTGACTTTAAGTTCGTATCATCTTATAATGACAACACACTGCCTGCTGACCAGACTCTGAGGAAAAGTCCATCAGACTTCGCTGATCCGTTTGAACATTTGGAAGTGTCTGTAGAGGTAGGAGATGTTGAATTTAATTCAATTCATGTTTTAAGATTACACTAATGTATTTTCGTCTTATGCGATTCCTCGTGTTTCATCATTATTAGAAAGCTACATCAGTATTTCCAAATTCTTTAGAACTCAATCATGTAAGTCTTTATATTCAAGATGAAGCATGCTTCATGTTGTGTTTTTTGTTCTCACTAGAATTAATTTCAAGCACTGTCCTTAATCAGTAGAACAGTGTAATATTTGGTCTTTTGTGCTTTCAGGTCTGCACCGTGCAGATCTGAAAGTGTCTGTCCACTAGATCCTAGACACACACGCATACATGCACTTACACAACCGGAGATGTCTTTTTCCTTTTCAGTTATGGTGTTTGATTTTCATTAGGCCTAATTCCCTCCATCAATGATTTTACCACTTTTGTTGCTACTACTTGTAATAATTATCACAATTATCAGTAACAAATATGTTGAAATGTTTCTACTTACCCGACACTAGCATCTTATTGTCTTGATATGGAGCGTTCATGCGCAGTTTGATATTCATATTTTCATTTCATATTGTTTGTTTATGTTTTTTTATAATGTTTCTTGTATTTTCTTTTCTGGGGCTTAAACAGCAGACATTTTGGTTCACATAGGATATACAAAACTGCGACAAAGGTAAACTACATTTCCGGTGTTTGAACAATTGAGTGCCACAAACAAAACGCATTTAAACTTAGATGTGTACCAGGGAGAAAAGATCCAAGAATACCAAAGTTGACTCACTTATAAGGAATGCACCATTTTTTTTTAAGTTCAGTATAAAACGTTTTGGGACGCACACTCTTCATATGTTAACATTACTGTCAGTGTTAATTTATATGACTTTTTTACATCAGACGTGACAAACTGATGCATAGGAAAAGATAAGGAGAAAATAACAAACTCTCTACTACTAAATAGCCGAATAGAAGGGGAAATGAAAATAAAACAGATTTCTTTTTATTGTTTATTTAGTTTTGGTTTTTGTGTGTTTCCTGTGTCCAGAGGCTTTAGAGACTTACAGAGAACTACTAAGCACGACTCTAAAAGCGCAAAGTCTCATTTAGAGTTGATCTTGAACTATCCTGGAAAATGTATTCAGGCACTAATCAACAAACACAGATCAGAGAACCTTAGATACCGGTTGGTGGTGTAAGCTGCGTATGATCTGTATCTAGTAGTGAGTCGTTGTGTTTGCTATTGTATATCCATTAATAATTTTGACCTGCGTTTTCGGTTTTGTTATGGGTTTCTTCTATCACTGTAAAGATAAATAAGGACTCATGGTGTCGCTGTTGACTGACAGAAAATGAACCCACACCTCTCCACCCACTGCTGCTGCATGGATATCAGATGACTGTTTTGCAACAGACAGTTAAAATCGTCAAATATGTTAGGACGTGTTGCATCGTGGAATTAACATTGGAATTATTGGTTGGTGTGAGATATATTTTTTGCATTTTGGACGTAAATCGTACAAACTGAAGAGACATTGTGTGCCAGGATGGGGAACAAAGGATTTCGAGCCCTATGGTCGGCTTTCTGTCTCGCTTCCATTGCTGTAACGCTGCGCCTTACTCGTGGAGATTTAAGTTATTCTATTCCTGAAGAGATGAAACGAGAATCAGTGATTGGAAATGTAGCAAAAGATCTTGGGGTTGATCTGAAGACATTAGCATCACGACAGGCCCGTGTTGATTTGGAAGGATCTCGTAAGCGGTACTGTGATATTAAGATGAACACCGGAGATTTAATAACAGTAGACGCAATAGACAGAGAAAGCGTTTGTGGGAAGAAACCATCATGTCTTTTAAAAGTAGACCTGGTACTAGAAAATCCTTTAGAACTCCATCATGTAAGTCTTCATATTCAAGATGTAAATGACAACTCGCCGCAATTTAATGATAAATTGATAGAAATGGAAATAAGAGAATCAGCTGAGAAGGGAAACCGTTTCTCTATCGAGGAGGCCCATGATGCAGATATAGGTCAAAATGCGGTTCAAAGATATACCTTAGAAAAAAACGACAACTTCATTCTGTCTGTTACCAGTAACAAAGTTGAACTCGTACTAGAAAATAAACTTGATCGAGAAAAGCAAAAAGAGATGAATTTGCTTCTCACAGCTTTGGATGGTGGCTCTCCTCAGAGATCAGGTACTGTAGTCATACACGTCACTGTACTGGATGCTAATGATAACGCCCCAGTGTTTAGTCAGGCTGTTTATAAAGCCAGTCTGCCAGAAAACTCACCTCCAGATACTATAGTAATTACTGTTAGTGCTACAGACGCAGATGAAGGATTAAACGGTGATGTGACATATGACTTTGGCCATGTGTCAGGTGACCATGCAGATGTTTTTTCTATTAATCCTAAAACAGGAGAAATTCGTGTAACTGGTGTGATTGATTTTGAAGAAAGGGGTTCATTTGAAATGAGAGTAAAAGCCAAAGATGGTTTAGGTCTAACTTCATACGCCAAAGTTATAATAGATGTTACTGATATCAACGACAATGCTCCAGTGATATATTTAAAATCACTGACTAACCCCATACCTGAGAACGTGTCACCTGGTACAGAGGTGGGCATCATTAACGTGCAGGACAGAGACTCTGACAGTAACAGACAGGTCCGCTGCTCCATTCAGCAAAATGTCCCTTTTAAGTTAGTTCCTTCTATCAAAAACTATTATTCTCTGGTGACCACAGGACAACTGGACCGAGAACTAGTGTCTGATTACAACATTACAATCAGCGCCACTGACGAGGGTTCTCCACCTCTGTCCTCCTCTAAAACTGTTCAGTTATCTGTAGCTGACATCAACGACAACCCCCCAGTGTTTGAGGAACAGTCGTACAGCGCATATGTGAGTGAAAACAACAAACCTGGCTCCACTTTATGTTCCGTTACTGCTCGAGACCCCGACTGGAGACAGAACGGTACAGTGATTTATTCTCTGTTACCTGGTGAGGTGAACGGTGCCCCGGTGTCCTCGTACCTGTCAGTTAACGGAGACACGGGGGTGATCCACGCTGTGAGGTCGTTTGATTATGAACAGTTCAGGAGTTTTAAAGTGCAGGTGATGGCCAGAGACAACGGTTCTCCTCCTCTGAGCAGCAACGTGACCGTCAGTGTGTTCATATCGGATGTGAACGACAACTCTCCTCAGATACTGTACCCCGCCCCGGAGGGAAACTCGTTCATGACCGAGCTGGTCCCCAAAGCTGCACACGGAGGTTCTCTGGTGTCCAAAGTGATCGCGGTGGACGCGGACTCCGGACAGAACGCCTGGCTGTCCTATCATATAGTCAAATCCACTGATCCTGGACTTTTTACTATTGGTCTCCACAGCGGAGAGATCAGGACACAGCGGGACATTTCAGAGTCTGACAGCATGAAACAGAACCTTATTGTGTCAGTGAAAGATAACGGACAGCCCTCTCTCTCTGCCACCTGTTCCATGTATTTACTTATTTCTGATAACTTGGCTGAGGTGCCAGAACTGAAGGACATTTCTTATGATGACAAGAATTCCAAACTGACCTCTTATCTGATCATTGCTCTGGTGTCTGTGTCCACGTTTTTTCTGACCTTCATCATCATCATTCTGGGTGTGAGGTTCTGTCGTAGGAGAAAGCCCAGACTGTTGTTTGATGGAGCAGTGGCCATCCCCAGCGCTTATCTCCCTCCTAATTACGCAGATGTTGACGGCACAGGAACTTTACGCAGCACTTACAACTATGACGCATACCTGACAACAGGATCTCGAACCAGTGACTTTAAGTTCGTATCATCTTATAATGACAACACACTGCCTGCTGACCAGACTCTGAGGAAAAGTCCATCAGACTTTGATGAAATGTTTGCCCAGTCCAATGAGTCTCCAGAGGTAGGAGTCAAGAATTATTTAATTTTACGTTCAATGTTGATTACGAGCTTCCAAATAATATTGTCAATTGTTTTAACCAGTCTTACTTTGAAACAGTATTATTCAGCATAACGTAGATTACCATTTCCGTTATTAGCCGTTATACTTTTGGTGAAGTCTGGGTTTTAGCATTGCAGTCAAGAAATTGGTTCTTAAGAGGTTCTAAAGAAAAATGATTCGTTAGGCTTCATTTGGCTGTGACATAATTGCTTTCTTTTTACTTTACGTTGTTTTTAACAGTTCTTATAATTATGGAGTTTTAGACTAGTAACGTGTTCCTCAGCAAATTTCAACAATTATCAAACTTTTGACTTTTTCTCTATTGCGCTTTATCATTTCATAAATTTCTTATTGTGCTTATACCAGAATTGTTTAAGGAGGCCTTTTAAACATTTTAGTAACTGTTTAACTGTGGTATTGATTGTGACTAAGATTATATTTTCATTATCTTAAAATATGGAAAACACAAGCGCTCAATCCATAAATGTCCCGACCATGGAACATTATTATATAACTTATTATTACCACATATAGTGTGTTTGATACATTTTCATCACATGCCTTTGTTGCTAACTATCAACGTAAGTTCACAGAGAAGATTATAGGAAATTCTCTTATTTTATGTATGGGAAATAGATGTCAAAAGGAACCACAAGAGCTTTGAGTTCCGGTATTTACATTTTCAGCACACTTGTGCCATTGTCAATTCATAGATGCTGTAACCACATCCCTTACTACTTGGTATATACTGCAATAACATCAGTATATCTGTTTGATCAGTTATCAATATGTAGTATTAGCACTTTAAAGACGGAAATCTTAAATGTGTCAAAGCTGTTGGTCTCTTGACTAATCAGTCGCTGTCCGTGGTGCTGAATGATGTTCTCTATACACGCGCCCATTAAAACACAGGAAGAAATCGCCGTTTAATGTGTTCAGTTGAAATGTGACATTGTAGTGTTCACTGGCAACAACGATGAATTTTATACCAGAATAGTATTTGTTCATTTGTAATATTACAAATAAACTCACGGCGTCGCTGCTCACTCACAGATATGGGACGGTTAAGTTCTCCACCCACTGCAAAGACAGTAATCTAAGTATTAAAGCGAGAGCTGCCATTGTTGTGGGATCGGCGTACCTTAATTTTGCCATTAGGTTGTAATTTTATAAACGAGGGATTTTTGCTTCTCGTTATCTTCTTTAGGCAGAAACAATGGACTTCAAAGCAATATGTTTGCTGCAGTATTTCTTCGGCATTGTTCTTTTTGTCCACATAACCGCTGCAGACCTCAGTTACTCAGTTCCCGAGGAGATGAGACCCGGGTCCATTGTTGGAAATGCTGCCAAGGATCTTGGGCTGGAAGTAGGGAAAATGATATTTCGTAAAGCCCCGTATTGATACCGAAGACAACTACCAGCATTACTGTGATATTGATCAAAAGACGGGGGATTTTGTGATTAGGGAACGGATCGATAGAGAGGAGCTGTGCGGTGAAAAGATTTCGTGCATACTTAAATTCGAATTAGTGCTGGAGAACCCTTTAGAGCTGCACCGCATTTCTCTGCTCATACAGGATGTAAATGACAATTTCCCAATTTTCCCAAAAGATATGATTAAATTGGAAATAACCGAATCGGCTGTGAAAGGAGCTCGATATCGTGTTAACGAAGCACATGATGCGGACATCGGACAAAATACCGTTCAACAGTACAGTCTACAAAACAATGAACATTTTGTTTTATCTGTGCGAGACGATACTGATGGTTCTAAGAGCATCGAGTTGGTGTTGGACAAGGAGCTTGACCGTGAAAAAGAACACGATCTCATTTTTGTGCTGATTGCAATTGATGGTGGCAATCCACAAAAATCAGGAACTGCCAGTATACACGTGACTGTGCTGGATGCTAATGATAACGCCCCAATCTTCAGCCAGGCCGTTTTTAAAGCCAGTCTACCTGAAAACTCTGTCGTTGATACTGTCGTGGTCACTGTAAGTGCCACTGATGCAGATGAGGGAGTGAATGGAGATGTGACATATGAATTCAGTCGTATTTCAGATAGAGCCAAAAAGGTTTTCTCACTGAACAATAAAAGTGGAGAAATTAAAGTCACAGGGCCACTGGATTTCGAGAGTAACGCTAAATATGAAATGCGGATTGATGCCAAAGATGGTTATGGGCTTTCATCTGATTGCAAAGTCGTGATTGATGTTACTGATGTTAATGATAATGCTCCTGTGATATATATGAAATCTTTGATGAGCCCCATACCGGAGAACGTGTCACCTGGTACAGAGGTGGGCATCATTAACGTGCAGGACAGAGACTCTGAGACAAATGGACAGGTCCGTTGCTCCATTCAGCAAAATGTCCCTTTTAAATTAGTTCCTTCCATTAAAAACTATTATTCTCTGGTGACCACAGGACAACTGGACCGAGAACTAGTGTCTGATTACAACATTACAATCAGCGCCACTGACGAGGGCTCTCCACCTCTGTCCTCCTCTAAAATTGTTCAGTTATCTGTAGCTGACATCAATGACAACCCCCCAGTGTTTGAGGAACAGTCGTACAGCGCATATGTGAGTGAAAATAACAAACCTGGCTCCACTTTATGTTCCGTCAGTGCTCGAGACCCCGACTTGAGACAGAACGGTACAGTGATTTATTCTCTGTTACCTGGTGAGGTGAACGGTGCCCCGGTGTCCTCGTACCTGTCAGTTAACGGAGACACGGGGGTGATCCACGCTGTGAGGTCGTTTGATTATGAACAGTTCAGGAGTTTTAAAGTGCAGGTGATGGCCAGAGACAACGGTTCTCCTCCTCTGAGCAGCAACGTGACCGTCAGTGTGTTCATATCGGATGTGAACGACAACTCTCCTCAGATACTGTACCCCGCCCCGGAGGGAAACTCGTTCATGACCGAGCTGGTCCCCAAAGCTGCACACGGAGGCTCTCTGGTGTCCAAAGTGATCGCGGTGGACGCGGACTCCGGACAGAACGCCTGGCTGTCCTATCATATAGTCAAATCCACTGATCCTGGACTTTTCACTATTGGTGTCCACAGCGGAGAGATCAGGACACAGCGGGACATTTCAGAGTCTGACAGCATGAAACAGAACCTTATTGTGTCAGTGAAAGATAACGGACAGCCCTCTCTCTCTGCCACCTGTTCCATGTATTTACTTATTTCTGATAACTTGGCTGAGGTGCCAGAACTGAAGGACATTTCTTATGATGACAAGAATTCCAAACTGACCTCTTATCTGATCATTGCTCTGGTGTCTGTGTCCACGTTTTTTCTGACCTTCATCATCATCATTCTGGGTGTGAGGTTCTGTCGCAGGAGAAAGCCCAGATTGTTGTTTGACGGAGCTGTAGCCATCCCCAGCGCTTATCTCCCTCCCAATTACGCAGATGTTGACGGCACAGGAACTTTACGCAGCACTTACAACTATGACGCATACCTGACAACAGGATCTCGGACCAGTGACTTTAAGTTCGTATCATCCTATAATGACAACACACTGCCTGCTGACCAGACTCTGAGGAAAAGTCCATCAGACTTTGCTGAGGTGTTTGGAGATTCTTTGGAGCCTCTAGAGGTAGGCGCTGTGCTTGTGTAAAAAGAAGCTACTTCCCTAATACTTGTCTGAACACCTTCTATTCCTTCATTGACTCGTATATAATCAGCATCGTGATGTAGATTGCTTCTAGGATTGATAGTATATTTTACACAACATTTCCTACAAAATTCAAACTTAGATTTTTCAGTATTTGCTTTTCCGTGAACATGCTTCTTAACCTCAGGGGTATGTGGGTATTTAATTAACATTTAGCACGATTAGGTTGACATTTTTAAATTTGTCTTTTTATCTTCAGCTTCCCATGTATAAATACATAATGTACACACTTTCTTTGAAACTCATGCAGTCTCACCCTTTAAATACCTTCAAATAAATATCTTCAGTATGCATTTTTTTAAATATCAGAACGTTTCTTTCAACGGTATACTTCAGTGTAAATGTGGCCAAACAATTATTTCATATGCATTTAACAAGTAAATGAATCGTGGTAATTAAAGGTCACCTCTGTGGTATAAGAAGTAAGCACATAGAATACATTTAAATGAGGTGCAGTGTGTGCATCTAACTTTTCTATCAGACCAATGATTGCAATTAACAAAGTGTTTCATTACCTATGGTCTTAAGTTATTAAGAAAACTTAAAAGACAGTATCAGTTCAATTGATATAACAATTATACGTTTGTGTATTTCTAGCCTATTTCTCATACTTCTTAAATATAACTTATGAAACCCGAAATTTTTCTTGGTGGTGAAAAATGAAAACTCTGGCCGGTTTTAGCTTTCTGTCACATCCACTGTTTTATGAGATTGAGAAAGTCGACCACAGGTTACTTATTATTATTATTATTATTACTATTATTATTATGTAAAATTGCTTTTGTTTTTCTTGTGAGGCTCTGAATAGATGTAGACCATCTTCCATGATAAGCATTATATTATATGGTGGTATCTGTCCATGGTGCTGAAACCAAAGCTGCTCTTCCTATTGCCATCAATTATGTGTAATTGAATTAGTATTCATTTAGAAAATACACTAGCAAAATCCTTTCTACTTTTAAAATATCTCCTTTTTGTTGTTTACATCCAGATACAGTTTAGATTTTTTTGTTTTTGTTTTTTTCATCTGAGTTGTCTGCTTTGCTTCTTTTGTTATACCAACGCTTTGCTCAGAGGGTCGCTGTCCACCAGCTTTACTTTAAGCTGCTGCATCTTGTTGTCTTCTCCGCTTGTACATTTCCATATCACCATAAGCTGTTTGGTGTTGAAAGCCGCAAACTTACACCATTTATTGTAGTACTCCAGTTTTATTCGCGGATGATTTGGATTGGCCGGATTTTTTTATTCTTTAAATATTGGTTTTGGTAGATTCGGCACTGATCTTGAAGGAAAAATGGGATTCAGGGCATTTTCCGTGCTTGGCCTGGTTATCTCCTTGGGTGTATTGTTTCTGACGCTGCAAACCGTCTGTGGAGATTTCGCTTATTCTTTTCCAGAGGAGACTAAACGCGGCTCAGTTGTTGGAAATATAGCGAAAGACATTGGGCTTGATGTGGCAAAATTGTCCGCAAGGAAGGCTCGGATTGATGGAGACGGAAACAACAAACGGTATTGTGATATTAATCTGAGCACTGGAGATATCATTGTTGCTGATAGGATTGACAGAGAGGGGCTTTGTGGCAAAAAGGCATCATGCGTTTTAAAGCAGGAGCTCGTTTTAGAGGACCCTTTGGAGCTGCATCGTGTTAGTATTCACGTCCAAGATATAAATGACAATTCACCACAATTTAAAAAGAGTACTATAAAAATTGAAATGACAGAATCTGCAACCAAAGGAAGTCGCTATCGTTTAGATGAGGCCCACGATGCCGATATCGGACAAAACGCCATTCAGGGCTACAGTATTGAAACAAATCAAAACTTCAAACTGAACGTTATTGAAAAAAGTGGAGGAGGCAAATATAGTGAGTTAATTTTAGAGAAAGAGCTCGATAGAGAACAACAGCAGGAGCTGACGTTTGTGATTGTGGCAACAGACGGAGGGACACCTCAGAGATCCGGTACTGCTGTCATTCTAGTTACTGTGCTGGATGCTAATGACAACGCACCGGTGTTTAGCCAAGCTGTTTATGAAGCTACTCTCCCAGAAAACTCTCCTTTAGAAACTGTAGTGGTCACAGTGAGTGCAAGTGACGCAGACGTGGGAGTCAATGGAGAGGTGACATATGAATTTGATCTGATTTCTGATGAAAGTAACAATGCGTTTTCTATTGATCAAAGAACTGGTGAAGTGAAAGTAAGTGGATCAATAGATTACGAAGAGTTGCCGGCATATGAAATGCAAATTACAGCAAAAGATGGTCTTGGATTAGTGTCATCGTGTACGTTAAAAATTGACGTCACCGATGTTAATGACAACACCCCTGTTACGTCGGTTAAAACTTTGAAAAATCCCATACTAGAGGATACCCCACCTGGTACAGAGGTGGGCATCATTAATGTACAGGACAGAGACTCTGGAAGTAACGGACAGGTCCGTTGCTTCATTCAGCAAAATGTCCCTTTTAAGTTAGTTCCTTCTATCAAAAACTATTATTCTCTGGTGACCACAGGACAACTGGACCGTGAACTAGTGTCTGATTACAACATTACAATCAGCGCCACTGATGAGGGTTCTCCACCTCTGTCCTCCTCTAAAACTGTTCAGTTATCTGTAGCTGACATCAACGACAACCCCCCAGTGTTTGAGGAACAGTCGTACAGCGCATATGTGAGTGAAAATAACAAACCTGGCTCCACCTTATGTTCCGTTACTGCTCGAGACCCCGACTGGAGACAGAACGGTACAGTGATTTATTCTCTGTTACCTGGTGAGGTGAACGGTGCCCCGGTGTCCTCGTACCTGTCAGTTAACGGAGACACGGGGGTGATCCACGCTGTGAGGTCGTTTGATTATGAACAGTTCAGGAGTTTTAAAGTGCAGGTGATGGCCAGAGACAACGGTTCTCCTCCTCTGAGCAGCAACGTGACCGTCAGTGTGTTCATATCGGATGTGAACGACAACTCTCCTCAGATACTGTACCCCGCCCCGGAGGGAAACTCGTTCATGACCGAGCTGGTCCCCAAAGCTGCACACGGAGGCTCTCTGGTGTCCAAAGTGATCGCAGTGGACGCGGACTCCGGACAGAACGCCTGGCTGTCCTATCATATAGTCAAATCCACTGATCCTGGACTTTTCACTATTGGTCTTCACAGCGGAGAGATCAGGACACAGCGGGACATTTCAGAGTCTGACAGCATGAAACAGAACCTTATTGTGTCAGTGAAAGATAACGGACAGCCCTCTCTCTCTGCCACCTGTTCCATGTATTTACTTATTTCTGATAACTTGGCTGAGGTGCCAGAACTGAAGGACATTTCTTATGATGACAAGAATTCCAAACTGACCTCTTATCTGATCATTGCTCTGGTGTCTGTGTCCACGTTTTTTCTGACCTTCATCATTATTATTCTGGGTGTGAGGTTCTGTCGCAGGACAAAACCCAGACTGCTGTTTGATGGAGCAGTGGCCATCCCCAGCGCTTATCTCCCTCCTAATTACGCAGATGTTGACGGCACAGGAACTTTACGCAGCACTTACAACTATGACGCATACCTGACAACAGGATCTCGAACCAGTGACTTTAAGTTCGTATCCTCTTATAATGACAACACACTGCCTGCTGAACAGACTCTGAGGAAAAGTCCATCAGACTTTGCTGAGATGTTTGGTCGTTCAGAGGAATCTCTAGAGGTAGGACCAGTACATTGTACTTTTGTTACTAATGTCTAACCTTAACCTAACTCTTCCTCATATCTAATGTTTCTCCGTGTAACTGCTTCAATACAAAGATTTGGAGATTTACATTGTCCTTAAGAGTATTTTTCTCACTTTTCACAGAGGCGATTTTGTTTGCTCTTATTTTTCACTGTACTCAAATTCAACCGCCAGAACAGTTATTTGTAAAGCAATTTTTTACATGTTACGTTGTGGGAAAGGGAAAGAGGCATTTAAAGAACTGCACTGAATAGGAGCTCTGTTCTAGTAAGTGTGTTGGATTTGTTTTATTTCCTTCTTTCTACCTATTCAACCTATTTCTGCAAACTAAATAGAAATCAGAATAAATTGTGCGTGGACGTTAAGTTTGTCTATTTATCTGTCATACTTTTAATTTACACACAAGCAATTCAAAGAAGACTTGAACTGTACCCTAACTGAGGAAAATAATTGTAGTCATATCGACTATGCCTATATTTTAATGGCAACCTTAAAGTTCTCTTGTACTTGTCTAGTGTTTTGTGACTTGTTCAAAACATTAAGTGGCATAATAACATTTATAGATACACGTATTGCCATCTACTTTACTTTCTGTTGGCAAATAACATATGCCAATATGATAATGATGACACGCATTGATCATTAAATATCTTAACATACACTTTTATTTGTGCAATGGTTTGTGTGTTATAATGTATGTAGCTTTGTTATCATGCCTTTTGTGCATATTGAAGTTTTTTGGTGCTGTTCTGTTCCTTTGCTTTAATTATGACTTCTTAAAGGTTGCAGAGAAAAAAACAGTTTTAAGCCAACTTTGTTACAGTACATAAAATGGTAACAGTTATTTTTTACATGGTCCCTTACAAACAGCAATGCATAAAAAACTAATTTTTGCATTGGTACCCAGTGAAGCTCAACAGGAATCTCATGTCGCAATGAAAAGTACAGGTCAACACATTTCATTGGCGGCTTAGAATTGATTACTTATTTAATTCATGACTTATGTGAATTTTGATTTTATTTTACAACAGTACTCTATCTATTAGAAATACTTTAATCAACAGTCTAAACAGCAACACCACTGTGATTCTTAATGTGAATATAAAAGATTAATACTCAATAGAATTATATGCTAATAAAGATAGTGTGTGAAATTGAAATTAAACAAACACTGAAGTCTGCACAAAGAGGAAAGCCTTGGGACTGAAGTTAGTTATAACTGTATCGTAACATGTTCAGTTATATGTAAAAATACATATTTACCTTTTGAATTTAGAGATCAAAATTTCTTATGTCTCATAAGTGAGGCACAGAAATGTAGTATTTCATCTCTTATGTTTTTGCATTAGCAGGCTAAAGGGTTGAGTGGGAATGTTTTTTTGTTTGTTTGTTTGTTTTTTTTAATTAAGAACATCCATTGGATACTTCTTTATAAGGGACTGAAGTTATTTGAATGCAGTATGCATGTACTGCACATAAGTGGAAGAATATAGTGGTGTGTGAAAAAACATGTACATGGTGTTGCTTTGGCTTCATTCTGTAGTTTAAGAAATTTTAGATTAACTTTAACATCTCATTCAATGTCAAAGTTGTTGCCCTGTTATGAATTTACAATTTGATTTTACATCTTTATTCTGTAGGACTTTATTCAAGTTCTAAGAAATAAATCATGTACTCTTCACCTCACAGTTTACACTACACAAGGACTTCTGTCTTAATACTTGATTTTATTTTTTTAAGGTTATTCTAAAGTATATAACTGACTGAATATATGTTTTCCTTCTACTCGCATTAAAAACATCCAGCAACTATTCCACTGCAAAGATGTTAGCGTCATAAAATAATCAAGTGATTAATGAGTAAAAAATACGTTTTTTCTTGATATGTCCAGTGAAATTATGCCTTGTAAAATTTACTGTGCTATAACTGATTGAAACTCTTGGTGTCACTGTGCACCAACAAAGGCAGAAAGTGTCCTTTTCTTTATGTATTAATTTACCCCTTTGCAAAGGGCTATTGTGGTGCAGTGTGTCTTCCGTTAAGGACGATAAGGTCTGGCTTACATTGTGAGGATTTTTGGAGAGTAAATTACAACGAGGAATACATATGTATTTGAGCACTTTGGAACAACTGGCCGGTTAGGAAAGGATAAACGCTTGGCCAAACATGGGGAATATAGTGCATGGAAGATTTTCTATGAATCGCTATTGTGTTGTTGTCCTTTTCTTCATCCTTCATTTGGCGAATGGAGATGTGAGCTACTCTGTTGCAGAGGAGATGAAGCGTGGGTCTGAAATTGGAAATATAGCCAAAGACCTTGGCCTCGGTGTTGCCACACTTTCGTCGCGTAAAGCTCGCATTGACACAGATAAGAATGATAAGACGTATTGTGAAATTAACCTGAGCACCGGAGATTTGGTTGTTCTTGACAGGATCGACAGAGACGGACTCTGTGGTAAGAAGGCGAGTTGCGTTTTAAAAGAGGAGCTTGTTTTAGAAAATCCTTTAGAACTTCATCGTGTCAGTATTCACGTACTAGATATAAATGACAACGCCCCACTGTTTAGTGAAGACTTGATTACCTTTGAAATAACTGAGTCAGCAGTCAAAGGAGCAAAATTCCTACTAACTGAAGCCCATGATGCAGACATTGGTACAAACACAGTACAGCGCTACATTTTACAAAATAATGAACATTTCACCATTAATGTAAATACACAGAGTACTGGACGGAAAAACTCTGAAATGGTTTTGGTAAAAGAATTAGACCGAGAGCAAGAGAAAGAACTAAATTTGGTTCTTACAGCTCTAGATGGTGGTTCTCCACAGAGATCTGGTACAACGATCATTCGTGTCACTGTACTGGATGCTAATGATAACGCCCCAGTCTTCAGTCAGACCGTTTATAAAGCCAGTCTGCCAGAAAACTCTCCTATCGATACTGTAGTTGCTACAGTGAGCGCTAATGATGCAGACGAGGGACCCAATGGCGATATTACGTACAATTTTGACCATGTATCTGGTGATCATGTCTTTTTGTTCTCACTCGATCACAAGACAGGAGAAATAAGAGTAATCGGCTCTATAGATTATGAGACAGAGACCACTATTGAACTGCGAATAAGAGCAAAAGACGGACCAGGTCTTACCTCCTATTGTACAGTAATTATTGATATAACCGATATTAATGACAACCCACCTGCTATCAATTTAAAATCACTTAATAACCCCATACCTGAGAACGTGTCACCTGGTACAGAGGTGGGCATCATTAATGTGCAGGACAGAGACTCTGACAATAACAGGACAGGTCCGCTGCTCCATTCAGCAAAATGTCCCTTTTAAGTTAGTTCCTTCTATCAAAAACTATTATTCTCTGGTGACCACAGGACAACTGGACCGAGAACTAGTGTCTGATTACAACATTACAATCAGTGCCACTGACGAGGGTTCTCCACCTCTGTCCTCCTCTAAAACTGTTCAGTTATCTGTAGCTGACATCAACGACAACCCCCCAGTGTTTGAGGAACAGTCGTACAGCGCATATGTGAGTGAAAACAACAAACCTGGCTCCACTTTATGTTCCGTTACTGCTCGAGACCCCGACTGGAGACAGAACGGTACAGTGATTTATTCTCTGTTACCTGGTGAGGTGAACGGTGCCCCGGTGTCCTCGTACCTGTCAGTTAACGGAGACACGGGGGTGATCCACGCTGTGAGGTCGTTTGATTATGAACAGTTCAGGAGTTTTAAAGTGCAGGTGATGGCCAGAGACAACGGTTCTCCTCCTCTGAGCAGCAACGTGACCGTCAGTGTGTTCATATCGGATGTGAACGACAACTCTCCTCAGATACTGTACCCCGGCCCGGAGGGCAACTCGTTCATGACCGAGCTGGTCCCCAAAGCTGCACACGGAGGCTCTCTGGTGTCCAAAGTGATCGCGGTGGACTCGGACTCCGGACAGAACGCCTGGCTGTCCTATCATATAGTGAAATCCACTGATCCCGGACTTTTCACTATTGGTGTCCACAGCGGAGAGATCAGGACACAGCGGGACATTTCAGAGTCTGACAGCATGAAACAGAACCTTATTGTGTCAGTGAAAGATAACGGACAGCCCTCTCTCTCTGCCACCTGTTCCATGTATTTACTTATTTCTGATAACTTGGCTGAGGTGCCAGAACTGAAGGACATTTCTTATGATGACAAGAATTCCAAACTGACCTCTTATCTGATCATTGCTCTGGTGTCTGTGTCCACGTTTTTTCTGACCTTCATCATCATCATTCTGGGTGTGAGGTTCTGTCGTAGGAGAAAGCCCAGACTGCTGTTTGATGGAGCAGTGGCCATCCCCAGCGCTTATCTCCCTCCTAATTACGCAGATGTAGACGGCACAGGAACTTTACGCAGCACTTACAACTATGACGCATACCTGACAACAGGATCTCGGACCAGTGACTTTAAGTTCGTATCCTCTTATAATGACAACACACTGCCTGCTGACCAGACTCTGAGGAAAAGTCCATCAGACTTTGCTGATGTGTTTTCTGATTGTGATGGTTCTCCTGAGGTAAGACAACCAATCCATCCATTATTTCCACATTTTGAATGAAGGCGTTTGTGAAAGTGTTTTCCCACCACACATGTTGGAGCCATATAAACTTGAGTAGTTTTTTGAAAAACAAAACAACGTAATTTCAGACAAAGGCAAATAGATGGTCATGTCCGTAGTTCTTTCTGTAGTAGTTGTAACAGATTTGTTACCTGGTGGATTCTAATATTATTATTATTTTCTTTTGGAATGTAAAGAAGTGAAATCAGTGGCAGATGTATTCAGTAGAGTTTTTCATTTTTTATATATATTTATTAAACCATGTATGTGGTTTAATATTTATATTAAACCACATACATGGTTTAATAAATATATATAAAAAATGAAAAACTCTCTCTCTCTATATATATGTATTTGTAATTTATCTTGTAATTAAGTTTGACACTCCTGTGTGTTTATGCTGCATCATCTTCTGATGCATTTCGTTGTAGAGTAGTCCTTACATAAAACAAGTTTTTGATCGGTTTTATAAACTGCCCATTTAAAAAAACAAGTCACACTCTAATATATTGTTTAACTACCTTTAGCTTTGATTACGCTACTCATTTACTGGCATTGTTTCAATAAGTTTTCACTACATTTATTCCCGTCCAGACTTGCCTTAGTTTTTCGCTAAAAATCTTGTATTGATGATGGGAGAGTCGGACTGCTGCACAAAGTCTTCTTCAGCACATCCCAAACATTCTCAGTAGGGTTAAGGTCTGTACTTTGTGGCGACCAATCCATGTGTGAAAATGATGAGAACCACGCTTTCACAATTTGAACCTAATGAATCCTGGTATTGTCATCTTGGAATATGTCTGTGCCATCAGGAATGCTAAAAATCCATTGATGGTGTAACCTGGTTATTCAACATATTCAGGTTGTCAACTGACCTCATTCTTTGGACACATAACGTTTCTGAACTTAGACCTGCCCACCTGCAGCAACTCCAGATCATAGCACTGGCCCCACATGTTTGTATAGTACGCACTAAGAATGATAGGTGCATCACTTCACCCACCTCTTTTCTTACCCTGATGTGCCTATCATCTTACCCTGATGTGCGTATCACTCTGGAACAAGGTAAATCCAAATTCATTAGACCACATGGGCTTCTTCCATTGCTCCAGAGTCCAATCTGTATGCTCCCTTGCAAGTTAAAGCCTTTTTCCAATTAGCCTCACTGACAAGTGGTTCTCTTAAGGCTACACAGCTGTTTAGTCCCAATCCCTTGAGTTTCCTTCACATTGTGCATCTAGGAATGCTCTTACTTTCACTATTAAGCATAGCCATGAGTTCTACTGTTGTTTTTCTACACTTTGATTTTACCAACGTTTACGTGATTGCTGATTTCGATGATTACATTTTTTCTGTGATTACCTTTCTTCCTTGAAGATGATGGTTTCCCTCTATACTTCCAGTTTTTAATAATACATTGTATAGTTTTTAACCCAGTGTTAGCAGTTTCAGCAATCTCCTTAGATGTTTGCTTTACTGGATGCATGCCAATAATTTGACCCCTCTGAAACAGATTAACGTCTTTTCCACAACCACACGATGTGTCTTCCGACATGGTTGTTTAGGAAATGAGAAGCTACTCACTGCATCAGTTATGGTTAAATAACTTGTTGCCAGCTGACATGTAATCATCCATGCAGTAATTATCTAATGAGAGGTTCTTACCTGTCTGTTTAGTTGAATCCAGGTGGTGATTTTTTTTGGATAGGCATTGTATGTGTCACCTTGTCATTTAAGTGTGTGCCATTAGATTTGATGGTTTTGAAGGAGCATTAACATGTTTTTGATATTGCACTGGTTTTGCAGTTTAACCTTGGACTTAGATCAACATGTCTAATTTGAGAAATACTGATCTACTTGTCTGAAAATTGAATAGAGCTGGTCAACATGATTAGACTGTTATATATAGAAATATAACTTTGTTCCTTTGTGCCGTTGATATTTATCACATTTTTTCTTTTTACAAGGTAAAGATGTGCATGTTGAGCACAGTTTAATATTAGAATTAAATGAGTCATATTATTCAAATAATTTACATGGTTTTGCTGTTTCAGTAGTTTAGATACATTTCAGTTTTTTTCTGTCTACAAAGGTTCTATAATTTCGTACCAAAGCAATTGTTGTGAGGATAACAATTTGAGAACACTTAGGGCTCTAAGATTTATACTCCATTCTTAATAGAAATTGAGATCTATAATGAGAGAAACGTAAGGATGTTTTTTTTATACCCACAAAGCTGAGATCAATATGAGGTGTCAAAGTGACGTGGTATCGTTGTTTTTTTTAAATATTCTGAAGTTAACTTTGTTTTATAAGAGATAATTTATAGTAAAGTGTTTTCTTTAGCTGTTTGCTTTTGTGAGTGTACGGCTTGTAGAGACTTCCTACTAGTGCAACTTCTAAAGCAGACTCACGATGTCGCTATGCACCAGCTGTATTATATTCTGTGTCAGTGTCCACCCACTGTTGTCTAGTGATAATGTGAAATAAGGTTCTGCAGTTGATCGTCAAGAGAGGCAGAGACTTGGTCTTGGATTGTGCTGATTTTGGTTTAATCCTTGTCTTTTTAGCTGACCCAGAAACAGTTGCTGTTTCAGATCGGCGTCCTGATGGATGTTGCCAGATTTGCATTAGGATGGTGTGGCATTGTTTCACTGGTCCCTTCTTTGCATTTTGCCAGTGGAGATATAAGCTATTCTTTTCCGGAGGAGATGAGGCGCGGATCCGTGATCGGAAACATCGCAAAAGACTTGGGACTTGAAGCCAACAGACTATCCCCTCGAAAGGCCCGCATTGATACAGATGGAAGCGACAAACGTTATTGCGACATAAACCTCCAGAACGGGGATCTGACTGTTTCCGATAAGATTGACCGAGAGGGCCTGTGTGGAGACAAAGCATCCTGCGTGTTAAAACAAGAGCTCATGTTAGAGAATCCATTAGAATTGCATCGCATTAGTCTACATGTTCAGGATATAAATGATAATTCCCCGCAGTTTAATAAAGAATTGATTCATATAGATATTAGTGAATCCGCGGCAAAAGGTGCACGTTTTCCAATAGAGGAAGCTCATGATGCGGATATAGGCAAATATTCAGTCCAGACGTACAACCTGCAGAGCAATGAGAATTTTATTTTGGGTGTTGGAACTAATTCTGTGGAACTTGTGCTTAACAAAGAGCTTGACCGAGAAAATCTACAAGAAATAAGTTTACTTCTTACAGCGGTCGATGGCGGTTCTCCACAAAGATCAGGTACTGTGGTCATTCACATCACTGTGTTGGACGCTAATGATAACGTGCCAGTGTTCAGCCAGGCCATTTATAAAGCGAGTGTACCCGAAAACTCTCCGCTAGGAACTGTCGTAGTGACAGTGACTGCTACCGATGCAGATGAGGGCGTCAATGGAGATGTTACATATGAATTTGGACACGTTTCAGAAGATGTGAAGTCCATGTTTAATATAGATCGTAAGACAGGTGATATTAAAGTAACAACTAGTGTTGATTTTGAAACAACATCGTCATTTGAACTGCGTGTTACGGCAAAAGATGGTTTGGGGTTAACGTCGTATGCCAAAGTCATAATAGATGTTACCGATATAAATGACAACCCACCGATTATATATTTAAAATCACTCAGCAACCCCATACCTGAGGATGCTTCACCTGGTACAGAGGTGGGCATCATTAACGTGCAGGACAGAGACTCTGACAATAACAGACAGGTCCGCTGCTCCATTCAGCAAAATGTCCCTTTTAAGTTAGTTCCTTCTATCAAAAACTATTATTCTCTGGTGACCACAGGACAACTGGACCGTGAACTAGTGTCTGATTACAACATCACAATCAGCGCCACTGACGAGGGCTCTCCACCTCTGTCCTCCTCTAAAACCGTTCAGTTATCTGTATCTGACATCAACGACAACCCCCCAGTGTTTGAGGACCAGTCGTACAGCGCATATGTGAGTGAAAATAACAAACCTGGCTCCACTTTATGTTCCGTTACTGCTCGAGACCCCGACTGGAGACAGAACGGTACAGTGATTTATTCTCTGTTACCTGGTGAGGTGAACGGTGCCCCGGTGTCCTCGTACCTGTCAGTTAACGGAGACACGGGGGTGATCCACGCTGTGAGGTCGTTTGATTATGAACAGTTCAGGAGTTTTAAAGTGCAGGTGATGGCCAGAGACAACGGTTCTCCTCCTCTGAGCAGCAACGTGACCGTCAGTGTGTTCATATCGGATGTGAACGACAACTCTCCTCAGATACTGTACCCCGCCCCGGAGGGCAACTCGTTCATGACCGAGCTGGTCCCCAAAGCTGCACACGGAGGCTCTCTGGTGTCCAAAGTGATCGCGGTGGACGCGGACTCCGGACAGAACGCCTGGCTGTCCTATCATATAGTCAAATCCACTGATGCTGGACTTTTCACTATTGGTGTCCACAGCGGAGAGATCAGGACACAGCGGGACATTTCAGAGTCTGACAGCATGAAACAGAACCTTATTGTGTCAGTGAAAGATAACGGACAGCCCTCTCTCTCTGCCACCTGTTCCATGTATTTACTTATTTCTGATAACTTGGCTGAGGTGCCAGAACTGAAGGACATTTCTTATGATGACAAGAATTCCAAACTGACCTCTTATCTGATCATTGCTCTGGTGTCTGTGTCCACGTTCTTTCTGACCTTCATCATCATCATTCTGGGTGTGAGGTTCTGTCGTAGGAGAAAGCCCAGACTGCTGTTTGATGGAGCAGTGGCCATCCCCAGCGCTTATCTCCCTCCTAATTACGCAGATGTTGACGGCACAGGAACTTTACGCAGCACTTACAACTATGACGCATACCTGACAACAGGATCTCGGACCAGTGACTTTAAGTTCGTATCATCTTATAATGACAACACACTGCCTGCTGACCAGACTCTGAGGAAAAGTCCATCAGACTTTGCTGAGGTGTTTGGTGATTGTAGCGGTTCTCCTGAGGTAGGCATTCACTTTGACTTGTTAAATTCATTTTTAGCTTGTTTTTTTTACTCTGTCCATGGTGCTGAATTCCATTCATTCTTAAATCGACATTGCACATGTAGTTTCCTTTCGACTTTTTTCCGTAGTCATTTTTCTCTTTGCTTGTTTCTATTTGTTTTCATTCAACATTTTCTTAATTAATTCGATTTTATTTTGTTATAATTTTTCTAATGGCTTATATAATTGTTTTGTTGTGATATTACGATCTGAGTTAGATTATTTACTCACATGCAGAAGACAGGGACTAAGTATTAATGCAGTTAGATCAAAGGTAATTGTGCCTTTTTATTCATGTTTTCGTGTTGTTTTCCTCATCTGCGGTGGTCTTCAGTGATAACGGTATCACTGATTAAATTTGTCTTTGTGAAATAAATGTTTGTCCCTTTCAGATAGAACATAGTTCACCCTTTTCCAATTTTTAGTGCTATTAAGTCTTTATGTACTTTTGTTTGGATGATTTCAGTCCGTCTTTTTCACTACAAATGTAATGACCAAACTTTTAGAGGCGATTGTATAAGCCGAACTCAGTCTGATTGGTTCTTTTAATGAGAGATTTAAGTCTTATTATCAATTTCTGAAATGCCATTTACAAAGATTTCTCTGATTTGGAGAGTGTTGGAAGACACGTTTTAAACTACTTGAACTTGAATATAAGTGATAAATCAGCAAACAAATGGGTATGTGGGATTACGAGCTTGACAATGTCTTGTTTATTTAAATGGATTGAAAAGTTGTCCTGTTTCCACAGAAAACTTGGCAGTTATACTGTCTTTTCACTCGAAGTCAGTGTTTTACTTGTTATAAGATATCGATGGTAGCATTGTTGTCCTGGGTTTGCTAACAACTGATTGTGAGAAAGCATCACAGCGTCAAAATTAATTCACTGAAAATCATAGCCGCGCTTACAGGTATATTTAAAATAATTTTGAAAAAGTTTATAGGCACGTAATACTCTAATTTACAATTTGTAACATTCCAGTGACGACTAACATTTGCTGTAATATAATTCATTAGCATGATTATATGCTTGTTTTAAATAATTTACATTATCAGGATTATAAATTAAAACATGTTTTTAAAGATTGTGATCAAATACAAAGATTATTATAACAACAACAAAAACAAAAAAAACCTTTGTCTTACTTGAACCACGTAGGAAGTGGGGATAAAGTGTTGCAGAATTAAAAACCTCTGACTGTTATTACTGCAAGAAAATTGTTGACTGCTCACTGATACGTTGAAATAAGTGAGTGATACAACGTTGTTCAAACATCACTTTAGGTTTTTAGATGCTTCTGCTATATGGACATTTATTTATTATATTGTTCTCTGCGTTGAGTGTATTTTAACTTTTTATATTATTATTATCATTATTGTAGTAGTAGTAGTAGTAGTAGTTGTAGCACTAGTAGTAGAATTAGTGTTTTTGTTTTTCAGGGGTATATATATTCAAAAAGTACCAAGTGTTGTTATACCCAAAGAAATACTCATGGTGTCAGTGTGTACTAGCAAACGAGAAACGCTCTTTCTCCACCCTTCACTGTCAACGAAGACAAACCTGATTCTGCTTTTGTACTGCAGTCCACGAGAACGCTTCGTGTTGTGTCTGGATTGTGAATATTTTGTATACTGGAGAAAATCACTGATCTGAGGTGATTTTCAGATCTAGTAGCTGTCGTCTTTTGGTGCAGTAACAATGGCATACAGTAGATATGGACTCCACTACGGATTTACTCTTGTCTTGCTTGTCCTCCACCCAGTCTTTGGAGATGTGAGCTACTCCATCCCGGAGGAGATGAAACGTGGGTCTGTGATCGGAAATATAGCAAAGGATCTGGGACTTGATTTGGGCAGACTGTCCGCTCGCAAAGCCCGTATCGACACTGAGGACAACAACGTTCAATACTGCGGATTAAACCTCAACACCGGAGACCTGATTGTCCAAGAAAGGATCGACAGAGAAGGTCTTTGTGCGAGAAAGGCCTCGTGTGTTCTTAAACAGGAACTTGTACTGGAAAATCCATTAGAACTGCACCGTATTAGTATAAATGTTCTAGATATTAATGATAATTCACCACAGTTCAAAGAGGACTCGCTTAAAATTGAAATTCGGGAATCAGCAGTAATAGGTGCACGATTTCTATTAGATGAAGCGCACGATGGAGACATTAATGAAAATACGGTGCAAGGCTACTCTCTACAGCAAAATGATCATTTCAAATTGAATATAAAGACAAAAGGCAATGGAAGAAAATATGGTGAATTAGTCTTAGACAAAGAATTAGACAGAGAGGACAAAAAGGAGATCATGCTTTTACTGACCGCATTTGATGGTGGCTCTCCTCAGAGATCAGGCACAGTAGTTATACACGTCACTGTACTGGATGCTAATGATAATGTACCAGTGTTTAGCCAGAGCGTCTATAAAGCAAGTCTGCCTGAAAACTCTCCTCTCGATACATTAGTGATCACGGTGAGCGCAACGGATGCAGACGAGGGAATAAATGGAGAAATTACGTATGGATTTGACCATGTTTCAGATGAAAATCAAGTTTTCAGTTTAAATGCTAAAACAGGAGACGTTAATGTGGCCGGATCTATTGATTATGAAAAGCAGTCATCATATGAAATGCAGATTAGTGCTAAAGATGGTTTGGGATTGGCTTCATATGCAACTCTAACAATTGAAATTACCGACATAAATGACAATGCACCAGTCATTTCCCTGAAATCACTGACGAAGCAAATACCTGAGAACGTGTCACCTGGTACAGAGGTGGGCATCATTAACGTGCAGGACAGAGACTCTGACAATAACAGACAGGTCCGCTGCTCCATTCAGCAAAATGTCCCTTTTAAGTTAGTTCCTTCTATCAAAAACTATTATTCTCTGGTGACCACAGGACAACTGGACCGTGAACTAGTGTCTGATTACAACATCACAATCAGCGCCACTGACGAGGGCTCTCCACCTCTGTCCTCCTCTAAAACTGTTCAGTTATCTGTAGCTGACATCAACGACAACCCCCCAGTGTTTGAGGAACAGTCGTACAGCGCATATGTGAGTGAAAATAACAAACCTGGCTCCACTTTATGTTCCGTTACTGCTCGAGACCCCGACTGGAGACAGAACGGTACAGTGATTTATTCTCTGTTACCTGGTGAGGTGAACGGTGCCCCGGTGTCCTCGTACCTGTCAGTTAACGGAGACACGGGGGTGATCCACGCTGTGAGGTCGTTTGATTATGAACAGTTCAGGAGTTTTAAAGTGCAGGTGATGGCCAGAGACAACGGTTCTCCTCCTCTGAGCAGCAACGTGACCGTCAGTGTGTTCATATCGGATGTGAACGACAACTCTCCTCAGATACTGTACCCCGCCCCGGAGGGCAACTCGTTCATGACCGAGCTGGTCCCCAAAGCTGCACACGGAGGCTCTCTGGTGTCCAAAGTGATCGCGGTGGACGCGGACTCCGGACAGAACGCCTGGCTGTCCTATCATATAGTCAAATCCACTGATCCTGGTACTTTTCACTATTGGTCTTCACAGCGGAGAGATCAGGACACAGCGGGACATTTCAGAGTCTGACAGCATGAAACAGAACCTTATTGTGTCAGTGAAAGATAACGGACAGCCCTCTCTCTCTGCCACCTGTTCCATGTATTTACTTATTTCTGATAACTTGGCTGAGGTGCCAGAACTGAAGGACATTTCTTATGATGACAAGAATTCCAAACTGACCTCTTATCTGATCATTGCTCTGGTGTCTGTGTCCACGTTTTTTCTGACCTTCATCATCATCATTCTGGGTGTGAGGTTCTGTCGTAGGAGAAAGCCCAGACTGTTGTTTGACGGAGCAGTAGCCATCCCCAGCGCTTATCTCCCTCCTAATTACGCAGATGTAGACGGCACAGGAACTTTACGCAGCACTTACAAATATGACGCATACCTGACTACAGGATCTCGAACCAGTGACTTTAAGTTCGTATCATCTTATAATGACAACACACTGCCTGCTGACCAGACTCTGAGAAAAAGTCCATCAGACTTTGCTGAGGTGTTTGGAGATTGTAGCGGTTCTCTTGAGGTAGGCATTCACTTTGAGTTGTTAAATTCGTTTTTAGCTTGTTTTTTTACTCTGTCCATGGTGCTGAATTCGATTCAGTCTTAAATCGACATTGCACGTGTAGTTTCCTTCGGACTTTTTTCCGTAGTCATTTCTCTTTGCTTTTTTCTATTTGTTTTCATTTATCATTTTCTTAATTAATTCGATTTTATTTTGATTTCATTTTTTCTAATGGCTTATATAATTGTTTTGGTGTGATATTACGATCTGAGTTAGATTATTTACTCACATGCAGAAGACAGGGACTATGTATTAATGCAGCTAGATCAAAGGTAATTGTGCCTTTTTATTCATGCTTTCGTGTTGTTTTCCTCTACTGCGGTGGTCTTCAGTGATAACGGTATCATTGATTAAATTTGTCTTTGTGAAAGAAACGTCTGTGCTTTTCAGATAGAACATAGTTCACACTTTTCCAATTTTTAGTCCGATTACATCTTTATGTACTTTTATTTGGTTGATTCCACTCCGTTTTGTTTACTACACATCTAATGTCCTGACTTATAGAGGGGAGTGTATAAGCCGAACTCAGTCGGAGTTGTTAATTTAATTAGTAATTTAGTCTGATTAGCAGTTCCTGAAATGTCAGTTACATAGATTTGTTTGCTTTGGAGAGTGTTGAAAGGCGCGTTTTAAACTATTTAAACTTGAATATAAGTGATAAAACAGTAAACAAATATGTTTGTGGGATAAAGAGCTTGAGAATGTCTTGTTCTTTTATATGGATTGGAAGGTTTTTCGGTTTTCACTAAATACCTGGTAGTTATAATGTATTTTCGTTCGAACTCAGTGTTTTATTTTGTCTAAGAAATCAGTGGTGGCACTGATGTCCTGTGTTTTCTAACATCTGTTTGTGAGAAATCGTCCCATCGTCGCAATTTAATCCCAGAGGAATTCAAAAAGGTTAAAAGCACAAAACACTACAGTTTGTAACACTGAACTGATCGCTAATTAGATGGAGTGTGATGGACAGAACTGTTTGCATTATTGTTTTAAATACTTTCAACTGTCCCAATAACGAATTAAAATATTTATTTAAAAGATTGAAACCAAATACAATAAGAATTATAACAACAATTTTCTTTGTCTTACTTGATTAAGATATAAAGTGGGAATAAGGTGCTGCAAAATTTAAATCGTATGACTACCAATTTATCAGTGTGTGAGATGATGTTGTTGAAACATCACTTGAGATTTTTTTGCTACCTGCCGATTTGAGATTATATTGGTCTCTGCGTTGTTTAATCATAACACTAATATTCGTAGTAATCATAATCATAGTAGTAGTAGTAGTATTTTGTTTCTGTTGCTGTTAGTTTTAAAAGATATATATTTAAAAATCTCAGGAGTACCAAGTGCTGTTATACCCTAAGAAATACTCATGGTGTCAGTGTGTACTAGCAAACGAGAAACGCTCTTTCTCCACCCTTCACTGTCAACGAAGACAAACCTGATTCTGCTTTTGTACTGCAGTTCACGAGAACGCTTCGTGTTGTGACTGGATTGTGAATATTTTGTATACTGGAGAAAATCACTGATCTGATGTGATTTTCAGATCTAGTAGCTGTCGTCTTTTGGTGCAGTAACAATGGCATACAGTAGATATGGACTCCACTACGGATTTACTCTTGTTTTGCTTGTCCTCCACCCAGTCTGTGGAGATGTGAGCTACTCCATTCCGGAGGAGATGAAACGTGGGTCTGTGATCGGAAATATAGCAAAGGATCTGGGACTTGATTTGGGCAGACTGTCCGCTCGCAAAGCCCGTATCGACACTGAGGACAACAACGTTCAATACTGCGGATTAAACCTCAACACTGGAGACCTGATTGTTCAAGAAAGGATCGACAGAGAAGGTCTTTGTGCGAGAAAGGCCTCGTGTGTTCTCAAACAGGAACTTGTACTGGAAAATCCACTAGAACTGCACCGTATTAGTATCCGCGTTCAAGATATTAATGATAATTCACCACAGTTTAAAGAAGATTCACTTAAAATTGAAATTCATGAATCTGCAGACAAGGGTGCACGGTTTCTATTAGATGAAGCGCATGACGGAGATATCGGGGAAAATACGGTGCAAGGCTACTCTCTACAGCAAAATGATCATTTCAAATTAAATGTAAACATAAAAGATGGCGGGCGAAAATCCTGCGAATTAGTCTTAGACAAAGAATTAGACAGAGAAGATAAAAAGGAAATCATGCTTTTACTTACCGCATTTGATGGTGGCTCTCCTCAGAGATCAGGCACAGTAGTTATACACGTCACTGTACTGGATGCTAATGATAATGTACCAGTGTTTAGCCAGAGCGTCTATAAAGCAAGTCTGCCTGAAAACTCTCCTCTCGATACATTAGTGATCACGGTGAGCGCAACGGATGCAGACGAGGGAGTAAATGGAGAAATCACTTACGAATTTGATCATGTTTCCGGTGAAAATAGTAACACTTTTAATTTAAACCCGAGAACGGGAGAGGTGAGAGTATCTGGAACTATAGATTATGAAAAAGCTTCAGTATATGAAATTCAAATAAGCGCAAAAGATGGTTTGGGATTGGCGTCTTATGCGACGTTAATCATTGATATTACTGATGTAAATGACAACGCACCAGTGATATATGTAAAATCACTGACTAATCCCATACCTGAGAATGCTTCACCTGGTACAGAGGTGGGCATCATTAACGTGCAGGACAGAGACTCTGACAATAACAGACAGGTCCGCTGCTCCATTCAGCAAAATGTCCCTTTTAAGTTAGTTCCTTCTATCAAAAACTATTATTCTCTGGTGACCACAGGACAACTGGACCGTGAACTAGTGTCTGATTACAACATCACAATCATCGCCACTGACGAGGGCTCTCCACCTCTGTCCTCCTCTAAAACTGTTCAGTTATCTGTAGCTGACATCAACGACAACCCCCCAGTGTTTGAGGAACAGTCGTACAGCGCATATGTGAGTGAAAATAACAAACCTGGCTCCACTTTATGTTCCGTTACTGCTCGAGACCCCGACTGGAGACAGAACGGTACAGTGATTTATTCTCTGTTACCTGGTGAGGTGAACGGTGCCCCGGTGTCCTCGTACCTGTCAGTTAACGGAGACACGGGGGTGATCCACGCTGTGAGGTCGTTTGATTATGAACAGTTCAGGAGTTTTAAAGTGCAGGTGATGGCCAGAGACAACGGTTCTCCTCCTCTGAGCAGCAACGTCACCGTCAGTTTGTTCATATCGGATGTGAACGACAACTCTCCTCAGATACTGTACCCCGCCCCGGAGGGCAACTCCTTCATGACCGAGCTGGTCCCCAAAGCTGCACACGGAGGCTCTCTGGTGTCCAAAGTGATCGCGGTGGACGCGGACTCCGGACAGAACGCCTGGCTGTCCTATCATATAGTCAAATCCACTGATCCGGGTCTTTTCACTATTGGTGTCCACAGCGGAGAGATCAGGACACAGCGGGACATTTCAGAGTCTGACAGCATGAAACAGAACCTTATTGTGTCAGTGAAAGATAACGGACAGCCCTCTCTCTCTGCCACCTGTTCCATGTATTTACTTATTTCTGATAACTTGGCTGAGGTGCCAGAACTGAAGGACATTTCTTATGATGACAAAAATTCCAAACTGACCTCTTATCTGATCATTGCTCTGGTGTCTGTGTCCACGTTCTTTCTGACCTTCATCATCATTATTCTGGGTGTGAGGTTCTGTCGTAGGAGAAAGCCCAGACTGTTGTTTGATGGAGCAGTAGCCATCCCCAGCGCTTATCTCCCTCCTAATTACGCAGATGTAGACGGCACAGGAACTTTACGCAGCACTTACAACTATGACGCATACCTGACAACAGGATCTCGAACCAGTGACTTTAAGTTCGTATCATCTTATAATGACAACACACTGCCTGCTGACCAGACTCTGAGGAAAAGTCCATCAGACTTTGCTGAAGTGTTTGGAGATTATAGCGGTTCTCTTGAGGTAGGACCAGAGGCCATTTTCTCCATTATCAATTTCTACTTTCACTTTAAACGTTCAGCCCATGCAGTTTTAGTAGTTTTTTTAAAGAAGTATCTTTTGCTTCTCATTATTCATTTTTAAATCTGTAATGTTGAAATAGAAACTTCTTTGTCACTTCAAGTACACATTTCGTTGGACAGGTTTTGTATGCATCTCTACGAGACACTGTGACAGTAGATTACTGTAGACTATCTAAATGTGAATGAAGTTTTTTCTTGTGTATTTATCCTTGTGGAAATTTGTGCCTATTGTGTCTCTGTCCTTGGTGCTGAACAATTTATGTTCAACAAGACCTCAAATATATTACATCTATGTTAGTACTTACAGTTCTTAATAAATAGAACATTAAAAGTAGCTCATTAGATTATTAATATATAACAAACATAGGTTGTTGTGGAAATAATACTACTTCACAATACTGACAAAGTAAAATGGATGATTCTCCTCCATTGAGTTTTCATTTTCACAGTGTTTGAAATATCTTTTATTTCACAGGCAATGCCTAGGATGCAATTTTAAGACGGATTTGAGATGGTTGAGTCTCTTATAGTGTTGCATTGCTGCTTTGGTGGTTTGTTTTGCCTTCAATGTGATTGAGAGTGAATATTGCAGGTTTAGTCAAAGAACCAGATTTTATGTTTCCTTCACCTATTCGTATATTGCTTGTGTGAGTTTCTGTGTCTGTCTAACCCTCTCTATGTCTTCTCTTTTTCTTTTTCTCTGATAGTCTGTGTTTGTTTCTCAGAGCAAAGTCATAAACAGTATCATTGAGATCTGATATCATGCCTTGGTCTTTTTCTGGCTTTTGTTATTGTAAAGACTTTGATAGAGTATTTAAGTATTTCAACAGGTGTTATTGAGTCTTTCTGTCTCTGACTTTCCGATGTTTTGATGTTGTACAGTGCAGATTTGTGTCATGTTGAATCTATCATAGACATACAGGAGTATACAATCGCTGCATCATGGCATTTTTTTGGGAGACTTTGTGTTTTACTTTTTTCAAAGTATTTGCTTATTACATTGAACTGTTTCAAATGAATGACTGCAATCAATTTGAAAAGAAATATTGGTGTCTTGCATATAGACTCCACGTTGTACTATGGCAGTGTAAAAGGTTATAGAACAAATAGTTTTATTATTCTATAATTCTACTGTATTAGTACTACAATAAATTACAACCTACTAACAACAACAAGAATAATAATAATAATAATGTATTTAAACTGTAATTTCGTCATTCCACTCATGGTGTCGCTATATGCCAGTTCATGTGAAATATGTCCACTCCACCTTCTGTTGTGTCGACCATCATTATTTTGTCTCCGTTGTTCATGCGGTTAACCAGAGTCACTGGTGAGAGCTGCCGATTTTCTTTTGACTATCCGGACTGAACTCTACAATTGTGATTGGATTTGAAATCTTAACGGAGCTTTTATTCTGTGATAAACTCGTTGCCATGAAGGGAGTGCAATTTAACTGCGTTGTGTTCTGTCTTTTGTGGCAAGTCGCGTTTGGGGACGTGAGCTATTCCTTTCAGGAGGAAATGAAACGCGGTTCGCTCATCGGGAATATAGCGAAGGATCTGAACCTGGAGACGAGTAAACTGTCTTCTCGGAATGCCCGTATTGATGCTGCAGGAAATCGCAAACGATACTGTGACATTAATCTCAACACTGGAGGTTTAATTGTTGCCGACAGGATTGACCGAGAGGAGCTTTGTGGTGAAAAGCTGTCGTGCGTAATAAAGCGTGATCTGGTACTGGAGAACCCTCTGGAGCTACATCCGTTCAGTCTACACATCCAAGATATCAATGATAATCCACCACAGTTTAATGAAGAAACTGTCAATATAGAAATTCGCGAGTCCGCAGTCAGGGGAGCTCGTTTTGTGATAGAAGAGGCGCACGATGCGGATGTAGGACAAAATTCAGTTCAGCAGTACAACCTTAAAAAGAATGATCATTTCATTTTGGCCACTAGTGGAAACACAGTAGAGCTGGTTCTTGATAAAGAGCTTGATCGTGAAAAACAGCAGGATATTAATTTGGTCCTTACAGCTCTAGATGGTGGCTCCCCTCAAAGATCAGGTACCGTAGTCATACACGTCACTGTGCTGGATGCTAATGATAATGTACCAGTGTTTAGCCAGGCCGTGTATAAAGCCAGTCTTCCTGAAAACTCTCCTGTAGATACTGTAGTGGTCACTGTAAGTGCAACTGATGCAGACGAGGGAATAAACGGAGATGTGACCTATGACTTCGGACATGTTTCAGATGATGTGAAAAAAGTCTTTAACATAGACCGTAAAAGCGGAGAAATAAAAGTAAATGGTGCAATTGACTTCGAATCTGTTCCAACTTATGATTTGCGGGTCAAAGCGAAGGATGGTTTAGGATTATCATCATACACGAAGGTAACAGTTGATATCACCGATGTCAATGACAACAGTCCTGTTATTTCTGTGAAATCTTTGGCAAATCCGGTACCTGAGAGTGTTCAACCTGGTACAGAGGTGGGCATCATTAACGTGCAGGACGCAGATTCTGATAATAACCAACACGTCCGCTGCTCCATTCAGCAAAATGTTCCTTTTAAGTTAGTTCCTTCTATCAAAAACTATTATTCTCTGGTGACCACAGGACAACTGGACCGAGAACTAGTGTCTGATTACAACATCACAATCAGTGCCACTGACGAGGGTTCTCCACCTCTGTCCTCCTCTAAAACTGTTCAGTTATCTGTAGCTGACATCAACGACAACCCCCCAGTGTTTGAGGAACAGTCGTACAGCGCATATGTGAGTGAAAATAACAAACCTGGCTCCACATTATGTTCCGTTATTGCTGGAGACCCCGACTGGAGACAGAACGGTACCGTGATTTATTCTCTGTTACCTGGTGAGGTGAACGGTGCCCCGGTGTCCTCGTACCTGTCAGTTAACGGAGACACGGGGGTGATCCACGCTGTGAGGTCGTTTGATTATGAACAGTTCAGGAGTTTTAAAGTGCAGGTGATGGCCAGAGACAACGGTTCTCCTCCTCTGAGCAGCAACGTGACCGTCAGTGTGTTCATATCGGATGTGAACGACAACTCTCCTCAGATACTGTACCCCGCCCCGGAGGGAAACTCGTTCATGACCGAGCTGGTCCCCAAAGCTGCACACGGAGGCTCTCTGGTGTCCAAAGTGATCGCGGTGGACGCGGACTCCGGACAGAACGCCTGGCTGTCCTATCATATAGTCAAATCCACTGATCCTGGCCTTTTCACTATTGGTCTCCACAGCGGAGAGATCAGGACACAGCGGGACATTTCAGAGTCTGACAGCATGAAACAGAACCTTATTGTGTCAGTGAAAGATAACGGACAGCCCTCTCTCTCTGCCACCTGTTCCATGTATTTACTTATTTCTGATAACTTGGCTGAGGTGCCTGAACTGAAGGACATTTCTTATGATGACAAGAATTCCAAACTGACCTCTTATCTGATCATTGCTCTGGTGTCTGTGTCCACGTTTTTTCTGACCTTCATCATCATTATTCTGGGAGTGAGGTTCTGTCGTAGGAGAAAGCCCAGACTGCTGTTTGATGGAGCAGTGGCCATCCCCAGCGCTTATCTCCCTCCTAATTACGCAGATGTTGACGGCACAGGAACTTTACGCAGCACTTACAACTATGACGCATACCTGACAACAGGATCTCGAACCAGTGACTTTAAGTTCGTATCATCTTATAATGACAACACACTGCCTGCTGACCAGACTCTGAGGAAAAGTCCATCAGACTTTACTGAAGTGTTTGGTGATTGTAGCGGTTCTCCTGAGGTAGGCATTCACTTTGAGTTGTTAAATTCGTTTTTAGCTTGTTTTCTTACTCTGTCCATGGTGCTGAATTCCATTCAGTCTTAAATCGACATTGCACGTGTAGTTTCCTTCGGACTTTTTTCCGTAGTCATTTCTCTTTGCTTTTTTCTATTTGTTTTCATTTATCATTTTCTTAATTAATTCGATTTTATTTTGATTTCATTTTTCTAATGGCTTATATAATTGGTTTGGTGTGATATTACGATCTGAGTTAGATTATTTACTCACATGCAGAAGACAGGGACTATGTATTAATGCAGTTAGATCAAAGGTAATTGTGCCTTTTTATTCATGCTTTCGTGTTGTTTTCCTAATCTGCGGTGGCCTTCAGTGATAACTATATCACTGGTGAAATCTGTCTTTGTGAAAGAAATGTCTATCCATTTCAAATAGAACATCGTACACCCTTTTCCAATTGTTAGTGCGATTACGTCTTTGTTTACTGTTGTTTGGATGATTCCAGGCCGTCTTGTTTATTACACATCTAATGTCCTAACTTATAGAGGGGAGTGTATAAGCCGAACTCAGTCTGAGTTGTTAATTTAATTAGTAATTTAGTCTGATTATCAGTTCCTGAAATGTCAGTTACATAGATTTGTTTGCTTTGGAGAGTGTTGAAAGGCACTTTTTAAACTACTTAAACTTTGAATATAAGTGATAAAACAGTAAACAAATATGTTTGTGGGATAAAGAACTTGAGAATGTTTTGTTCTTCTATATGGGTTGAAAGGTTTTTCATTTTTCACTAAATACCTGGTAGTTATAATGTATTTTCGTTCGAACTCTGTTTTATTTTGTCTAAGAAATCAGTGGTGGCACTGATGTCCTGTGTTTTCTAACATCTGTTTGTGAGAAATCGTCCCATCGTCGCAATTTAATCCCAGAGGAATTAAAAAAGGTTAATAGCACAAAACACTACAGTTTGTAACACTGAACTGATGGCTAATTAGATGGAGTGTGATGGACAGAACTGTTTGTATTATTGTTTTAAATACTTTCAACTGTCCCAATAACGAATTAAAATATTTATTTAAAAGATTGAAACCAAATACAATAAGAATTATAACAACAATTTCCTTTGTCTGACTTGATTAAGATAGAAAGTGGGAATAAGGTGGTGCAAAATATAAATCGTATGACTACCAATTTATCAGTGTGTGAGATGATGTTGTTGAAACATCACTTGAGATCGTTTTGCTACCTGCAGATTTGAGATTATAATGGTCTCTGCGTTGTTTAATCATAACAATAATATTCGTAGTAATCATAATCATAGTAGTAGTAGTAGTATTTTGTTGCTGTTGCTGTTAGTTTTAAAAGATATATATTCAAAAACGTCAGATGTACCAAGTGTTGTTATAACCAAAGAAATACTCATGGTGTCAGTGTGTACTAGCAAACGAGAAACGCTCTTTCTCCACCCTTCACTGTCAACGAAGACAAACCTGATTCTGCTTTTGTACTGCAGTCCACGAGAACGCTTCGTGTTTTGTCTGGATTGTGAATATTTTGTATACTGGAGAAAATCTCTGATCTGAGGTGATTTTCAGATCTAGTAGCTGTCGTCTTTTGGTGCAGTAACAATGGCATACAATAGATATGGACTCCACTACGGATTTACTCTTGTTTTGCTTGTCCTCCACCCAGTCTTTGGAGATGTGAGCTACTCAATTCCGGAGGAGATGAAACGTGGGTCTGTGATCGGAAATATAGCAAAGGATCTGGGACTTGATTTGGGCAGACTGTCCGCTCGCAAAGCCCGTATCGACACTGAGGACAACAACGTTCAATACTGTGGATTAAACCTCAACACCGGAGACCTGATTGTCCAAGAAAGGATCGACAGAGAAGGTCTTTGTGCGAGAAAGGCCTCGTGTGTTCTCAAACAGGAACTTGTGCTGGAAAATCCACTAGAACTGCACCGTATTAGTATCCGCGTTCAAGATATTAATGATAATTCACCACAGTTCAAAGAAGATTCACTTAAAATTGAAATTCAGGAATCTGCAGACAAGGGTGCACGGTTTCTATTAGATGAAGCGCATGACGGAGATATCGGGGAAAATACGGTGCAAGGCTACTCTCTACAGCAAAATGATCATTTCAAATTAAATGTAAACATAAAAGATGGCGGGCGAAAATCCTGCGAATTAGTCTTAGACAAAGAATTAGACAGAGAAGATAAAAAGGAGATCATGCTTTTACTTACCGCATTTGATGGTGGCTCTCCTCAGAGATCAGGCACAGTAGTTATACACGTCACTGTACTGGATGCTAATGATAATGTACCAGTGTTTAGCCAGAGCGTCTATAAAGCAAGTCTGCCTGAAAACTCTCTTTTGGATACACCAGTGATCACGGTGAGCGCAACGGATGCAGACGAGGGAATAAATGGAGAAATTACGTATGGATTTGACCATGTTTCAGATGAAAATCAAGTTTTCAGTTTAAATGCTAAAACAGGAGACGTTAAAGTGGCCGGATCTATTGATTATGAAAAGCAGTCATCATATGAAATGCAGATTAGTGCCAAAGATGGTTTGGGATTGGCTTCATATGCAACTCTAACAATTGAAATTATGGACATAAATGACAATGCACCAGTCATTTCCCTGAAATCACTGACGAAGCAAATACCTGAGAACGTGTCACCTGGTACAGAGGTGGGCATCATTAACGTGCAGGACAGAGACTCTGACAATAACAGACAGGTCCGCTGCTCCATTCAGCAAAATGTCCCTTTTAAGTTAGTTCCTTCTATCAAAAACTATTATTCTCTGGTGACCACAGGACAACTGGACCGTGAACTAGTGTCTGATTACAACATTACAATCAGTGCCACTGACGAGGGCTCTCCACCTCTGTCCTCCTCTAAAACTGTTCAGTTATCTGTAGCTGACATCAACGACAACCCCCCAGTGTTTGAGGAACAGTCGTACAGCGCATATGTGAGTGAAAATAACAAACCTGGCTCCACTTTATGTTCCGTTACTGCTCGAGACCCCGACTGGAGACAGAACGGTACAGTGATTTATTCTCTGTTACCTGGTGAGGTGAACGGTGCCCCGGTGTCCTCGTACCTGTCAGTTAACGGAGACACGGGGGTGATCCACGCTGTGAGGTCGTTTGATTATGAACAGTTCAGGAGTTTTAAAGTGCAGGTGATGGCCAGAGACAACGGTTCTCCTCCTCTGAGCGGCAACGTGACCGTCAGTGTGTTCATATCGGATGTGAACGACAACTCTCCTCAGATACTGTACCCCGCCCCGGAGGGCAACTCGTTCATGACCGAGCTGGTCCCCAAAGCTGCACACGGAGGCTCTCTGGTGTCCAAAGTGATCGCAGTGGACGCGGACTCCGGACAGAACGCCTGGCTGTCCTATCATATAGTCAAATCCACTGATCCGGGCCTTTTCACTATTGGTGTCCACAGCGGAGAGATCAGGACACAGCGGGACATTTCAGAGTCTGACAGCATGAAACAGAACCTTATTGTGTCAGTGAAAGATAACGGACAGCCCTCTCTCTCTGCCACCTGTTCCATGTATTTACTTATTTCTGATAACTTGGCTGAGGTGCCAGAACTGAAGGACATTTCTTATGATGACAAGAATTCCAAACTGACCTCTTATCTGATCATTGCTCTGGTGTCTGTGTCCACGTTCTTTCTGACCTTCATCATCATTATTCTGGGTGTGAGGTTCTGTCGTAGGAGAAAGCCCAGACTGCTGTTTGATGGAGCAGTGGCCATCCCCAGCGCTTATCTCCCTCCTAATTACGCAGATGTTGACGGCACAGGAACTTTACGCAGCACTTACAACTATGACGCATACCTGACAACAGGATCTCGGACCAGTGACTTTAAGTTCGTATCATCTTATAATGACAACACACTGCCTGCTGACCAAACTCTGAGGAAAAGTCCATCAGACTTTGCTGAAGTGTTTGGAGATTATAGCGGTTCTCTTGAGGTAGGACCAGAGGCCATTTACTCCATTATCAATTTCTACTTTCACTTTAAACGTTCAGCCCATGCAGTTTTAGTAGTTTTTTTAAAGAAGTATCTTTTGCTTCTCATTATTCATTTTTAAATGTGTAATGTTGAAATAGAAACTTCTTTGTCACTTCAAGTACACATTTCGTTGGACAGGTTTTGTATGCATCTCTACGAGACACTGTGACAGTAGATTACTGTAGACTATCTATATGTGAATGAAGTTTTTTCTTGTGTATTTATCCTTGTGGAAATTTGTGCCTATTGCGTCTCTCTCCTTGGTGCTGAACAATTTATGTTCAACAAGACCTCAAATATATTACATCTATGTTAGTACTTACAGTTCTTAATAAATAGAACATTAAAAGTAGCTCATTAGATTATTAATATATAACAAACATAAGTTCTTGTGGAAATAATACTACTTGACAATATTGACAAAGTAAAATGGATGATTCTCCTCCATTGAGTTTTTACTCTCACAGTGTTTGAAATATCTTTTATCTCACAGGCAATGCTGAGGATGCAATTTTAAGACTGATTTGAGATGGTTGAGTCTCTTATAGTGTTGCATTGCTGCTTTGGTGGTTTGGTTTGCCTTCAATGTGATTGAGAGTGAATATTGCAGGTTTAGTCAAAGAACCAGATTTTATGTTTCCTTCACCTGTACGTATATTGCTTGTGTGAGTTTCTGTGTCTGTCTAACCCTCTCTATGTCTTCTCTTTTACTTTTTCTCTGATAGTCTGTGTTTGTTTCTCAGAGCAAAGTCATAATCAGTATCATTGAGATATGATATCATGCCTTGGTCTTTTTCTGGCTTTTGTTATTGTAAAGACTTTGATAGAGTATTTAAGTCTTTCAACAGGTGTTATTGAGTCTTTCTGTCTCTGACTTTCTGATGTTGTGATGTTGTACAGTGCAGATTTGTGTCATGTTGAATCTATCATAGACATACAGGAGTATACAATCGCTGCATCATGGCATTTTTTTGGAGACTTTGTGTTTTACTTTTTTCAAAGTATTTGCTTATTACATTGAACTGTTTCAAATTAATGACTGCAATCAATTTGAAAAAAATATTGGTGTCTTGCATATAGACTCCATGTTGTACTATGGCAGTGTAAAATGTTATAGAACATATAGTTTTATTATTCTATAATACTACTGTATTACTACTACAATAAATTACAACCTACTAACAACAACAAGAATAATATTAATAATAATGTATTTAAAATGTAATTTCGTCACTCCACTCATGGTGTCGCTATATGCCAGTCCATGTGAAATATGTCCACTCTACCTTCTGTTGTGTCGACCATCATTTTTTAGTCTCCGTTGTTCATGCGGTTAACCAGAGTCACTGGTGAGAGCTGTCGATTTTCTTTTGACTATCCGGACTGAACTCTACAATTGTGATTGGATTTGAAATCTTAACGGAGCTTTTATTCTGTGATAAACTCGTTGCCATGAAGGGAGTGCAATTTAACTGCGTTGTGTTCTGTCTTTTGTGGCAAGTCGCGTTTGGGGACGTGAGCTATTCCTTTCAGGAGGAAATGAAACGCGGTTCGCTCATCGGGAATATAGCGAAGGATCTGAACCTGGAGACGAGTAAACTGTCTTCTCGGAATGCCCGTATTGATGCTGCAGGAAATCGCAAACGATACTGTGACATTAATCTCAACACTGGAGGTTTAATTGTTGCCGACAGGATTGACCGAGAGGAGCTTTGTGGTGAAAAGCTGTCGTGCGTAATAAAGCGTGATCTGGTACTGGAGAATCCTCTGGAGCTACATCCGTTCAGTCTACACATCCAAGATATCAATGATAATCCACCACAGTTTAATGAAGAAACTGTCAATATAGAAATTCAAGAGTCCGCAGACAGGGGAGCTCGTTTTGTGATAGAAGAGGCGCAGGATGCGGATGTAGGACAAAATTCAGTTCAGCAGTACAGTCTTAAAAAGAATGATCATTTCATTTTGGCCACTAGTGGAAACACAGTAGAGCTGGTTCTTGATAAAGAGCTTGATCGTGAAAAACAGGACGATATTAATTTGGTCCTTACAGCTCTAGATGGTGGCTCCCCTCAAAGATCAGGTACCGTAGTCATACACGTCACTGTGCTGGATGCTAATGATAATGTACCAGTGTTTAGCCAGGCCGTGTATAAAGCCAGTCTTCCTGAAAACTCTCCTGTAGATACTGTAGTGGTCACTGTAAGTGCAGCTGATGCAGACGAGGGAATAAACGGAGATGTGACCTATGACTTCGGACATGTTTCAGATGATGTGAAAAAAGTCTTTAACATAGACCGTAAAAGCGGAGAAATAAAAGTAAATGGTGCAATTGACTTCGAATCTGTTCCAACATATGATTTGCGCGTCAAAGCGAAGGATGGTTTAGGATTATCATCATACACGAAGGTAACCGTTGATATCACCGATGTCAATGACAACCGTCCTGTTATTTCTGTGAAATCTTTGGCAAATCCGGTACCTGAGAGTGTTCAACCTGGTACAGAGGTGGGCATCATTAACGTGCAGGATGCAGATTCTGATAATAACCAACACGTCCGCTGCTCCATTCAGCAAAATGTCCCTTTTAAGTTAGTTCCTTCTATCAAAAACTATTATTCTCTGGTGACCACAGGACAACTGGACCGTGAACTAGTGTCTGATTACAACATTACAATCAGCGCCACTGACGAGGGCTCTCCACCTCTGTCCTCCTGTAAAACTGTTCAGTTATCTGTAGCTGACATCAACGACAACCCCCCAGTGTTTGAGGAACAGTCGTACAGCGCATATGTGAGTGAAAATAACAAACCTGGCTCCACTTTATGTTCCGTTACTGCTCGAGACCCCGACTGGAGACAGAACGGTACAGTGATTTATTCTCTGTTACCTGGTGAGGTGAACGGTGCCCCGGTGTCCTCGTACCTGTCAGTTAACGGAGACACGGGGGTGATCCACGCTGTGAGGTCGTTTGATTATGAACAGTTCAGGAGTTTTAAAGTGCAGGTGATGGCCAGAGACAACGGTTCTCCTCCTCTGAGCAGCAACGTGACCGTCAGTGTGTTCATATCGGATGTGAACGACAACTCTCCTCAGATACTGTACCCCGCCCCGGAGGGCAACTCCTTCATGACCGAGCTGGTCCCCAAAGCTGCACACGGAGGCTCTCTGGTGTCCAAAGTGATCGCGGTGGACGCGGACTCCGGACAGAACGCCTGGCTGTCCTATCATATAGTCAAATCCACTGATCCGGGCCTTTTCACTATTGGTGTCCACAGCGGAGAGATCAGGACACAGCGGGACATTTCAGAGTCTGACAGCATGAAACAGAACCTTATTGTGTCAGTGAAAGATAACGGACAGCCCTCTCTCTCTGCCACCTGTTCCATGTATTTACTTATTTCTGATAACTTGGCTGAGGTGCCAGAACTGAAGGACATTTCTTATGATGACAAGAATTCCAAACTGACCTCTTATCTGATCATTGCTCTGGTGTCTGTGTCCACGTTCTTTCTGACCTTCATCATCATCATTCTGGGTGTGAGGTTCTGTCGTAGGAGAAAGCCCAGACTGCTGTTTGATGGAGCAGTGGCCATCCCCAGCGCTTATCTCCCTCCTAATTACGCAGATGTTGACGGCACAGGAACTTTACGCAGCACTTACAACTATGACGCATACCTGACAACAGGATCTCGAACCAGTGACTTTAAGTTCGTATCCTCTTATAATGACAACACACTGCCTGCTGACCAGACTCTGAGGAAAAGTCCATCAGACTTTGCTGAAGTGTTTGGAGATAGTAACAGTTCTCCTGAGGTAGGAGCTTGTCATGTCACGTTTCTCAGATCTGATAAACGTTTTTAATGTACATCACACACAATCCCACAGCCTGTATCCCTGTATTAACTTGAATGTTTTTAGTTTCTTGTCACAGTTTTGAGCAGACTAACGTTTAACTTTTTTTAGTATTGCAACAATCATATGTTTTGGATATATTTCTGGTGTTTACAAGATATTTGTCAAATTCAGTGATTCCTATATTAGACGCTTTTTCCATATAGGTTGATTAATGTTACCTTGAATCACTGATTGAGTAATTTAAGAGACTGGAGCTTTGTTTTGTGTAATTTCTCAATTATTACCTTTTATGTGGCAAAAATATTAGCCTTGGTAATTTTTTTATGTTTTTGCTGTTGTTTCATATAAGGCATGGCTAACTTTTGTTGCAATGCATTGTGTTTTGAGTTGTTGATAGTGCGTTGTTATAAGTTTGTATTAAACATAGAGATGTATTTAGATGTGATTATCTATTTCTGTGCTGCTATTTTCTCTGGCAATTACTCATCTGTCTCTATCATCTGTTGATATCTGTCATGGTATCTTGCAGTCTTTTGTATGTATCTCGTGAATTTTGAGGAGTGGAAATCCATTTAGTTGTATTATTGTTGTGTAAAGAGCTGATGTGGACACCACCTGCAGAATGCAGGTACTTACATCCAAGACCCGTCTTCTACTTACACACTTATTTTGTAAATCAGGTTCTCCTATTTGAGCCTGTTGTTTGATTACAGTTGATCTTCATAATTGTTTAATATAGAAATAAAAATGGGAAAAAAATAGTTTTGGTTATAAAGTTCATCAACAGAATTTGATGCTTTGTCATTATATTAATGTGCAAGTTTAATATCTTTCTGTTGCACAGTGACATTGCTTACGTAGAGTTTTAATTAGAGTTTTTTTCCTATTTCTCATATGAAATGTTGTGAGGTTTAGGCAGCCCTTTCTTGCCTCCCCATTGTATACATGGTTTACACATCGCACGGTGGTTTAGTGAGCAGCACTGTCACCTCACAGCAATAAGGACTCAGGTTTGACTCCACAGGTCAGCCGGGTGCTTTTCTGTGTGGAGTTTGCATTTTCTCCCCATGTCTGCATGGGTTCTGGTTGGTTTGATGAACTTGATGTAGTAAGAGTAAATGTGTGTACTCACTAAAAATCACAGTAAACGCTTGGCTTCCAGTGGTACGTGAATATGCTCTACTGTGGAAGGTTGAGTGGTGTGATGGTGGCAGAGTGGAGTTAAAAGTAATGTCTCATTTTAGCACAAGGTCTTAGCCCTTTTAGTTTTACACTCAACCTTTTCTTTATTGTTTGTAGCTCTTTCTTGTAAGATGTTCTTAGCCACATTTTAAACATATTTTTGACTTGTAAACTTAATACATGTCATTTCTTTTTAACTTGCAAAAGAACTTTTGTCAACACAAGTTGATGACTGTAGAATGTCAGACAAAATGGGGGCAAATTGTCTATTTACAAACTTGGTGATGTGACCATGCCCACACTAAGTTCTAATGAATGTAGATTATGTAGTCATAGAAAATACATCATAGTTTTCAACAATTAGATACAATTAATAATTTCAAACTTTTGCAGCATACTGAATTAAGACAATCACCACTGGAAAAAAGGAATCAAAACAAAAATCAAACAGCCCCACTTTTCTTTGGTTGAATTCAGGCAGTTTAGTTTTAATAGGTGACTTCTGAATCTCTTTGGAGATGTGTTCAGTTCATTAAAACAAAGCCAACAAAGGTGTGATTGTAAGCTAGTTCACAAACATGCAGACATCATTTTAAATATTGTAATGCCCCAGTATAAGGGATTTTCTAGTCATGCATGAGCTACATTACATTTACACTTCACAATGTTTTAAAACAACATCCATATTTTGTAATACTTCAAACCAAAACTAATAACCAATTTCCAAGACAGATTTAACTTTTTTGAAAGGTTTCACAAGGAATCACAAGCTCTGATTTACATGTCCTGACTGAAGCCTTTCAGTTTTATATATGTCCCCAGTGGCTAGAACATAGTCCACTTTTGTAAAAGTCATAAAATGATAATTAACAACTTATTTTAGATGATCATCAGAAGTTGACTATATAATTAGAGTTGTGAGCAAATTACACCTAAAGGCAATATGATTTATCATTCTCTTATCTAAAAAGATTCACTGTACTGTTTTTCAATACCCTATTTTTTTATGAAAATGTATCTGTGGAGTCAGGAAATCTGAAACCATTTGAAATTAACGTGTTACAGCACTCGTGAATTCAGTTTTACATCATTATAACCTGACAAACATCAGTGCTTGTTTTGTTTGTCATGACTTTGAATGTGTTATGTGTTATTGTTGAACTTAACTCACGGTGTCGCTATACACCAATCTTGAAATGATTCAGTTCACTCAGTCTTTGTGGACAGACGTTTTACGCCCATAGACCAGTTCACATTTAGACTTAATCCCGTTCAATTGCTGCTGCTTTTCGTGTTACATGGTTAAACTGTGTTTCTTGCACCGTTTCTTCTGCGTCTTAGGAGCTCACTCTGGACGATGGCTCCAATAATTGTCGCGTTCATGTCGTACCGCTTTTACTTCATCCTGCTTTTTTTACACGTCGCATATGGAGACATCAGCTATTCTTTTCCTGAGGAAATGAAACGAGGATCAGTTATCGGGAATTTAGCCAAAGATCTCGGGCTGGAAACGGGCGCTCTCTCCAACAGAAGAGCCCGCATTGACACTGACGGAAGAGAGAAACGTTACTGTGACATAAACGTGAATAACGGAGAGCTGGTTGTTGCCGACAGGATTGACCGAGAGGGGCTTTGTGGAGAAAAGGCTTCGTGCATCCTGAAACATGAGCTTGTCCTGGAGAATCCTCTCGAGCTCCATCGGATCAATCTACACATTCAAGATATTAATGATAACCCACCAGAGTTTAAGGAAGAAACTGTCAATATAGAAATTCGCGAGTCTGCAGTCAGGGGAGCTCGTTTTGTGATAGAAGAGGCGCACGATGTGGATGTAGGACAAAATTCAGTTCAGCAGTACAGTCTTAAAAAGAATGATCATTTCATTTTGGCCACTAGTGGAAACACAGTAGAGCTGGTTCTTGATAAAGAGCTTGATCGTGAAAAACAGCAGGATATTAATTTGGTCCTTACAGCTCTAGATGGTGGCTCCCCTCAAAGATCAGGTACCGTAGTCGTACACGTCACTGTGCTGGATGCTAATGATAATGTACCAGTGTTTAGCCAGGCCGTGTATAAAGCCAGTCTTCCTGAAAACTCTCCTGTAGATACTGTAGTGGTCACTGTAAGTGCAACTGATGCAGACGAGGGAATAAACGGAGATGTGACCTATGAATTTGGTCATGTTTCAGAGGATGTGAAGAACATATTCAGTATTGACCCTAAAATAGGTGAAATTCGAGTAATCGGCACTGTTGACTATGAAACAACGACATCATTTGAAATTAGAGTTAAAGCAAAAGATGGATTAGGGTTGTCCTCTTACGCAAAGGCCATCATTTCTATCAGTGATGTGAATGACAACGCCCCTGTGGTCAATTTGAAATCATTAACCAACCCTATAGCAGAAAACACCCCACCTGGTACAGAGGTGGGCATCATTAATGTACAGGACAGAGACTCTGACAGTAACAGACAGGTCCGCTGCTCCATTCAGCAAAATGTCCCTTTTAAGTTAGTTCCTTCTATCAAAAACTATTATTCTCTGGTGACCACAGGACAACTGGACCGTGAACTAGTGTCTGATTACAACATCACAATCAGTGCCACTGACGAGGGCTCTCCACCTCTGTCCTCCTCTAAAACTGTTCAGTTATCTGTAGCTGACATCAACGACAACCCCCCAGTGTTTGAGGAACAGTCGTACAGCGCATATGTGAGTGAAAATAACAAACCTGGCTCCACATTATGTTCCGTTATTGCTGGAGACCCCGACTGGAGACAGAACGGTACAGTGATTTATTCTCTGTTACCTGGTGAGGTGAACGGTGCCCCGGTGTCCTCGTACCTGTCAGTTAACGGAGACACGGGGGTGATCCACGCTGTGAGGTCGTTTGATTATGAACAGTTCAGGAGTTTTAAAGTGCAGGTGATGGCCAGAGACAACGGTTCTCCTCCTCTGAGTAGCAACGTGACCGTCAGTGTGTTCATATCGGATGTGAACGACAACTCTCCTCAGATACTGTACCCCGCCCCGGAGGGCAACTCGTTCATGACCGAGCTGGTCCCCAAAGCTGCACACGGAGGCTCTCTGGTGTCCAAAGTGATCGCGGTGGACGCGGACTCCGGACAGAACGCCTGGCTGTCCTATCATATAGTCAAATCCACTGATCCGGGCCTTTTCACTATTGGTGTCCACAGCGGAGAGATCAGGACACAGCGGGACATTTCAGAGTCTGACAGCATGAAACAGAACCTTATTGTGTCAGTGAAAGATAACGGACAGCCCTCTCTCTCTGCCACCTGTTCCATGTATTTACTTATTTCTGATAACTTGGCTGAGGTGCCAGAACTGAAGGACATTTCTTATGATGACAAGAATTCCAAACTGACCTCTTATCTGATCATTGCTCTGGTGTCTGTGTCCACGTTTTTTCTGACCTTCATCATCATTATTCTGGGTGTGAGGTTCTGTCGTAGGAGAAAGCCCAGACTGCTGTTTGATGGAGCAGTAGCCATCCCCAGCGCTTATCTCCCTCCTAATTACGCAGATGTTGACGGCACAGGAACTTTACGCAGCACTTACAACTATGACGCATACCTGACAACAGGATCTCGAACCAGTGACTTTAAGTTCGTATCATCTTATAATGACAACACACTGCCTGCTGACCAGACTCTGAGGAAAAGTCCATCAGACTTTGCTGAAGTGTTTGGAGATAGTAACAGTTCTCCTGAGGTAGGAGCTTGTCATGTTACGTTTCTTAGATCTGATAAACGTTTTTAATGTACATCACACACAATCCCACAGCCTGTATCTCTGTATTAACTTGAATGTTTTTAGTTTCTTGTCACAGTTCTGAGCAGACTAACGTTTAACTTTTTTTAGCATTGAAACAATCAGAAGTTTTGAGTATATTTTTGGTGTTTACAAGATATTAATCAAATTCAGTGATTCCTATATTAGACGCTTTTTCGATATAGGTTGATTAATGTTCCCTTGAATCACTGATTGAGTAATTTCAGACGCTGGAGCTTTGTTTTGTGTAATTTCTCAATTATTACCTTTTATGTGGCAAAAATATTAGCCTTGGTAATTTTTTATGTGTTTGTTGTTTATGCATATAAGGTATGGCTAACTTTGTTGCAATGCATTGTGTTTTGAGTTGTTGATAGTGCGTTCTTATAAGTTTGTATTAAACATAGAGATGTATTTAGATGTGATTATCTATTTCTGTGCTGCTATTTTCTCTGGCAATTACTCATCTGTCTCTATCATCTGTTGATATCTGTCATGGTATCTTGCAGACTTTTGTATGTATCTTGTGAATTTTGAGGAGTGGAAATCCATTTAGTTGTATTATTGTTGTGTAAAGAGCTGATGTGGCCACCACCTGCAGAATGCAGGTACTTACATCCAAGACCCGTCTTCTACTTACACACTTATTTTGTAAATCAGGTTCTCCTATTTGAGCCTGTTGTTTGATTACAGTTGATCTTCATAATTGTTTAATATAAAAATACAAATGGGAAAAATTTTGTTTTGGTTATAAAGTTCATCAACAGAAGTTGATGCTTTGTCATTATATTAATGTGCAAGTTTAATATCTTTCTGTTACACAGTGACATTGCTTAACTGTGGTTTCTAGTGTATATACACTGTCAGACTCTATCATGGATATCTGTTATCTATTTTTTTTCTAGAAGTAGAGTTTTTTCCTATTTCTCATATGAAATGTTGTGAGGTTTAGGCAGCCCTTTCTTGCCTCCCCATTGTATACATGGTTTACACATCGCACGGTGGTTTAGTGAGCAGCACTGTCACCTCACAGCAATAAGGACTCAGGTTTGACTCCACAGGTCAGCCGGGTGCTTTTCTGTGTGGAGTTTGCATGTTCTCCCTGTGTCTGCATGGGTTCTGTTTGGTTTTATGAACTTGGTGAAGTAAGAGTAAATGTGTGTACTCACTAAAAATCACAGTAAACGCTTGGCTTCCAGTGGTACATGAATATGCTCTACTGTGGAAGGTTGAGTGGTGTGATGGTGGCAGAGTGGAGTTAAGAGTAATGTCTCATTTTAGCACAAGGTCTTAGCCCTTTTAGTTTTACACTCAACTTTTTCTTTATTGTTTGTAGCTCTGTCTTGTAAGATGTTCTTAGCCACATTTTAAACATATTTTTGACTTGTAAACTTAATACATGTCATTTCTTTTTAAGTTTACAAAACTTGCAAAAGAACTCTTGTCAACACAAGTTGATGACTGTAGAATGTCAGACAAAATGGGGGCAAATTGTCTATTTACAAACTTTGTGATGTGACCATGTCCACACTAAGTTCTTATAAATGATGTAGTCATAGAAAATACATCATAGTTTGAAGTTAACAGTTTTAAGCAATTAGATTCAATTTGTTTCTGACATTTGCAGCATATTGAATTAAGACAATCACCACTGAAAAAAAGAAATCAAAACAAAAATCAAACAGTCCCACTTTTCTTTGGTTGAATTCAGGCAGTTTAGTTTTAATAGACGGCTTCTGAATCATGTTCATTAAAACAAAACTGACAAAGGTGTGATTGTAAGCTAGTTCACAAACATGCAGACATCATTTTAAATATTGTAATGCCCCAGTATAAGGGATTTTCTAGTAATGCATGAGCTACATTACATTTATACTTCACAACAACAACTATAATATACTATATACAATTATGTAATACTTCAAACCAAAACTAATAACCAATTTCCGAGACAGATTTAACTTTTATGAAAGGTTTCACAAGGAATCACAAGCTCTGATTTACATGTCCTGACTGAAGCCTTTCAGTTTTATATATGTCCCCAGTGGCTAGAACTTAGTCCACTTTTGTAAAAGTCATAAAATGATAATAAACAACTTATTTTAGATGACCATCAGAAGTTGACTATATAATTACAGTTGTGAGCGAATTACACCTAAAGACAATATGATTTATCATTCTATTATCTAAAAACATTCACTGTACTGTTTTTCAATACCGTATTTTTTTATAAAAATGTATCTGTGGAGTCAGGAAATCTGAAACCATTTGAAATTAACGTGTAACAGCACTCGTGAATTCAGTTTTACATCATTATAACCTGACAAACGTCAGTGCTTGTTTTGTTTGTCATGACTTTGAATGTGTTATGTGTTATTGTTGAACTTAACTCACGGTGTCGCTATACACCAATCTTCAAATGATTCAGTTCATTCAGCCTTTGTGGACAGACGTTTTACGCCCATAGACCAGTTCACATTTAGACTTAATCCCGTTCAATTGCTGTTGCTATTCGTGTTACATGGTTAAACTGTGTTTCTTGCACCGTTTCTTCTGCGTCTTAGGAGCTCACTCTGGACGATGGCTCCAATAATTGTCGCGTTCATGTCGTACCGCTTTTACTTCATCCTTCTTTTTTTACCCGTCGCATATGGAGACATCAGCTATTCTTTTCCAGAAGAAATGAAACGAGGATCAGTTATTGGGAATTTAGCCAAAGATCTCGGCTTGGAAACGGGCGCTCTCTCCAACAGAAGAGCTCGCATTGACACTGATGAGACGGAGAAACGTTACTGTGACATAAACGTGAATAACGGAGAGCTGGTTGTTGCCGACAGGATTGACCGAGAGGGGCTTTGTGGAGAAAAGGCTTCGTGCATCCTGAAACATGAGCTTGTCCTGGAGAATCCTCTCGAGCTCCATCGGATCAATCTACACATTCAAGATATTAATGATAACCCACCAGAGTTTAAGGAAGAAACAATTAGTATTGAAATTCACGAGTCTGCAGACAGGGGAGCTCGTTTTGTGATAGAAGAGGCGCACGATGTGGATGTAGGACAAAATTCAGTTCAGCAGTACAGCCTTCAAAAGAATGATCATTTTATTTTGGCCACTAGTGGAAACACAGTAGAGCTCGTTCTTGATAAAGAGCTTGATCGTGAAAAACAGCAGGATATTAATTTGGTCCTTACAGCTCTAGATGGTGGCTCCCCTCAAAGATCAGGTACCGTAGTCATACACGTCACTGTGCTGGATGCTAATGATAATGTACCAGTGTTTAGCCAGGCCGTGTATAAAGCCAGTCTTCCTGAAAACTCTCCTGTAGATACTGTAGTGGTCACTGTAAGTGCAACTGATGCAGACGAGGGAATAAACGGAGATGTGACCTATGAATTTGGTCATGTTTCAGAGGATGTGAAGAAGATATTCAGTATTGACCCTAAAGTAGGTCAGATTCGAGTGATCGGCACTGTTGACTATGAAACAACTAAATCTTTTGAAATTCGAGTTAAAGCAAAAGATGGATTAGGGTTGTCCTCTTACGCAAAGGCCATCATTTCTATCAGTGATGTGAATGACAACGCCCCTGTGGTCAATTTGAAATCATTAACCAACCCTATAGCAGAGAACACCCCACCTGGTACAGAGGTGGGCATCATTAACGTGCAGGACAGAGACTCTGACAATAACAGACAGGTCCGCTGCTCCATTCAGCAAAATGTCCCTTTTAAGTTAGTTCCTTCTATCAAAAACTATTATTCTCTGGTGACCACAGGACAACTGGACCGAGAACTAGTGTCTGATTACAACATCACAATCAGTGCCACTGACGAGGGCTCTCCACCTCTGTCCTCCTCTAAAACTGTTCAGTTATCTGTAGCTGACATCAACGACAACCCCCCAGTGTTTGAGGAACAGTCGTACAGCGCATATGTGAGTGAAAATAACAAACCTGGCTCCACTTTATGTTCCGTTACTGCTCGAGACCCCGACTGGAGACAGAACGGTACAGTGATTTATTCTCTGTTACCTGGTGAGGTGAACGGTGCCCCGGTGTCCTCGTACCTGTCAGTTAACGGAGACACGGGGGTGATCCACGCTGTGAGGTCGTTTGATTATGAACAGTTCAGGAGTTTTAAAGTGCAGGTGATGGCCAGAGACAACGGTTCTCCTCCTCTGAGCAGCAACGTGACCGTCAGTGTGTTCATATCGGATGTGAACGACAACTCTCCTCAGATACTGTACCCCGCTCCGGAGGGCAACTCGTTCATGACCGAGCTGGTCCCCAAAGCTGCACACGGAGGCTCTCTGGTGTCCAAAGTGATCGCGGTGGACGCGGACTCCGGACAGAACGCCTGGCTGTCCTATTATATAGTCAAATCCACTGATCCGGGTCTTTTCACTATTGGTGTCCACAGCGGAGAGATCAGGACACAGCGAGACATTTCAGAGTCTGACAGCATGAAACAGAACCTTATTGTGTCAGTGAAAGATAACGGACAGCCCTCTCTCTCTGCCACCTGTTCCATGTATTTACTTATTTCTGATAACTTGGCTGAGGTGCCAGAACTGAAGGACATTTCTTATGATGACAAGAATTCCAAACTGACCTCTTATCTGATCATTGCTCTGGTGTCTGTGTCCACGTTCTTTCTGACCTTCATCATCATCATTCTGGGTGTGAGGTTCTGTCGCAGGAGAAAGCCCAGACTGCTGTTTGATGGAGCAGTGGCCATCCCCAGCGCTTATCTCCCTCCTAATTACGCAGATGTTGACGGCACAGGAACTTTACGCAGCACTTACAACTATGACGCATACCTGACAACAGGATCTCGAACCAGTGACTTTAAGTTCGTATCATCTTATAATGACAACACACTGCCTGCTGACCAGACTCTGAGGAAAAGTCCATCAGACTTTGCTGATGCATTTGGAGATAGTAACAGTTCTCCTGAGGTAGGCATTTTTCATGTCACCTTTCCTAGACCTGCTAATCGTCTGTAATAAACATACAGCCTACTTCACGGTTCTTATTTGAGTCTTCTTGGTTGCATTTCACATTTTTGAGGAGGTTATATTGGTAATATTTGTTAACATCTTGGTCATGTCTCTTTCCGCGGTGCAATTGATTTTCAATATTTTTTTTCACCTTCGCCTCTTTGATATATGAATTTTGTTTTTATTCATTTTTTTTGTTTTTGCGTTAGTCCTTAGAAATGATTTTAATGCTTTGAATTTGAAGAGTCTGGTGTAGTTCCAGTACAAATCGTTTTTTCATTCCCTCGATTTGAAACGTTAGGTAACCTGCCTTGAAAGGAGGTTTTGTTTAAAGTTATAATATCCGAAAAACATTAATGTCTTTCAAACATAGGATAGGTTTTTGCTTGTTTATTTTTTATTTTTTAGTTGCTTGTAAGCTTTGTATCATTTATGTATTTTAAAATTCATTTAAAATATAAAACATTTCAAATATTCTTTTTTAATAGTAAAATCTATACCAAATTTATAATATAGCTACAGCTATTTTCACATAGAAGTTAAGTAAATGTTGTACAGAATTTTTATTGTGAATAGAAATACATCTTCTCATCTACTTTATTAGACTTCACTGAAGTGTGTTCAATACACTTACAGTGTATTTTAAGTAGCTATTGAAGTTCAGAATTATTTTTTCCTGTACCACATGATTAGTGGAGTGACGTGTTATGAATATATCCTTTCATTTTCAAGAAAACTTTACTCTGTATTCAAATTTAGACAAATCTTTGACCATTAATAGCGTGCTAATTTACTGTGGCTGAGTTTGCATCTTTAGGTTTATTGTTATAGGTGTTTGGACAACATAAGGTTTGACAGAGGACTGTGGGTTTTAAGTAAAAATGAATTTAATGTCCTCAAATGTTTTGTCTTAAGCATTTCACTAACATACTACAGCATGACATGTTAAAAAAAAAAAAAAAAAAAAAAAAACTTCAGGTACATTTAATTCTTAAAATAAATTATGAATAATTTATCTGGAAAATCTTACTTTTTAAGTCTCAATAGATTGATCGTTTGGGTCCAGTGTGCTTTAGCCTTGTTGATAACATTTGACAGGTTCTTTACATCCTATTTACAGGGTACATTAATATTCAAATACAAGTTTGCAAAATGTACTTACCAACTTTTAAAACCGTATTAACATGATTATCGTTTCAGAAAAATTACCATGTGGTCAAACAGTACATGTCAATGTGTAATTCTTGTGCTCAGAGTTTTTGTAAAACTCTCTCTCTCTCTCTCTCTCTCTCTCTCTCTCTCTCTCTCTCTCTCTCTCTCTCTCTCCTATAAAATAGAGATAAAAACATGTGATCCTGTGATTTTCTGCTACATGGTATGTGTGATTTCAAACCGACTTTTGGAATACTTTTTGATGGCTTCTCCTTGATCTACTGTGGCACGGATTGTACTTGGCTTGAATGCTGATTTGTGTAAAAATGTCTGATACATATATAAATGTGAATGGACACAATTGACTTGCACTAAAGCCTTGGGAATTTATGTTACATTTCCATTATGTAGTAAACTGAATAATTTACCTTATATGCTTGATCTACTGGTGGCTGTTTAAATTATAATAAGTCGTATAAGCTCTTACATTTGAATGCAGTCCATTAGGCTTTGTTAGTCATGGCATTCTGGCATGTTTTTCTTTGAGTTTGGTTGTTTTTATATCTATATATCTGTGTTAAATCTAAGGTACCTGCTGTTGTCTTGTTGTAACTCACTTACAAACTGTATCCTGCACCTCTGGTCTTCTTCAAAGGTGTTTTTTGAAGCACAATATTTTGAAGCAAGGTTCTTCTTTAGTGCTAGGGCATTGTGCAGGAAACTGCTTTTCAATTTCTTCAAGATTTTGAGGCCACTTTCAATTGTCATAGAATTGTAGGTTTCTGTGTATGCCAGGCTTTCTTTACAGAATCCAAGATGGTATTTTGTCCATCTTTCTGGTTTCCTTTAGTGTTTTTATTGGTTTGTAAAGCAAGTTGGGCAACAACTGTTGATTTCCGCAGTATAAATATGTAATGTTGGTAATTTAAGAAACTTGTTGGTATCAATGAAGTTAGATTTAAAACACACAGGTTCACTTCAAAAAAGGGAGAAGAAACACAACTTAAAGAAGTGATTAAACAAAGTACTGAATACAGCTAAAGACACAGTACTTATATCTTCATTCTGTGGCCACTAAAAATAATATTTAAAACAAGAACCCAAAAGTTGTAGCTCCTAATCTTAAAACAGAATCCTGCCATGAGGACTCAAGGTTTATACAGTATGTTGTCTAGATTATAATTCTATGTTAAAGCAGAAACAGGATGTTTGTCTACTTGAATCTTACACTTTAGTTTAGGGTGGAACTGTATAAATATTTGCATTGCAACGTTGAAATATCTTATAAAGTCAAAGGAAAAGAAATGACTGCTTGCTACAAGAGATGACAGGAATGTCTGCAAAAAAAAATCACATCTGCACCACAGAACTAATAACATTAAAACTGTTTTTGTAATTATTTTATAAAAGCGAAAGACATTCTTTTTGAACAGTGTGTTTAATACACATGGGAAGATTTGCATGTTGACTGATAGTTTGCTGATTTGAAACTTGTGAATAGTTGCAGCTGTACATCCATCACCATAGTTTTAGTAGCTGCTTCATCGTTCACAAATAACGGAAATGAAAAGAGTTGTGCTACCAAATTAAAATGTTTCCTTTCTTTTTATATAATTGCCATTGTTGAATATGACTCACGGTGGCGCTATACACCAACCTTAAGACATTTGAATTCTTCTGTACAAAGGTGCGGACACACGTTGCTGTGCTCTTGTATCCAGAGAGTGACCGTCACCCTGTAATCGCAGTTTCTTCTCGGGTTTTACGGTTAAACTGTCTATTTTCTCTTTATTCTTTAACCTGTTAGCAGCTCGTCGTTGATGATGGATGGTAAAACAGGCGTGTTTCAAACGTGCGCGTTTTATTTCCTCCTCCTGTTCTTGCACGACGCAAATGGAGACATCAGCTATTCTTTTCCTGAGGAAATGAAACGAGGATCAGTTATTGGGGATTTAGCCAAAGATCTCGGCTTGGAAACGGGCGCTCTCTCCAACAGAAGAGCCCGCATTGACACTGATGAGACGGAGAAACGTTACTGTGACATAAACGTGAATAACGGAGAGCTGGTTGTTGCCGACAGGATTGACCGAGAGGGGCTTTGTGGAGAAAAGGCTTCGTGCATCCTGAAACATGAGCTTGTCCTGGAGAATCCTCTCGAGCTCCATCGGATCAATCTACACATTCAAGATATTAATGATAATCCACCACAGTTTAACGAAGAAACTGTCAATATAGAAATTCGCGAGTCTGCAGTCAGGGGAGCTCGTTTTGTGATAGAAGAGGCGCACGATGTGGATGTAGGACAAAATTCAGTTCAGCAGTACAGTCTTAAAAAGAATGATCATTTCATTTTGGCCACTAGTGGAAACACAGTAGAGCTGGTTCTTGATAAAGAGCTTGATCGTGAAAAAGAGCAGGATATTAATTTGGTCCTTACAGCTCTAGATGGTGGCTCCCCTCAAAGATCAGGTACCGTAGTCATACACGTCACTGTGCTGGATGCTAATGATAATGTACCAGTGTTTAGCCAGGCCGTGTATAAAGCCAGTCTTCCTGAAAACTCTCCTGTAGATACTGTAGTGGTCACTGTAAGTGCAACTGATGCAGACGAGGGAATAAACGGAGATGTGACCTATGACTTCGGACATGTTTCAGATGATGTGAAGAACATATTCAGTATTGACCATAAAGTAGGTCAGATTCGAGTAATCGGCACTGTTGACTATGAAACCACGACATCATTTGAAATTAGAGTTAAAGCAAAAGATGGATTAGGGTTGTCCTCTTACGCCAAGGCCATCATTTCTATCAGTGATGTGAATGACAACGCCCCTGTGGTCAATTTGAAATCATTAACCAACCCTATAGCAGAAAACACCCCACCTGGTACAGAGGTGGGCATCATTAATGTACAGGACAGAGACTCTGACAATAACAGACAGGTCCGCTGCTCCATTCAGCAAAATGTCCCCTTTAAGTTAGTTCCTTCTATTAAAAACTATTATTCTCTGGTGACCACAGGACAACTGGACCGAGAACTAGTGTCTGATTACAACATCACAATCAGCGCCACTGACGAGGGCTCTCCACCTCTGTCCTCCTCTAAAACTGTTCAGTTATCTGTAGCTGACATCAACGACAACCCCCCAGTGTTTGAGGAACAGTCGTACAGCGCATATGTGAGTGAAAATAACAAACCTGGCTCCACTTTATGTTCCGTTACTGCTCGAGACCCCGACTGGAGACAGAACGGTACAGTGATTTATTCTCTGTTACCTGGTGAGGTGAACGGTGCCCCGGTGTCCTCGTACCTGTCAGTTAACGGAGACACGGGGGTGATCCACGCTGTGAGGTCGTTTGATTATGAACAGTTCAGGAGTTTTAAAGTGCAGGTGATGGCCAGAGACAACGGTTCTCCTCCTCTGAGCAGCAACGTGACCGTCAGTGTGTTCATATCGGATGTGAACGACAACTCTCCTCAGATACTGTACCCCGCCCCGGAGGGCAACTCGTTCATGACCGAGCTGGTCCCCAAAGCTGCACACGGAGGCTCTCTGGTGTCCAAAGTGATCGCGGTGGACGCGGACTCCGGACAGAACGCCTGGCTATCCTATCATATAGTCAAATCCACTGATCCGGGCCTTTTCACTATTGGTGTCCACAGCGGAGAGATCAGGACACAGCGGGACATTTCAGAGTCTGACAGCATGAAACAGAACCTTATTGTGTCAGTGAAAGATAACGGACAGCCCTCTCTCTCTGCCACCTGTTCCATGTATTTACTTATTTCTGATAACTTGGCTGAGGTGCCAGAACTGAAGGACATTTCTTATGATGACAAGAATTCCAAACTGACCTCTTATCTGATCATTGCTCTGGTGTCTGTGTCCACGTTTTTTCTGACCTTCATCATCATTATTCTGGGTGTGAGGTACTGTCGTAGGAGAAAGCCCAGACTGTTGTTTGATGGAGCAGTGGCCATCCCCAGCGCTTATCTCCCTCCTAATTACGCAGATGTTGACGGCACAGGAACTTTACGCAGCACTTACAACTATGACGCATACCTGACAACAGGATCTCGAACCAGTGACTTTAAGTTCGTATCATCTTATAATGACAACACACTGCCTGCTGACCAGACTCTGAGGAAAAGTCCATCAGACTTTGCTGAAGTGTTTGGAGATAGTAACAGTTCTCCTGAGGTAGGCGCTTGTCATGTCACGTATCTCAGATCTGATTAACGTTTTTAATGTACATCACACACAATCCCACAGCCTTTATCACCGTATTAACTGGAGTGTTTTTAGTTTCTTGTCACAGTTTTGAGCAGGATAACGTTTAAATGTTTTTTTCCTTGGTGCTGAAAATTGATTGTTTAACGTATCTTTGGCCCATTGACATTTGTCTTTTGCTATGTGTTCCTTTTTTCTTTGGCTCAGGTTTAATTCAATTGTCCTTCATAAAGTTTGTATAGTTTCAGTCCTGAATGTTTTGATGTTTTTAAAAGAATACTTTTCTAGTTTTTTGTTCTTCGATTTAGGACATTAGTTTACTTGCATTGTAAGGAAGTTGAACGAAATGTCATAATAGCTGAAAAATATATCTATGCACACGTTTGTTAATCCTTTTTCAAACATGTTTTCTTATGTTTACTTATTTTGTAGTTAGTCGTAAATGATCTTTGTTTAGGTTAGAGTTTATTTTAGATATTCTTTTGGTTATAGTAAAATTGAAACCAACCTCCAGTTGTAAAACGTATTCTCATGTAGAAATCAGGAACATTTGATATAATGTTTTTATTGTGTGTATAAGTTCATCAGCTTTTGCTGAAGCATTTGGAGAATTAGAGTGTTCAGAGGTACAATTTCAATTGGCTAATTTCTGTCAAGACGTTTTTAATTTTGTTTTGTTTGTTTATTGTATTTGTACTGTAAAGTTGAACTTGGAGAAGTGTGGTGTTTCACTAGAAAAGGGGTAAATAAAAGGAGCATTTTTAAGAAAATCAAAGGAGGAACTATTGATTGAGAAGAAGGGAGGTGCTGACAGGAAGTAGAGAGGGCAGCGGGAGCGCAGTTTCCTGCTATGGCAGAGAAGCGCCGGATGAGAGTAGACAGTGAAAGTTTACCTGCCAAATTGGAAAGGTCTTAAAAGGAAAACACAAATTCTATGACCGATTTAAGGACTGGATGCTTCATCACTGTGACTAACAGCAGGGACGTTACTGGTATGTGAGCTAATGTTGTTGTAAATAGACACATGTAACATGCAAACCTCCGTCGTGTGCAGCAGTAAAAAGCAAAGAGCGTTCAATATGCCGGCAGTGTATGATAATTAGCCATGTGCTCTTGTTGTTTATTAGTAGCCATGTTCTCAGACAGTCAAGTTTGAATTGGTCTTGTGTAGTTAGTTTCTTATATTACGCTGTGTGTGTGTGTGTGTGTGTGTGTGTGTGTGTGTGTGTGTGTGTGTGTGTGTGTGTGTGTGTGTGTGTGTGTGTGTGTGTGTGTGTGTGTGTGTGTGTGTGTGTGTGTATTCTGAACCTGCTTTGAACTATTACTACTTCAATATACAAGCCAAAAGCAGCTGAAACGGATATATTTCTACCTTGCATTTGGTTGGATTAGGTCCTTTTTAAGTTTGGGCAGTATTTTAAGAAGATTTGGCACCAATTTAGAGGTTATATTATTATAATGCTAACTTTTTAAAGCATTTTTCACATTCACATGATCATGATAGCACAAACAAAATCTGTGGTCATACAGTACATGCTATCTGCAATGCATGCTATATAATCTTGAATCTGGGATACACATGCAACTTGGGGCTGTAGTGGTTAGCGTTGTTGCCTCACAGCAAGAATGACCCAGGTTTAAATTCATGGGTCATCCAGGTGCCTTTCTTTGTGGTGTTGCATGTTCTCTTACATGTCTTCTCTGGGTAATCCGAGTACTCTGGCTTCTCCTGTCATCCAAAGCAATGCATGTTAGGTTCATTCGTGATTAGGTGTGAGTGTGCATGGTTGTCTGTCTCTATATGTATAAACAGATACCCTGCCTCTCGCACAGTGACAGCTGGGATGGGCTCCAGCATACTCTCTGCCCCCATTGAGAGGACGAGGGGTTAGGGTAATGGATGGATGGACTCTTGTGCTAAATTTGTCTTTTAAACATCTCTCTCTCTGTCTCTCAGACAACTAACCTTGTGGCATGTGTAATTTTAAACTCAATTTTGTGACATGTCTTGATGGCTCTCATTGATCCACTGTGGCCTAGATTATACTTCACTTGTATGTTGCATCAGTTTGAAATGTCTGCCACATGTCTTAATTTGATTTAAACTGAAGAGTTTATATTACGATGACAACATAATAAACAGAATCATTTATTTTAACTAATGGCGGTTGTTTAGATTGATGGCATAACTTGTATATTTTCATACATTTGAATGCACTCCTTTAGGCTTTGCTAGGTGTGTAATTGAGGCTTGTTTTTGTTTGAGTGTGGTTGCTTGGTTGGCATGTTCTCTAAGGTCTATAACTGTAAAATAGAGCTAATATGTTTAGAGAGAAAATATGTTTTTAATTGAAATGGTCCTCACTTGGACCTGTGTTAAAGACCAGTTGCAGTCTAGATAGAAGATGCTGTCAGAATAACGTTATCTTCTTTTCACATGACCCAAATTATTTTCTTGGTACACAGATATTAGTAACAATTGTCATGCTTGTTTTCCCTGTGTGGACTGATTGGGTCTGATGTGTGGTCATAACTACAAATCTATGCTGCCAGGATTAGTGTTTGAATATCTATTTGTTAGTGTTAAATCTAACACTTCTGCTGTTGACCTGCTTAACTTGGTAACAAACTATCTTGTATTTCTGTTCTTGTGTAAAGGTTTCTCTACTAGGACTACATACAGTAGATACAGACTGGAGTGTAGTGATCTTCACTTTGAGTTGTTGGTTAAAAGACATACTGTTTACTCTTCTTTAGTACTTTTTAAAGCATAATAGCACAGCATTGCAAGCATAGTTCTTATTAAATGCCAGCGGATTTTGTTGAAAACTGCTTTCATACAAGGTTTTGAACTCATCTCTAAAGCATTTGCATAATAATGTAAGTTGCTGTGATGCCAGGCCTTTTCTTATAAAATAAAATAAAAAGATGAGAACAAATCAGAGCGCAAGGTGGCAATAAGTTCCTCTTTCTGGCTTCTTTTGCAGTTTTTATTAGTTTGTAAAGCATCTTAGGCAACAGCTGTTGTTTTTTGCAGTATAAACATTTGAAGTTTGTAGTCTAACATATATTGATTCTGTGTCATTTAACAAAGTTGTTGATATCAATGACGTAATATTTAACACAGGGATTCACTTAACAAAAAAAGTTAGAAGAAATACATTTTAAATAAGTGATTAAACAGTTACTTAATACAAGAAAGTGCATAAAACTAATAATACTACAGGTATATTTTCAGTCTGTGACAAATAAGTAAAATTTACATTTATTTTTTATATTATTGTTTTTGGTGAATATGACTCACGGTGGCGCTATACACCAACCTTAAGACATTTAAATTCTTCTGTACGTAGGTGCGGACACACGTTGCTGTGCTCTTCTATTCAGATAGTGACAGTCACCCTGTAGTCGCAGTTTCTTCTCGGGTTTTACGGTTAAACTGTCTATTTTCTCTTTATTCTTTAACCTGTTAGCAGCTCGTCGTTGATGATGGATGGTAAAACAAGCGTGTTTCAAACGTGCGCGTTTTATTTCCTCCTCCTGTTCTTGCACGACGCAAATGGAGACATCAGCTATTCTTTTCCTGAGGAAATGAAACGAGGATCAGTTATCGGGAATTTAGCCAAAGATCTCGGCTTGGAAACGGGCTCTCTCTCCAACAGAAGAGCCCGCATTGACACTGATGAGACGGAGAAACGTTACTGTGACATAAACGTGAATAACGGAGAGCTGGTTGTTGCCGACAGGATTGACCGAGAGGGGCTTTGTGGAGAAAAGGCTTCGTGCATCCTGAAACATGAGCTTGTCCTGGAGAATCCTCTCGAGCTCCATCGGATCAATCTACACATTCAAGATATTAATGATAATCCCACCAGAGTTTAACGAAGAAAGGATCGATATGGAAATTCGCGAGTCTGCAGACAGGGGAGCTCGTTTTGTGATAGAGGAGGCGCACGATGTGGATGTAGGACAAAATTCAGTTCAGCAGTACAGTCTTAAAAAGAATGATCATTTCATTTTGGCCACTAGTGGAAACTCAGTAGAGCTCGTTCTTGATAAAGAGCTTGATCGTGAAAAACAGCGGGATATTAATTTGGTCCTTACAGCTCTAGATGGTGGCTCCCCTCAAAGATCAGGTACCGTAGTCATACACGTCACTGTGCTGGATGCTAATGATAATGTACCAGTGTTTAGCCAGGCCGTTTATAAAGCCAGTCTTCCTGAAAACTCTCCTGTAGATACTGTAGTGGTCACTGTAAGTGCAACTGATGAAGATGAGGGAATAAACGGAGATGTGACCTATGACTTCGGACATGTTTCAGATGATGTGAAGAAGATATTCAGCATTGATCGTAAAGTAGGTCAGATTCGAGTAATCGGCACTGTTGACTATGAAACCACTAAATCTTTTGAAATTAGAGTTAAAGCAAAAGATGGATTAGGGTTGTCCTCTTACGCCAAGGCCATCATTTCTATCAGTGATGTGAATGACAACGCCCCTGTGGTCAATTTGAAATCATTAACCAACCCTATAGCAGAGAACACCCCACCTGGTACAGAGGTGGGCATCATTAATGTACAGGACAGAGACTCTGACAATAACAGACAGGTCCGCTGCTCCATTCAGCAAAATGTCCCTTTTAAGTTAGTTCCTTCTATCAAAAACTATTATTCTCTGGTGACCACAGGACAACTGGACCGTGAACTAGTGTCTGATTACAACATCACAATCAGTGCCACTGACGAGGGCTCTCCACCTCTGTCCTCCTCTAAAACTGTTCAGTTATCTGTAGCTGACATCAACGACAACCCCCCAGTGTTTGAGGAACAGTCGTACAGCGCATATGTGAGTGAAAATAACAAACCTGGCTCCACTTTATGTTCCGTTACTGCTCGAGACCCCGACTGGAGACAGAACGGTACAGTGATTTATTCTCTGTTACCTGGTGAGGTGAACGGTGCCCCGGTGTCCTCGTACCTGTCAGTTAACGGAGACACGGGGGTGATCCACGCTGTGAGGTCGTTTGATTATGAACAGTTCAGGAGTTTTAAAGTGCAGGTGATGGCCAGAGACAACGGTTCTCCTCCTCTGAGCAGCAACGTGACCGTCAGTGTGTTCATATCGGATGTGAACGACAACTCTCCTCAGATACTGTACCCCGCCCCGGAGGGAAACTCGTTCATGACCGAGCTGGTCCCCAAAGCTGCACACGGAGGCTCTCTGGTGTCCAAAGTGATCGCGGTGGACTCGGACTCCGGACAGAACGCCTGGCTGTCCTATCATATAGTCAAATCCACTGATCCTGGACTTTTCACTATTGGTGTCCACAGCGGAGAGATCAGGACACAGCGGGACATTTCAGAGTCTGACAGCATGAAACAGAACCTTATTGTGTCAGTGAAAGATAACGGACAGCCCTCTCTCTCTGCCACCTGTTCCATGTATTTACTTATTTCTGATAACTTGGCTGAGGTGCCAGAACTGAAGGACATTTCTTATGATGACAAGAATTCCAAACTGACCTCTTATCTGATCATTGCTCTGGTGTCTGTGTCCACGTTCTTTCTGACCTTCATCATCATCATTCTGGGTGTGAGGTTCTGTCGTAGGAGAAAGCCCAGATTGTTGTTTGACGGAGCTGTAGCCATCCCCAGCGCTTATCTCCCTCCTAATTACGCAGATGTTGACGGCACAGGAACTTTACGCAGCACTTACAACTATGACGCATACCTGACAACAGGATCTCGAACCAGTGACTTTAAGTTCGTATCATCTTATAATGACAACACACTGCCTGCTGACCAAACTCTGAGGAAAAGTCCATCAGACTTTGCTGAGGTGTTTGGAGATAGTAACAGTTCTCCCGAGGTAGGCGCTTGTCATGTCATTTGTCTCTAATGTTCAACGCGCAAAACGTCTGCCTATTTCTTTATATGTACCACCTTTTTACCTCGGTAATATTTATGCTTAATTTTTTTCTGTTTGTGGTGTAAGGCAGATGTTCATACAATATGTCAGGTGGATAGTCCACAAGTGGTTCTGAACGTCAGCTTAGGATGCAAATCCTTAATGTGCGTTTTTAATCAATCAACTTTGTTGTTTTTCATTAGATTGTAAAAAATGCATACTACTCAGTACTCTACATACTCTTGCCGTTGTAGATATAAGAAATATCATATAACAGTGAAGATTTGTTGTTTTCTGTTTTCATTTATAATAAAAAAAATAACTTTTTCTCTTTGTTTAATAGTTGTGACACTGCACAAAGATTGAACCAATTTTGACATGAAACGTGTGTCAGTGAAGCAATAGCCTTGTATTCTTAATCTTATTTTGACTCGTGGAACCTTTTTTTATTTTTTACTGATTACTCTGTCTCAGTAACTAAAACTCTTGCACTCATCCTGTACAAACTTTAAGCTTATGACTTACTTTATCTTGCAATTATTAATGGTGACAGGGTTGAAACAAAAACCAAACTCTCACTGGTGTTTTTGAACACCAGGCTCTATACCCTATGAACTTTATAATCATCAGCAGTAGCGCACTTGTTTGTGGTGTCAATACTTATTTCATTACGCCTTCATTGGTCCTTTCTTACATTTGTTCATTAGCATGTTTGAAGTGTTTTATATTTTCCAATAAGTAGGAAAAACTCGCTGCTCCACTTTCAGAAATGTAGAGTAAACATGCTGTATAACATACATTTACTTTAATTCAGTTTGTGATACCTCTGCTTATAGTCAGGTAGGAAGAAAACTTCACTTTATATAGTCAGGCTTGCATATGATGCACTCCCACCACCCTTAAGAAGACAAGCAGTTTGGATAATGGATGAATGGATGTTGCTGCATGGTGTCTTCTAGTAATAAATATTGTCAAACAAGGTGATATAGTTTTGTGTACAGAAACAGTTAGTAAACCTTGCATGGCTTATACAGCTTAGTGTGATGTCTTGTGATTATGCCGTGTCTTTTGCTGTAAAGTAGAGTGCACCACCTCTCACAGGGGATCAGTAGAACCAGAAATTACTAGGATTTGAGGAATATGCAAGGACCTCTACTTGATTCAGACGGTTGTACTCCTGGACACTGAGCAGTATTTTACAGTTAGGGATGTTTTATACAGACTTACCTGTCTCTACAAACCTGCCCCCATCCTGTTTGGAGATGGATCAGTCTGTGAGTTGTGAGTTTCTAGAGCAACAAACTACATCTCAGAAAGTTGAAGTTGGACATGTTAGGCTGGGACAGTATGCGTGTACATGTTCACCGTTATCCCTAGTGCAGTGTAGTGCACTGCAGTGCAGCAACACCGTAGTCTGGTAGACATCAATGTCAGAGTCAATAACAAAATAAACCAATGAGCACTGATATTATTGTCCATCTGTCATTGCTTCAAACATGATATTGTTCTTTATCTACAATATATTAAGTTACTACAACTTCATCTTATGTTGGTCACATGCAAAATAAGATATATTACAATATCAACAGATATTGTGTTTGTGTCTTGTAGTCCATAGATGTAATTATCCTCTGAAACTCTTGGTGACGCTCTTTTATAATGCCTGACTCATGTGTGCTATGGCGTGTCTCTATCTGTGTCAGTGGAACTGGAGTATTGGGTTAGAGCCCAGGGCTGTGTATGCATGCGTGTATGTGTGTGGGTGTGTATGAAGATGAGCAGAAGAGCGAGCCTGAGTGTGTGTATGTGTGAGTTCGTGGGAGACAGAGAGAGAAAGAGAGAGAGAGAGGGAGAGAGAGCTAGAGCAGTGGTGAAATGGGGCTAGAGAGAGGAATCCAAGCTGACAGATTCTCTAATAGCGCATGATTAACTCAGCTGGAGGAGCAGAGAAGCTTTGGATTTCAGCAGCATTTTAAGTTCGATATTCCTATGTTAATGTTTAGGATTTAGCAATGATGTCGACAGTACATCTGTTTCCGAAAGAACGTTTAACAATGGAGCTGCGAATAAACTTAAAATGGTGGCTGCAGTTTTTATTGCTTAGCCTCCTTTTTGGCTGTTTGCTTGGAGAAGTCCGTTATGTCCTTCCAGAGGAGATGCAGCGGGGCTCGGTTATCGGGAATGTTGCGCGGGATCTGGGCTTGAAAGTGACGGAGCTTGGTCCTCGTCGAGCCCGGGTTGTTGCAGAAGGAACTAGCCAGCTGTGTGAACTGGACACTGCGTCAGGGAATCTTTTGATCAGCCAACGGATAGACCGAGAGGAGCTCTGCGCGCAAGCCACTGTGTGCATACTACAGTTTCAGCTCTTACTCGAAGATCCTCTTCAAGCATACAGCTTAGTTTTGGACATAACAGATATAAATGACAACAGTCCAGTGTTTGCTGCAGGGGAGATAAAACTAGATTTAGTTGAATCCACAGTTCTGGGGAGGCGCTTTCCTTTGGAGAGCGCGCATGACCCCGATCTGGGCACCAACTCTGTTCGTGAATACAGACTGAGCTCGAATGATCATTTTGCACTGGAAATGAACACCCACATGAACGACAATGCTTATCCGGAGCTGGTTCTCAAAAAGGCCCTGGACCGTGAGGCCCAAGCTGAACATGTACTGAAAATCAATGGAATTGACGGTGGAAATCCAGTCAGATCAGGGACTGCTTCTATTCTTATACGCGTTTTGGACGCCAATGATAATGTCCCAGTTTTTAGCCAAAGGGTTTACAAAGCCTCTGTGTTAGAGAACTCGGCCCCAGGAACTCTTATAGCAACACTGAATGCCACGGACTTAGATGACGGCCTTTATGGAGAAGTAACGTACTCCTTCAGTCACCTGTCAGACAAAATTGGAGGAGTTATTGAAATTAACCCTCTGAGTGGAGAAATCCGGGTTGTAGGTCTTATTGACTATGAAGAGGCCAGTTCGCACGAGCTGGATGTTCAGGCTAAAGATGGCGGTGGTCAGGCCTCTCACTGTAAACTTGTAATTGATGTAATTGACGTGAACGACAATAAACCCGTGATAGAAATAAAGTCAGCCTCTGCCAATGTAGGTGAAGACTCTAAACCAGGAACTATGATTGCTCTCATTAATATTTATGACCTGGACACTGGAAACAGTGGGCGCGTCACATGCACTATCTCAGACAATGTCCCATTTAAATTTGTATCGGAGGTCAAAAACTATTACATGTTAGTGACTGACGGATTATTAGACCGAGAAGTTCAGCCAGAGTACAACATCACAGTTACAGCCACTGACGCGGGCTCTCCCTCACTCTCCAGTGTAAAAGTTCTAACAATCGTGGTCAATGATATAAACGATAATCCGCCGACTTTTACGCAGAGGGAGTTCAATGCTAACATCTTAGAAAACCAACCCATTGGTACGTTTGTTATGAAAGTGAATGCACGGGACACAGACGACGGATCTTATGCTAAGCTGCTGTACCAAATTTCAAAAGACACCAACTCGGAAGTGTCCTCTTTTCTCACCATAAACCCAGACACAGGAGAGCTGTTCACGTCGCGTCTCTTTGATTACGAACACTTAGTTCACTTCCAAATTAAGGTGACAGCTCGAGATGGAGGTGATCCTCCACTCAGTGCCACCTGCACAATTAATGTTTTTATTAAGGACCAAAATGACAACGCTCCGGTTGTGCTGTATCCTGTCCAAACTAGTGGGTTCATTGCTGAAGATATGGTGCCAGTTGAAGCGCCTAGAGGTTACCTGGTTACTAAAGTGGTAGCTGTGGACGCCGACTCTGGCCATAACGCCTGGCTATCCTACAGAATAATTAAAGCAACGCGGTCCAACCTGTTTATAGTCGGTCAGCATACAGGAGAAATCAGAACAGTGCGAGCTTTCATGGAGGACGATGAGCCAAAGCAAACTGTTGTAGTTTTAGTAACTGATAACGGGCGAGAGTCTCTCTCTGCCACTGCCACAGTCAGCGTGGTCATTGGTAATGGGCTGCCTGTTTTAAGCGAACTTTTTGAGTTTGCAGATGAATCACAGGCCAGCGATAACTTAACGCTCTATTTGATTATCGCTCTGTCAACCGTGTCCTCTCTTTTCATCCTTTTAATTGGTGGGGTGTTTTATTTTAAGCTCTGCAGACACGGTTATGTTTACCGTTCAACCACCGCCAGTCTCCCCGTTTTCCCCACCACCTACTACCCCCCTAGTTTTACAGACTTTAGCCGGTGTGGGACCTTGTTGAATGATGAGCGGTATGATTCCTTCTTAACCACTGGGTCCTGGAGAGGCGATTTTCGTTTCAGCTCAAACACAGACACTGACACACTGAAGAAAAGAAGTGCAGCTTATCAAAAGAGCACTTTAAGGCGCACCAGTACAGACAGAGCTAGTCTGAAGGTGAGGGCAGGTGCACCGCATCCTTGCTATATGGTCAAATGAGCGTCCGCCGTAACATCAAGTAACCCCTGTACTGTGATTTTAATATGGACCGTTTGGCTGTCAAATGAGTTATCATTTCCTCAAATGCTCCTATAGCTGTGTATAGTAACTAGAAAACGTATATTGTGATTGTGTATGTTTACAATATGAACATTTTTCTATGGAAATTTGTGTGCATGAATATGTGCATCACAATGTTTTGTAATGTTTTTGATCTTTAGTATATAACCTCAACCTGGACCTGACCATGAGCAGTTTTAAACTTTCCTGGAACATTTTCCGAAATACTATAACAATAGCATGAATAATTATTGTATCTATGTTTGCTTGGATTTTTTTAAATCAAACTCTGCAATACAATTTTGCATATTTAGTCAGACTTCTTTTGTTCAACTGCCTATTTTTATGATTCCACTTTGTCACTACAGTTAGTTTTCTGTCTCTCACACCATCTTGTAAATTGTTGCTTTGTTATTTTTCTTTATTTCAGTTGTGTACAGTCTTCACACATTCAGACACTGCAGCCAAGTTTGGATAAGGCTGTTTAAGTTTCACAAAACAACACTTTATTTATTGTGTGACAGAGGTTGTCATAGACTGAAATTTAAAGCTTTATACTTTAAGACATGATTTGAACAATGTGTAAACAGACTGTATATATTTAATGTAAAATAAAGAGAATATCGTGTATTACTTCCTCAGTGGCCTTATTATCTTTTGCACAGAACGTGTAAAGGAAACCAGTGAAGCTTATTAATAAGAAAAGCTAAACATGATGATCATTGTAACAAAACTCCAAGGCAGCTTTAATAAACAATAACATGAAAAGCTAACTTTAATGCATGTGCGAAGTGCCAGTCTACACAGATCAAAATAAAGTTTTAGGTTAAGGATATCTTCACACATGTGCCTGTTTGAAGAACTATACAATATCACAAGTAAAGTGTTTTTGATTGCCACATAAGAGAGGAGAGATATGTTCATTTTTCACCCAGTGTAGTTTGACTTTTTTCTGCAGCTTACTGCTGACAAGTTCACTACCTGCTTTTAAATTACTTTTTATCCTGCAAGCGTTGAAGCAAATAACTTTTAATGTGCATCATAAAAAAAATGTTATTTCCACTTTTTTTCCCTTGTGCAGTACATGTTTACAAGCTACTGGTAAATAAAACAAAATAACCTTCATACTTCTCCATTATGACATCAAATCTAGACAGTGAAATATTATTATGTCTCACATGAATAAGATGTTTTCTCAATATAAAAATTCTTGAGAGAATACATGTGTGTTCTTTCTGTCTTATAGCTGCAGGCACATATGTGCTGATTTCAGTCATGGTAGGAGGAAAAAAAAACAGTAGTGTGTTTTTTTTTTTTTTTTTAATTATTATTATTATTATTATCTAGGTCACCAAAACACAGTTTGAAGCAGTGTGACTGACAGTACTTTAAAATGAAAAACAGATAAACACGGCTGATTTCATTATCATACAGTTTTTGTCATAAATAAAGCAACCAAAGATGAGTATAGTTTAGTTTTTATGGAAACCTCTTTTGCAGATCATGGAGGAGAATAAGTAATTTTATGTTTTGTGTATTTATTTGCAACCAGAGACCATGTATTGTATTTCACTGGGTTATTGTCTAGACAAATTCTTGTTTTCTCAGTCTCTTAAATTAGATGCCAATTTGCCATCTAGTACTTGGGTCATACTTTATGGTAATGTCATAAATAAAATCAGCACCTTATAATAGCTGGTAAGTTAGGTATTGCTTTGTGCTAAGAAAATCTAGGGTAACTGCTAAAGACTCAATTCTAAATATATATGTGCTTCTGTGATTCATATTAACAGATTCTTTTTCTCCTTTTTTTTCATGGTGCACTTCCTGAATGGACTTGAAAAACAGGTAAGATGGATATCATTTTTCTTTCTTTTCAAATCTTACACACAGTCTGGAAAATGTTAATCTTAAGTGTTGGTATTACAGCTCCAACATCACACTCAGCTCCCACAATCAACACGTAACACAGCTGACCTAGATTCATTTTCTATTTTTTTCTCTCTCTCTTTTTTTTTGTATTGAAATCACATAACATGCCTAAAATCACGTATGTTTACAAGACAGAAAAATACCCCAAATTCCTATTCATGCAATACTGAAATCGTAACAAACAGTCTTGTAATGCAGGCAGCTGTATTACTCTAAATTGTGTTGTTTTCCATCTAATTTTACCTTAGGTTTCAGCCAACATGAATATTAATCATCCTGGCTGTTGCTGTGCAGTCACTGCCTGAATAATGCACAATCACTATGCGCAGAATGTTGTGCTCTGCAGCAGTACTGTTACATGCTAATATTTTGTGAACAGGGGGATAATGCTGTGCAACATCTTGACCCATTAAAAAACTACATAGGCATTTCTGTAGATGCAGATGTGATGTGTAGATGTGTATAGGTACATACAGAAGAATATACTGCTGTAAAATGTTTTATTCGCGCATGTGGATCAGTGCTGCTGTGTGGTAATTCCACTGCTAAAATGTAGGTCACTCGGCTGGATCAGTTAGACTGGAGCAAGACTATCTGTCTATTTGTATATCTATGTGTGTATGCATCTCTCTGTTTGTCTGTTTATGACAATAGACAAATATGTAATATTTTTAGTTGATATGTATATATATATCCATCTTAGCATTTGAGCTGGAACCTTATACAACAAACACAGTCCAAACTACCCTCATACTTATCCACTTGTTTGTCTAATGAACTCTGGTTAATCCGTCTTAGTCTGTTTTGTTGTTGTTTGTTTATTTATTTATTTTGACTTGTTTGCTCCTCATTGGGTTCTGATATAGAGGCCAGTAACATTAAAGGTTTAAGCACGTATACACTAGAATATTCAATCCACACATTAGAGCCCTGATGCACACATACTGATTATGGTGTTGTTTGGATTTGCCACTGTTGGTGGTGCTGTTGCCTAAGCAGACTAACATCGGCCTTATCACAGAGACACTCGTCACCACCCTACTTTGAAGGAAATAGGCGATGTTGGCACACAAACATCAGTTTTAGTTTAGATGGTGGCGTTGTATGGATTTGTTAAACACAGTATACTTACATTAATACTGTGAGCTTGATAGGACCAGTGGGATAACGGTGCTATCTTGGAACCGATATTCACGGCAGGCAATGGATTCTGTGAAGAGAAAAAGCGCCTCGCTGGGATGGAGAATCTCCATTTTGCTTTTATGTGTTGTTGCAGTAGTTAGCGGACAAATTCGTTATTCTATACCAGAAGAGATGAGGAAAGGACTGTTTGTCGGAGACCTTGCAAAAGACCTGGGCTTGAATGTGAAAAGGTTGGTTTCCGGTCGGGCTCGACTTGTTCTAGATGGTGATAACAAATATGTCGCGCTTGACCAGAACAAAGGACATATTGTTGTCAATGAACGAATTGACAGAGAGAAAATATGCGCAAAGAAATCTCCCTGTAGTTTTAGTCTAGAAATTGTCCTCGAAGATCCACTTGAATTGTTTTCCATTACCACTGAAATACAAGATGTAAACGATCACGCTCCTGCTTTTCCCAAAAAGGAAATTAATCTGGAAATTAGCGAATCGACGCCCACAGGGACTGTATTCTTGCTTGATAGCGCAGCTGATCCTGACGTCGGAATAAATTCTCTGCAGAGTTATTCTCTAAAAGCAAATGAACATTTTGTTCTCAAACAGCACACTCGATCGGATGGGAGTAAATACGCTGAAATGATGCTTCAGAGCAGTTTGGACCGCGAGAAACAAAGCAAACATACGCTCATATTAACGGCTGTGGACGGTGGGGAACCGCAGAGGTCTGGGAGAGTAAAGATCCATGTGTCTGTTCTGGACGCCAACGACAATGCACCCGTTTTTACGGAGTCCATATACAGAGCTTCTGTCCTGGAAAATGTTTTGCGAGGCACAGTCATTGCTAGAGTCAGTGCTACGGATGCGGACCAAGGTTACAATGGTAACGTGACATATTCTTTCACCCACTTAGAAGAGGACTCCTCCTGTCCCTTCGAAATAAATTCTTACACGGGAGAGGTTAAACTCACCGGTGTCATCGATTACGAGGTTACTCCAAATTACGAAATAAACATTCAAGCAAGAGATCCATGGGGTGTAGTGGGCGCCAGCAAATTAATTATCGAGATAGCTGATGTGAATGATAACAGTCCAGTAATCACCATGGCTTCATATTCAGGTAAGATTTCCGAAGATTCTACCCCTGGCACAGTTGTGGCGTTAATTAGTGTTCAAGATAAAGATTCTGGTAAAAATGGACAAGTTCGTTTAAATATAGAGGAAAATCTACCTTTTAAAATCAAGTCGTCTCTCAGAAACTATTACACATTGGTGACGGACCAAAACCTTGACCGAGAGAAGCGTTCCAAGTATAATATCACTCTCACTGCCACAGATGAGGGCTTACCAGCCTTATCGAGTAGAAAAACAGTTATTTTAGACATTACTGATATTAATGATAACGCACCAGCTTTTAGTCAAACTGCTTACGTTACTCGGATAATAGAGAACAATTCTCCTGGTGTCGCTTTGTTGCAGATCCATGCTAGTGATCCAGATCAGGGTCAAAATGCACGCATATCATATTTTCTCATTGACGGTGAGATTAATGGAAATCCGATCTCCACATATTTCTCAGTTAATGCAGAGAGTGGAGTCATTCAGTCTTTGCGTTCACTTGACTATGAGCAAATCAAAGAATACAAAATACAACTTAAAGCGCAGGACGGAGGCTCACCCCCACTAAGTAGGAACACCACAGTTATTGTGCATGTGCAGGACCAGAACGACAACCCTCCCCAGGTTCTGTACCCAGTCCAGACTGGCGGCTCTATGGTGGCTGAAATGGTGCCTCGTTCAGCAGATGTGGGCTATCTGGTGACTAAAGTGGTGGCTGTTGATGTGGACTCTGGACAGAATGCCTGGCTCTCGTATAAACTGCAGAAAGCCACAGACAGGGCGCTGTTTGAAGTGGGCTTACAGAATGGAGAAATAAGAACTATCCGCCAAGTGACTGATAAAGATGCAGTCAAACAAAGACTCACTGTCATAGTGGAGGACAACGGGCAGCCCTCTCGTTCAGCTACAGTCGTAGTTAACGTGGCGGTGGCGGACAGCTTCCCTGAAGTGCTGTCGGAGTTCACGGACTTTCCACACGACAAGGAGTACAATGACAACCTGACTTTTTACTTAGTGTTGGCTCTGGCTGTAGTTTCCTTCCTGTTCATCACGTGTTTAGTGGTTATTATATCAGTCAAAATCTACAGGTGGAGACAGTCTCGCGTCCTGTATCAGTCCAACCTCCCTGTGATTCCATATTATCCACCACGTTACTCAGACACTTTGGGGACAGGGACTCTGCAACACGTGTACAATTACGAGGTGTGCAGGACCACAGACTCCAGAAAGAGTGACATTAAATGCATGCAACCGATGAGTCAAAGTTTCATTAGCGTGGAAGACTCTAGAACTGATACATTGCAGAATGAAGAGAAGTCGGCGGCAGTATCTCACATGTCTACTCTGGTAAGTAGAAATGAGTAAAATGTGTGAGAATTACATCAGTTTGACTGAAAGCTTATTTTTATGTATTTATATTGTTGTTATTTGTACCACAGACATATTGCTGTGTCTACAAAGTAGTCGAGTCTGAAGCTATGTCGCTGTCCACGGTGCTGAAGTGCTGCTTTGTGTGATATAAACTAGTAAAATGTCAACTGCCATATGACGTTTTTCAGTTGGGTTTATTTTAAAGACACCTTGGCATAATAATAATAATAATAATAACAACAACAACAACAACAACAACAACAACAATTTTGTAGTTTGGCCCCCCAAAAAAATCACTTTAGGTAATTTTTTGCTACTTTTTTGTCGGTGTATTGTTCACTAGCGAATCCAGTCCCGGCTTCTCTTTGTTTCGTTTTTGTAGAGTCACTGGCACCATTTCTTGTCAGCTATGCTGTATTTTTTTCACTGGTCACGGATTGATGGTCTTGCACACATATCATTATGCCAACAGAATAGATTTTTGAATTTTAAATATTAGGTAAAGGCAAAGAAAAACAAATTGTTCTATATAATTAATTTTTTTTTTTTTACCTCAGCTTACATTATTAAACTACCAACTGTGAATAAAGAGAATCCTAAAAACAAAACCTTTAGACCTTGATATGTGTTCATAAGAGTTTAGTATTTAAGCCTCTAAGTGACGCTGTTGCATGCTAAATCACTTCTACCATTCATCGTGAGGAAGTCTTGTTCCCTCCCCTACCATTCCGTTTTGTCAGAGGAGATGATCTGTGTTTCATACGAAGTGGGACTTACAGCAACCGCTGTCGATTTACACGTTTAACGCTCATATAAATGAACCTGAAATGTTGACGCTTTTCTCACTTAGTTAAAATCTTGATTACGTTTTACTCTTTGCTTTAAGATCTTTTTTCACATGGCATTTAAAGAACAAAATCGAGACAGAGGAGTAAAATGGCGATTGTTTGGGCGGCTGCGAAGGGCACTGTACCTGTTTATTTTTCTGTTTAATCTTCTCAATCAAGCGGAGGCACAGATTCGGTACTCTATCCCAGAGGAAATGAGGAAGGGATCTAATGTTGGTAACATCGCACAAGACCTTGGTTTGGATCTGAAAAGGCTCCGCTCCGGTCGGGCCCGTATCGTGACGGGAGAAAACATCCAGTCTACACCGAGCTGAAGACAGACAAAGGGATTCTAGTCGTGAACGAGAGAATAGACCGAGAGCAATTGTGTGGAGATGAGATACCATGTAGCTTTACCTTTGAGATTTTACTGGAAAACCCAATGGAGTTACACCCTGTGACCATAGAAGTACTAGACGTAAACGACAATGCACCCACGTTTCAGAACAGCAACCTTGAATTTGAAATAAGTGAATCTGCTGCGCTTGGCTCCCGTTTTGTTTTAGAGAGTGCGTACGATGCCGATGTCGGAGGAAACGGTCTACAGAACTACGTTTTAACTCCGAACGACAATTTTGTTTTAAAACAGCATGTTAATCTGGACGGTCAGTAAATATGCTGAGATGGTGCTTCAGAAAGCCTTAGACAGAGAAGAACAGCCTCACATGTCGCTGAAGCTGTCGGCTGTGGACGGCGGAAATCCGCAGAAATCGGGTACAGTAAACATAGATGTCCACATTCTAGATGCCAATGATAATGCTCCCGTGTTTAATCAGTCTGTGTATAAGGCTGCAGTGACTGAAAATGAAGTAAAAGGTGCTTACATTGTCACTGTAAATGCGAGCGATGTAGACAGCGGTCTGAACGGTAAAGTAACTTATTCCTTTTCAAAATCAAAAGCAGGAGTGACTGATTTGTTCGATATAGATGAGACTACTGGAAGAATATATGTAGCAAAGACAATAGATTTTGAAAAGGACAAAAAAATTGAATTCAGGGTTGAAGCTAAAGATCAAGGAGGACTGACAGATTCGAGCAAAGTTGAAATTGAGGTTATCGATGTAAATGATAACGCGCCGGTCATTACCGTTATGTCATTCACGAGTCCTATATCAGAGGACTCTCCTGTTGGTACCACTATTGGTATAATTAATGTAAAAGATCTTGATTCGGGTGAAAACGGGCAAGTAAGGTGCGCGATCGATGGCAATGTTCCTTTTAAAATTAAATCCAATGTGAGAAATTATTATGCAGTCATGACTGATGCTGCATTAGATCGTGAAACTCTGTCAGAGTGTAACATCACTGTCATCGTCTCAGACGCAGGATCACCTTCACTCTCAACTAAAAAAACATTTTATCTAAAGGTATCGGATGTAAATGATAATTCTCCAGTATTTTCACAAAGCAGTTACAGTGCTTTGATAGCAGAGAATAACTATCCGGGTGATTCTGTACTAAGTGTCTATGCAAAAGACCTCGATGAAAACCATAATGCCCGTATTTCTTATATTTTGGAAGACTGCGAGATCGGAGGATCCCCAGTGTCTGAGTTCGTGTCAGTTAGTGCAGAAAACGGTGTAATTCGCGCAGTTCGTTCATTTGATTATGAGCAAATCAAACAGCTGGTATTCACCGTCAAAGCGCAGGATGGAGGCTCTCCTCCACTCACTAGTAATGTGACTGTGAAAATACTGATCCAGGACCAGAACGACAACCCTCCTCAGGTTCTCTACCCAGTCCAGACTGGCGGCTCTATGCTGGCTGAAATGGTGCCTCGTTCAGCAGATGTGGGCTATCTGGTGACTAAAGTGGTGGCTGTTGATGTGGACTCTGGACAGAATGCCTGGCTCTCGTATAAACTGCAGAAAGCCACAGACAGGGCGCTGTTTGAAGTGGGCTTACAGAATGGAGAAATAAGAACTATCCGCCAAGTGACTGATAAAGATGCAGTCAAACAAAGACTCACTGTCATAGTGGAGGACAACGGGCAGCCCTCTCGTTCAGCTACAGTCGTAGTTAACGTGGCGGTGGCGGACAGCTTCCCTGAAGTGCTGTCGGAGTTCACGGACTTTCCACACGACAAGGAGTACAATGACAACCTGACTTTTTACTTAGTGTTGGCTCTGGCTGTAGTTTCCTTCCTGTTCATCACGTGTTTAGTGGTTATTATATCAGTCAAAATCTACAGGTGGAGACAGTCTCGCGTCCTGTATCAGTCCAACCTCCCTGTGATTCCATATTATCCACCACGTTACTCAGACACTTTGGGGACAGGGACTCTGCAACACGTGTACAATTACGAGGTGTGCAGGACCACAGACTCCAGAAAGAGTGACTGTAAGTTCGGCAGAGCTGGTAGTCAGAACGTGCTGATAATGGACCCCAGTTCAACAGGGACGATGCAGCGGATACAGAGTGAAAAGAGCATCCTGGATGAACCAGACTCTCCCCTAGAGGTTAGTTGGAACATTTAGTTACGTCTTTGTCTCTTTTGTTGATTTGTTTTGGTTTTGTTGCGTTGATCTACAGTTATGTCCATGATGTCACGTGCAGTACCATGGACAGCACCTCAGCTTTTTGCGCCATTTAGATGAGATGGACTTCTGCTTCTGCAAGCCCTGTAGGTTTAGCAGTGGAAAACATACTTTGTAGCTGTGAAGTTATTTGGCATGTAAAACAATGTAAATGTTTTTTTTTAGAGGTTCCTTACCTCCATTGATAGTGGGCGTTGTGTTTCATGTGCCTAATTTTGGCGATCGTAAAACGCGGGAATTTATTTTTTAGTTTGGATTGCTAGATATACTTTGTAAATGTTTCATAGTGTTTGTTTTTACGATTTTAATTAAATATTAGTAATAAACAATATTGTGTTGTTATAAAGCGGACGACATTGAAGGTAATATATGCCCATTTGATTACTTGAACTCCCAGTCTTTTGCTGTAGAATATGAATGAATGAATATAAGTTGCTATAAGTCTATTTTCCCTTGTCAATATCATTACTATGCGTTTTTTCATTCCAACATATTAAAATTATTCATATTCATTTAAAGTTGTTCTCATTATTATAGGAACATAGGAAAATATAACGAGCCTTTTATTTATTCACTGAATTGTAAACGTTTTGTTAAGAAAAAAATCCCTCGATTTTTGCTTGATTTTCATCTTTTAGACTCTAAGCGACGCTGTTGGTCAGTAAAACATTTTCTATCTTGTGTCGTCATTCAGTCCATCCCCTGGTACTCTTTACAGTGAAGAAGGCTCATTGTGTTTAGTTGAGCTTTTGGACGCACAATGTCTCCCGTACCGACATGTAAGCGTTGAAGAGGTGTGTAGATGTAACCAGGAAGCTGAAAAACGAACTCGGTTTACTGTCATATCAAGTGGATTCGCGGACGTTTTCGATTCTTTGTTGTCACAATGGAAACTCAAAGATCTCCCACCCAAATATTTCTAAGATGGCGATTGTTTTACGGATTACGACGGCACATAGGGGTGGTGTTGGTGCTGCTTCATGTAGTTAACATGGTCGGTGGTCAGATCCGGTATTCTATACCAGAGGAGATGAAGAAAGGCTCTGTTATTGGTAATGTAGCACAGGACCTTGGATTGGATCTGAAAAGGCTGCGCTCTGGTCGGGGTCGCATCGTGACCGGAGAAAACATCCAGTACACCGAGCTGAAGACAGACAAAGGGATTCTAGTCGTGAACGAGAGAATAGACCGAGAGCAGCTCTGTGGAGACATAACACCGTGTAGCTTCAGCTTTGAGGTGATTTTAGAAAATCCAATAGAGTTGCACAGAATTACTGTTGAGGTTTTGGATATAAACGATCACGCTCCCGTTTTTCCAAATAAAGAGAGACCAACCCGTTTTGAAATAAGTGAATCAGCTGTAGTGGGTGTGCAGTTTCCACTGCAGAGTGCTGAGGATCTTGATGCGGGCCAAAACGCGCTGCAACATTATGTTTTATCACCAAACGATAATTTTATATTGAAGCAACACGCAAATCCAGATGGAAGCAAATATGTGGAAATGGTGCTTCAGAAACCTTTAGACAGAGAACAACATCCGCATCTGTCTTTAAAACTGATCGCAGTGGACGGAGGAACACCGCAGAAATCTGGTACAGTAAATATAGACGTCACTGTCTTAGATGTAAATGATAACGCTCCAGTTTTCAACCAGTCTGTGTATAAAGCATCTGTGATGGAAAACACAATGAAAAGGCACTAACGTCATCACAGTAAATGCCACAGACGCTGACAGCGGTTCAAATGGAGTCATTACATACAGTTTGTCTAAAATGAAAGGAAGTGCAGCAGATATATTCAGTATTAATGAAAACACAGGTTTAATATCTGTTTCTGGTCAATTAGACTATGAAAAGCACAGAAAGTACGAGGTGAGAGTGGAGGCAAAGGACCAGGGTGGTCTAATTGGAACAAGTAAGGTTATTTTTGAGGTTGTTGATGTTAATGACAATCCTCCAGTTATAAATATAATGTCATTTTCCAATCTGTTGTCTGAGGATGCGCCACCTGGTACGACAGTTGCTGTTTTTAACATAAAAGATGCAGATTCTGAGAAAAATGGACAAATACGATGTTCTATAGATGGCACAGTTCCCTTTAAAATAGAATCGTCTCTCACAAACTATTACAATTTAGTCTCAGATCAACATTTCGATAGGGAATCTGTATCAGAATATAACATAACGATCACAGCCAGAGATTTTGGCTCTCCTCCTCTTTCCAGCTCAACTAAATTGCATCTTAAAATCTCCGACGTAAATGACAACGCACCAGTATTTGACAAAAACAGTTACTCTGCTTATATCACAGAAAATAATTCCCCGGGATTTTCTATATTTGCTGTCAGTGCACGGGACTCTGACTGGAATCAAAACGCCAGAGTCTCATATCTTTTAGAGGACACTCAAGTCAATGGTAGTCCAGTTTCTAGTTATGTGTCTTTAAACTCTGAGACTGGAGTTATTAGCGCCGTTCGCTCTTTTGATTATGAACAAATTAAAGAGCTTCAGCTGGTGGTCAAAGCGCAGGATGGAGGCTCTCCTCCACTCAGTAGTAATGTGACTGTGAAAATACTGATCCAGGACCAGAACGACAACCCTCCTCAGGTGCTGTACCCAGTCCAGACTGGCGGCTCTATGGTGGCTGAAATGGTGCCTCGTTCAGCAGATGTGGGCTATCTGGTGACTAAAGTGGTGGCTGTTGATGTGGACTCTGGACAGAATGCCTGGCTCTCGTATAAACTGCAGAAAGCCACAGACAGGGCGCTGTTTGAAGTGGGCTTACAGAATGGAGAAATAAGAACTATCCGCCAAGTGACTGATAAAGATGCAGTCAAACAAAGACTCACTGTCATAGTGGAGGACAACGGGCAGCCCTCTCGTTCAGCTACAGTCGTAGTTAACGTGGCGGTGGCGGACAGCTTCCCTGAAGTGCTGTCGGAGTTCACGGACTTTCCACACGACAAGGAGTACAATGACAACCTGACTTTTTACTTAGTGTTGGCTCTGGCTGTAGTTTCCTTCCTGTTCATCACGTGTTTAGTGGTTATTATATCAGTCAAAATCTACAGGTGGAGACAGTCTCGCGTCCTGTATCAGTCCAACCTCCCTGTGATTCCATATTATCCACCACGTTACTCAGACACTTTGGGGACAGGGACTCTGCAACACGTGTACAATTACGAGGTGTGCAGGACCACAGACTCCAGAAAGAGTGACTGTAAGTTTGGCAGAGCTGGTAGTCAGAACGTGCTGATAATGGACCCCAGTTCAACAGGGACGATGCAGCGGATACAGAGTGAAAAGAGCATCCTGGATGAACCAGACTCTCCTCTAGAGGTTAGTTAGTTTGTTGTCTTACCTGGTAATCTTTATGCTTGTATTTTTGTTACATCTGTAAAAAATAGCTCAATATTGTGTTTTAACGTTCATCACAATCAAAAGCATCCCATTTAGGTCATATATATTGGAATTATTTTTTTATATTCCACAAAAACATGTTATACGGACAAATGTCAAAAATGATATCGCATACTTTAAATCCAAACATAATAACTCTCACAGCTGGTGTTGATAACAGCGCTTGTAAAATAATTTCTTTTCTTCCACACCCTAAACTTTTGTTGTAATAATTGCTACTCGTACTAAAGTCTTCGTTTGTTCTTCTTCATCTTACTACAGAACAGTAGGATTGTACATTATAGCTGTTCACTGCAATTCCCAAAACAAGTCTTTATGTTATAACCTTTCAGTGATTTACTTGTTTCAACACAGGTAGTTTCCCAGAATGTAATATTCTTCATTCAGTTTTCTCATTTGGTCTCTTTTTGAACAGTAGTGTAGGAAAACCTGTCATTTTTAATGAATTTGTTTAGCTTTTTTGTCTTTTTTGCAAAATAAATACGTCTATTGTTTTTCATCTTAAGATGCATAATCGATTTGGTCACAAGTGAATTACTGCCTATGTGCAATGGTTGCCTGTGCTTTTTTTATATATTAGAGGACAGTGATGAAATAGTTTATTTCTATTTCTCTGTAAAAATCATTGTCAACATTCAGTTACAGTGCAAATGGAATTTCAAAAAATGTTCCCTGTATATATTGATATTCATGCACTGAACTCTGAGGGACGCTGTTGGTCAAGTAAAAACAAATGTTACTCGTGTTTTAGGCGGTGCCTTGCTTTCTTCTGCCCTACTGAGGGTTGATGTACTCAGTAAACGACAGTGAACTGGGGGCAGACAGGCGGTCTAGAGTTTACATTTCTCTCTAATATTTCAATTACAACCTGCCATTGAAATACGTTACCTTTAACCTTCAGGTTTTCTGAGAGTAGTGCTTGCATAGTACCTTTCATATCGGCTTTTTGATAGCATGGATTTTAGCGAATATCTGTACCGGAATAGAAGATGGCGTATTTGCTACAAACTGACGCAGTGTTGCTTGTTGTTTTTGCTTTTTCTGGACCACACTGCCAGTGGTCAGATACGTTATTCAGTCCCAGAAGAGATGAAGAAAGGATCCCTTATTGGGAATGTCGCTTCGGACCTGGGGATAGATATCCAGAGGCTCCGTTCTGGCCGGGCCCGAATCGTGACCGGAGACAGTTATCAGTACACCGAGCTGAAAACAGACAAAGGGATTTTAGTCGTGAGTGAGAGAATAGACCGAGAGCAGCTTTGTGGAGACGTGACACCGTGCAGCTTCAACTTTGATTTGATTTTAGAAAACCCGATGGAACTCCATCATGTTACAGTCGAAGTATTAGACATAAATGATAATTCACCTTCCTTTCCTCAGCACGACATGAAATTGACGATCATAGAATCAGCCGCTCTGGGAGCGCGTTTTGTTTTGCCAACAGCCAATGACCCTGACGTAGGAGTCAATGGGCTTCAGGACTATCATTTGTCTACTAATGAAAACTTTGTTTTACGAAAGCATTCAAATACTGACGGAAGAAAATATGCAGAGATTGTACTTGAGAAACCATTAGATAGAGAGCGCGATCCAAGTCTGTCCCTAAAGCTGATTGCAGTGGACGGCGGAACACCACAGAAATCTGGTACAGTAAATATAGATATCACTGTCCTGGATGCTAACGACAATTCTCCTGTTTTTAATCAGTCAGTCTACAAGGGCACTGTAATGGAAAATGCCCCGAAAGGTTCTTATATCGCCACTGTTAATGCAACTGATGCAGATAGCGGAACACATGGTTTGGTTCACTATTCTGTTTCCAAAATGCAAGGTAGTATTGACAGCATTTTTGAAATTAATGAGACCACTGGTGTTATATTTCTTTTAGGGGAGGTTGACTATGAAAAAGCAAAAAAATATGAAATTCACATTGAAGCAACAGACCAAGGCGCTTTGACAGACTCGAGTAAAGTAATAGTCGACGTGATTGATGTAAATGATAATGCACCTGTCATTAATGTGATGTCATTCACCAGTCCCGTGTCAGAAGACTCCCCTCCTGGTACAACTGTTGGTATCATAAATGTTAAAGACCTTGATTCAGGTAATAACGGACACGTGACTTGTAGAATAGTACAAAACGCACCATTCCAAATTAAATCTAATTTAAGAAACTACTATACTTTGGTAACAGATACTGTGTTAGACCGCGAAACCGTCCCAGAGTATAACATCACTGTCGTAGCGACAGATGCAGGAATACCTCCACTCTCAACCAAAATAACCTTTAACCTAAAAGTTTCTGATGTGAACGATAATGCTCCTGTGTTTTTACAAAGTGTTTACAAGGCGTTTATCGTAGAAAATAACTCTCCAAGTGTTTCTCTACTTACTATAAGAGCACAGGATCCAGATGAAAACCAGAACGCCCGTATATCGTACTTTCTTGATGTTAATGACGTAAGCGGATCTCCATTGTCTGACTGTGTTTCTGTCAATGCACAAAGCGGAGTGATACATGCTGTGCGTTCATTTGATTATGAGCAAATTAAGCAAGTAGATTTTGTAGTAAAAGCGCAGGATGGAGGCTCTCCTCCACTCAGTAGTAATGTGACTGTGAAAATACTGATCCAGGACCAGAACGACAACCCTCCTCAGGTTCTGTACCCAGTCCAGACTGGCGGCTCTATGGTGGCTGAAATGGTGCCTCGTTCAGCAGATGTGGGCTATCTGGTGACTAAAGTGGTGGCTGTTGATGTGGACTCTGGACAGAATGCCTGGCTCTCGTATAAACTGCAGAAAGCCACAGACAGGGCGCTGTTTGAAGTGGGCTTACAGAATGGAGAAATAAGAACTATCCGCCAAGTGACTGATAAAGATGCAGTCAAACAAAGACTCACTGTCATAGTGGAGGACAACGGGCAGCCCTCTCGTTCAGCTACAGTCGTAATTAACGTGGCGGTGGCGGACAGCTTCCCTGAAGTGCTGTCGGAGTTCACGGACTTTCCACACGACAAGGAGTACAATGACAACCTGACTTTTTACTTAGTGTTGGCTCTGGCTGTAGTTTCCTTCCTGTTCATCACGTGTTTAGTGGTTATTATATCAGTCAAAATCTACAGGTGGAGACAGTCTCGCGTCCTGTATCAGTCCAACCTCCCTGTGATTCCATATTATCCACCACGTTACTCAGACACTTTGGGGACAGGGACTCTGCAACACGTGTACAATTACGAGGTGTGCAGGACCACAGACTCCAGAAAGAGTGACTGTAAGTTCGGCAGAGCTGGTAGTCAGAACGTGCTGATAATGGACCCCAGTTCAACAGGGACGATGCAGCGGATACAGAATGAAAAGAGCATCCTGGATGAACCAGACTCTCCTCTAGAGGTTGGTTAAATAATTGCCTTTGTCAAACTATTTCTTTTGATATGTTTAGTTTCTTTGAGAAATCAAATGATGTATCATTTTCAGCACCATGGACAGCATCTAACTTACCATCACTTTATACAATTACCATTTCTACATTAATATTTGGAACTTTAAAATATTTGGTTTTACTTCATTATGCTATGTCTCACGTGCATAAATACAAATTTAACATATTCTACAGTGCCGTGATCTCTAGTGGCTGTGCAGCCATTTGTGCAAATTTGGTTTTCATGTGGCGTTGTCAGAAGACCAATAAACGACGTTTCCCTCATCAGTTAATCAACTAATAGAATTGTGTTGGTAATTCGCTTGTGTATGTTGTAATTTTGTGAGTTGTGTTGCAATGCGGTTTTTGTAGTAATTACTAAAAACAAAGTTATTACTTTACTTCATAATTTCTTAAAATATTTTAAAACGGAATTTGATTACCTTTCAATTAGGTATATACAAGTATTTAATTTTTCCAGAAATAACCATGTGTTTCATGGCGTTACTGACTTTGGACTCTACGGGACGCTGTTGGTCAATACAAAATTATATCCCTAACAATACTCTCAACAGTCCCCTCCCTTACAACCGTGGCCTATGAAAGCAAAAGAAACTGTGAGCATTATGTGGGCTGACAGTCGCGCAAGACAGACCAACGTTATTTCGTGTCTCTATTCAGATACTCAGTAAGATAGGAAATATACATTTTAGAAAAAAACATCGTCCTCTGATCGGCACGTAAACGTTCACGTTATTTTTTCTTTTGTTATGGCCTATGGAATACGAACCTGCAGTCAATGCGTAAAATGGCGCTTTGGCTGCGGACAGACTTGGCAGATTCTGATGTTCCTTTTCGGTTTAATTTTCATGGTCAATGGGCATATCCGATATTCAATCCCGGAGGAGATGAAGAAAGGCTCCCTAATCGGTAATGTAGCACAAGATCTTGGTTTGGATCTGAAAAGGCTCCGCTCGGGTCGGGCCCGTATCGTGACTGGAGAAAACATCCAGTACACCGAGCTGAAGACAGACAAAGGGATTCTAGTCGTGAACGAGAGAATAGACCGAGAGCAGCTTTGCGGAGACATAACACCATGTAGCTTCAGCTTTGAAGTGATTTTAGAAAATCCAATGGAGCTACACCAAATTACAGTTGAAATAACAGACATTAATGATCATTCACCTACGTTCAAAAGAAGTAACATCCACTTTGACATCAGCGAAATAGCTAATATTGGCTCTCGTTTTCCACTGACAAGTGCTGAAGATCTCGATGTGGGTGTTAATGACCTGAGAGAATATATTTTGACCGATAATGACAATTTTGCTTTAAAACAAATGTCGAGTGCAGATGGAAAGAAATATGCAGAGATGGTGCTTCAGAAGGCATTAGACAGAGAGACAAATCCCAACCTGTCCCTGAAGCTGATAGCTGTAGACGGCGGAACTCCGCAGAGATCGGGTACAGTAAACATAGATATCACTGTTCTCGATGCCAATGATAATGCACCGGTGTTTAATCAATCTGTATATAAAGCCACAGTGATGGAAAACGCTCCCAGAGACACATACGTTATCACTGTTTATGCTAGTGACGCAGATTTCGCGTCCAATAGTATTGTATCTTACTTCTTTTCAGACCTCAGCAGTGGTCTCAGTGATTTGTTTAACATTAATGAAAACACTGGTACCATTCTAATAAAAGGTTTGATCGATTATGAAAAAGACAAAAAGTATGAACTGAGAATTGAGGCAAAAGACCAAGGAGGGCTGACAGATTCGAGTAAAGTGATCATCGAAGTAACTGATGTCAATGACAACGCCCCTATTTTAAGCGTCATGTCATTCACCAGTCCAGTGACAGAAGACTCCCCTCCTGGTACAACTATTGGAATTATCAATGTTAAAGACTCTGACTCAGGCGATAACGGACAGGTAACATGTAAATTAGAACAAAACTCACCTTTCAAAATTAAATCTGATTTAAGGAACTACTATACTTTGGTAACAGATTCTCATTTGGACCGTGAAAGTGTTTCAGAGTATAACATCACTGTAATTGCTACAGATGCAGGAATACCTCCTCTCTCGACGAAGAGAACGTTTAATTTAAAGGTTTCTGATGTGAACGACAATGCTCCAGTGTTTTCAAAAAGTCTTTACAATGCGTTTATTGTAGAGAACAACTCTCCAGGTGTGTCTGTTCTGACGCTGAGGGCTAAAGACCCCGATGAGAACCAAAATTCTCGTCTATCTTATATTCTGGAGAACACTAATATCGGTGGATCACCAGTTTCTGATTATGTTTCTGTAAATGCAGAAAGCGGAGTAGTACACGCAGTACGCTCTTTTGATTATGAGCAAATCAAACAGTTGGTATTAGTCATCAAAGCGCAGGATGGAGGCTCTCCTCCACTCAGTAGTAATGTGACTGTGAAAATACTGATCCAGGACCAGAACGACAACCCTCCTCAGGTTCTGTACCCAGTCCAGACTGGCGGCTCTATGGTGGCTGAAATGGTGCCTCGTTCAGCAGATGTGGGCTATCTGGTGACTAAAGTGGTGGCTGTTGATGTGGACTCTGGACAGAATGCCTGGCTCTCGTATAAACTGCAGAAAGCCACAGACAGGGCGCTGTTTGAAGTGGGCTTACAGAATGGAGAAATAAGAACTATCCGCCAAGTGACTGATAAAGATGCAGTCAAACAAAGACTCACTGTCATAGTGGAGGACAACGGGCAGCCCTCTCGTTCAGCTACAGTCGTAGTTAACGTGGCGGTGGCGGACAGCTTCCCTGAAGTGCTGTCGGAGTTCACGGACTTTCCACACGACAAGGAGTACAATGACAACCTGACTTTTTACTTAGTGTTGGCTCTGGCTGTAGTTTCCTTCCTGTTCATCACGTGTTTAGTGGTTATTATATCAGTCAAAATCTACAGGTGGAGACAGTCTCGCGTCCTGTATCAGTCCAACCTCCCTGTGATTCCATATTATCCACCACGTTACTCAGACACTTTGGGGACAGGGACTCTGCAACACGTGTACAATTACGAGGTGTGCAGGACCACAGACTCCAGAAAGAGTGACTGTAAGTTCGGCAGAGCTGGTAGTCAGAACGTGCTGATAATGGACCCCAGTTCAACAGGGACGATGCAGAGGATACAGAGTGAAAAGAGCATCCTGGATGAACCAGACTCTCCTCTGGAGGTTAGTTTAAACATTTAGCTTCTTGTATTGCGGTTATTTGTCTTTGTGATTTAAATTGCGTTATAGTTGACTGATGCACATAAAACTGTCATGTTCAGCACCACGGACAGCATCTGACACTGTCTGACCTCGTATGATTACTGCTTCTACATTCCTTTCCAGAACTTTAAAATAGTGTCTCATTTGATTCGTTGTCATTGCTTTTTTTACTGTTTCTCACTCATATTACATTGACTTGGTCTTTCATTGATTTTATGTGTGTTAAACGGTGTTGCTCATTTTGCAACATGCAGTATTTACTGTTCTTTTAGAGCATGGCGATGTCTTCGTCAATTAACGTTTATTCGTTTGTCATTAATGGACAAAAGGGTTTTTACAGCAGATAATGCATCATACTCGTGGTAGAACCGTCCCTTTCACTTCTCCCTTTGAACATCTGCCAAAATTTTCTTTCTTCCTGTATTCGACCCAGTTGTCATTGAGTTGTCGTAGTATTTTCTTTATGTAATACATTTGTGATGCTTATGTCCTGATACAGTTTTTATTTATTTGCTCGAATCTTATTAGCGCCTATTGCATGACACTTATAACAATCCGAAAGCAAGATTCAGGTTGTTTTGAGATATGTTTAATCTTTTGGAACGATGTGTTTTAGTATTTTTACATTCTAATCAAATCACTATATACTGCTATTATAATATACACATATAATTGTGTTGCATGGTGTTACTGATTTCGGACTCTAAGGGACGCTGTTGGTCAGTGGAACCTAATCTGTCTAACAGTATTACACAGTCCCCTCCTTTCCTACCGAGGCCTGAGGGAGCAAAGAAGATCGTGTGCAGTATGTGGGTCGACACTGAAGCTAAACATACTCGTTTTCTTTCAATTCTCGATTTAGATATATAAAAGTATTTCATTTCCAGTGGTGCTACTTAGTTTTTGTCAGGTAACGCTTGGATCGGTGTAGAGGGGATTTTTGTTGTTTTTCTTTTGTTATGGCCTGTGGAATACTACCTTACAGTCGATGCGTAAAATGGCGCTTTGGCTGCGGACAGACTTGGCAGATTCTGGTCTGCTTTTTTTGTTTTATTTTTATGGTCAATGGACATATCCGATATTCAATCCCCGAGGAGATGAAGAAAGGCTCCCTAATCGGTAATGTAGCTCAAGATCTAGGTTTGGATCTGAAAAGGCTGCGCTCTGGTCGGGCTCGTATCGTGGCTGGAGAAAACATCCAGTACACCGAGCTGAAGACAGACAAAGGGATTCTAGTCGTGAACGAGAGAATAGACCGAGAGCAGCTTTGCGGAGACATAACACCATGTAGCTTCAGCTTTGAAGTGATTTTAGAAAATCCAATGGAGCTACACCAAATTACAGTTGAAATAACAGACATTAATGATCATTCACCCACGTTCAAAAGAAGTAACATGCATTTCGAAATTAGTGAATCGGCTAATATTGGCTCTCGTTTTCCACTAACAAGTGCTGAAGATCTCGATGTAGGTGTTAATGGACTAAGAGAATATATTTTGACTGATAATGACAATTTTGCTTTAAAACAAATGTCGAGTGCAGATGGAAAGAAATATGCAGAGATTGTGCTTCAGAAGCCATTAGACAGAGAGACAAACCCCAACCTGTCCCTGAAGCTCATAGCAGTAGACGGCGGAACTCCGCAGAGATCTGGTACAGTAAACATAGATATTAATGTTCTCGATGCCAATGATAATGCGCCAGTCTTTAATCAATCTGTATATAAAGCCACAGTGATGGAAAACGCTCCCAGAGACACATACGTTATCACTGTGAATGCTAGTGACGCAGATTTCGGGTCCAATAGTATTGTATCATATCATTTTTCAGATCTTAATAGTGCTGTAAATGATTTGTTTATGATTAATGAAAAAACTGGTGTTATCGTGATAACAGGTTTTGTTGATTATGAAAAAGACAAAAAGTATGAACTGAGAATTGAGGCAAAAGACCAAGGAGGGCTGACAGATTTGAGTAAAGTGATCATCGAAGTAACTGATGTCAATGACAACGCCCCTATTTTAAGCGTCATGTCATTCACCAGTCCAGTGACAGAAGACTCCCCTCCTGGTACAACTATTGGAATTATCAATGTTAAAGACTCTGACTCAGGCGATAACGGACAGGTAACATGTAAATTAGAACAAAACTCACCTTTCAAAATTAAATCTAATTTAAGGAACTACTATACTTTGGTAACAGATTCTCATTTGGACCGTGAAAGTGTTTCAGAGTATAACATCACTGTAATTGCTACAGATGCAGGAATACCTCCTCTCTCGACGAAGAGAACGTTTAATTTAAAGGTTTCTGATGTGAACGACAATGCTCCAGTGTTTTCAAAAAGTCTTTACAATGCGTTTATTGTAGAGAACAACTCTCCAGGTGTCTCTGTTCTGACGCTGAGGGCAAAAGACCCCGATGAGAACCAAAACTCTCGTATATCTTATATTCTGGAGAACACTAATATCGGTGGATCGCCAGTTTCTGATTATGTTTCTGTAAATGCAGAAAGCGGAGTAGTACACGCAGTACGCTCTTTTGATTATGAGCAAATCAAACAGCTGGTATTAGTCATCAAAGCCCAGGATGGAGGCTCTCCTCCACTCAGTAGTAATGTGACTGTGAAAATACTGATCCAGGACCAGAACGACAACCCTCCTCAGGTTCTGTATCCAGTCCAGACTGGCGGCTCTATGGTGGCTGAAATGGTGCCTCGTTCAGCAGATGTGGGCTATCTGGTGACTAAAGTGGTGGCTGTCGATGTGGACTCTGGACAGAATGCCTGGCTCTCGTATAAACTGCAGAAAGCCACAGACAGGGCGCTGTTTGAAGTGGGCTTACAGAATGGAGAAATAAGAACTATCCGCCAAGTGACTGATAAAGATGCAGTCAAACAAAGACTCACTGTCATAGTGGAGGACAACGGGCAGCCCTCTCGTTCAGCTACAGTCGTAGTTAACGTGGCGGTGGCGGACAGCTTCCCTGAAGTGCTGTCGGAGTTCACGGACTTTCCACACGACAAGGAGTACAATGACAACCTGACCTTTTACTTAGTGTTGGCTCTGGCTGTAGTTTCCTTCCTGTTCATCACGTGTTTAGTGGTTATTATATCAGTCAAAATCTACAGGTGGAGACAGTCTCGCGTCCTGTATCAGTCCAACCTCCCTGTGATTCCATATTATCCACCACGTTACTCAGACACTTTGGGGACAGGGACTCTGCAACACGTGTACAATTACGAGGTGTGCAGGACCACAGACTCCAGAAAGAGTGACTGTAAGTTCGGCAGAGCTGGTAGTCAGAACGTGCTGATAATGGACCCCAGTTCAACAGGGACCATGCAGCGGATACAGAATGAAAAGAGCATCCTGGATGAACCAGACTCTCCTCTAGAGGTTAGTTCAGTTTCACCATCATCATACATATAGTTCCCTGTATTGCACATCCCATGAACCCCCAGTTTCCTGTTTATAGACATTATTGTCTCACCTGTTTTAATCACGTCGGATAACAGCTTGAAGTCGTTGCACTGAGCATTGAAACAATTAAAACATCTATATTATGGATGATATATTTGTTGATAGTATGTAACTTGCGACTTTCGATTCATCGGGTGATTTCTTGTTAGTCTTTACAACATACACTGAAAGTTGCTTTATCAGTACATCTAATTGAATGTTATTTTACATAGTTGGTCTTGGAGATATTTGCTGTTTTTCGCCGTCACTTATCCTGCATTCCAGATACTTTTTGTTTCAGTACCATGGACAGCGACATATTGTATTTTACACATCATAGTCTCCTATTGCTGGTCAAAAATCATTTAATGTTGCAAACAGTCCACCATTTCTTGGGATGTTATTGCTGCTTTGAATTGTTTTCTGATGTTCTTTCAACTGTACAACCGACTCCGGCTTTTAAACATAATGCATTAGCAAACTATTGAGGCATTCGAGGAGTACTTTTCCCTCATTGTCTCAGTGAAAGAAGTTCAGGGATTGGACTCTAAGGGACGCTGTTGGTCAGCAAAACGATGTTTGTGTTCACAGCCAGCCTCTTTCTTGCTCACTATCCTACATGAGCCTGACAGCGAAGATACTGTCTTTCGTGGGGAGGACAGGGCGCGAAGAGACGATTTCTAATACGTTTGTGTATATAACATATAAAGAGCACGTTGTTATCTACACGCATTAAGTTTTTTAGGTGGATTACACACCCTGATTAATTTTCTTCAAGTGAGGACACGTCGAGATCATTTGCTTCTGATATGACCACCCGAAGCCAACTCTACTCTAGAAACGTAAGATGGCGGTTGTGTTGCATATTACCATGGGAAGTGAGATTTCTCCTTCTGCTTACTTTGGTGGGTGAACGAGTTGAAGGCCAGATTCGCTATTCTATTCCAGAAGAGATGAAGAGGGGCTCTGTGATTGGAAATATAGCACAAGACCTCGGTCTGGATCTGAAAAGGCTGCGTTCTGGCCATGCTCGCATCGTGAGTGGGGAAAACATCCAGTACACCGAGCTGAAGACAGACAAAGGGATTCTAGTCGTGAACGAGAGAATAGACCGAGAGCAGCTCTGTGGGGACGTGACACCGTGCAGCTTCAGCTTTGAAATCATTTTAGAAAATCCAATCGAGCTTCATCGTGTCACTGTAGAAATTTTAGATATAAATGATAATACTCCCTTTTTTCCAAACAAAGACGTCTATTTTGAAATGAGCGAATCTGCTACAGTTGGGGCAAAATTTCCTGTTGAAAGCGCAGTTGATTCTGACGTTGGACTAAACACACTGCAAAATTATATTCTAGCTCAGAATAATTACTTTATTCTAAAACAACATGCAAATGCAGACGGTAGTAAATATGCTGAACTTGTGCTCCAGAAGCCATTGGACAGAGAGGAACACCCTAATCTCCAACTGAAAGTAATCGCTGTAGACGGTGGAAACCCACAGAGATCTGGTACAGTAAATATTAATGTATCTGTTTTAGACGTAAACGATAATGCTCCTGTGTTCAATCAGTCAGTTTACAGGGCCGTTGTTGTAGAAAATGCTGCAAGGGGAACTTACATTACAACAGTTAATGCAACTGATGCAGACATCGGGACGAACGGAGAAATCATATTTAGTTTTTCCAAAATTAAAGGCAGTTCAGTGGATATATTTAGTATAGATGAAAACACAGGTGTCATTTCAGTTACCGGGCTTATTGACTACGAAAAAGAGAAAAAGTACGAGCTCAGGTTGGAAGCAAGAGATCGAGGTGGTTTGACTGGGACCAGTAAAGTTATAATAGATGTTAATGACGTCAATGACAATAATCCAGTCATTAATATAATGTCATTTTCCAACACTGTATTAGAAGATGCCCCTCTCGGTACAACAATAGCTGTCATCAATGTCAAAGACGCTGATTCAGAGAAAAATGGACAGATAACGTGTGTTATAGACAAAACGCTTCCTTTTAAAATCCAGTCATCAATAACGAGTTACTATAATTTGGTAGCGGATCAGCATTTTGACAGAGAAACCAACCCTGAATACGCCATTACAATACTGGCGACTGACTCAGGCTCCCCTGCTCTTTCTAGCTCCGTCACGTTACAACTTAAAATCTCTGACGTAAACGACAATGCGCCGCTGTTCGACAAAAACTCTTATTTTGCTCACGTCACAGAGAATAATTCTCCAGGAATGTCCATCACCACTCTCAGTGCGAAAGACTCTGACTGGAATCAGAATGCGAAAATCTCTTATTTCCTGGAAGACACACACACCAGCGGTAGTCCCATATCTAGCTATGTATCAATAAACTCTGAAACCGGGGTTTTACATGCGGTGCGTTCATTTGATTACGAACAAATTAAGGAGATTCAGCTGGTGGTCAAAGCGCAGGATGGAGGCTCTCCTCCACTCAGTAGTAATGTGACTGTGAAAATACTGATCCAGGACCAGAACGACAACCCTCCTCAGGTTCTGTACCCAGTCCAGACTGGCGGCTCTATGGTGGCTGAAATGGTGCCTCGTTCAGCAGATGTGGGCTATCTGGTGACTAAAGTGGTGGCTGTTGATGTGGACTCTGGACAGAATGCCTGGCTCTCGTATAAACTGCAGAAAGCCACAGACAGGGCGCTGTTTGAAGTGGGCTTACAGAATGGAGAAATAAGAACTATCCGCCAAGTGACTGATAAAGATGCAGTCAAACAAAGACTCACTGTCATAGTGGAGGACAACGGGCAGCCCTCTCGTTCAGCTACAGTCGTAGTTAACGTGGCGGTGGCGGACAGCTTCCCTGAAGTGCTGTCGGAGTTCACGGACTTTCCTCACGACAAGGAGTACAATGACAACCTGACTTTTTACTTAGTGTTGGCTCTGGCTGTAGTTTCCTTCCTGTTCATCACGTGTTTAGTGGTTATTATATCAGTCAAAATCTACAGGTGGAGACAGTCTCGCGTCCTGTATCAGTCCAACCTCCCTGTGATTCCATATTATCCACCACGTTACTCAGACACTTTGGGGACAGGGACTCTGCAACACGTGTACAATTACGAGGTGTGCAGGACCACAGACTCCAGAAAGAGTGACTGTAAGTTCGGCAGAGCTGGTAGTCAGAACGTGCTGATAATGGACCCCAGTTCAACAGGGACCATGCAGCGGATACAGAGTGAAAAGAGCATCTTGGATGAACCAGACTCTCCTCTAGAGGTTAGTTAAATGCTCGTCTCTCATGTTTGTCCGTGTTAAGTTGCTTTCATCAGGACAATAGCATTTCATGTCAGTATTTTCAGCACCATGGACAGGGTCTCGTTTTACATCACTTTATAGAAAAGCTGCTCCTGTTCATGTATCACAGATGAACCATAGACACGGCTTTGAAAAACATAAGCTCCTAAACGAATTGAGTACGAACTTTATTCTTTAAGCTATGCTGTCTTGCTGGTACTATTTTTTCATTACTAATCCTAAAACTTAACTTGGCAGAATAACGGTTTAGTCAACTGTTAGATTTTGTCCCCACCTGTCATAAAGTGCTGCTGCAAGATGAAAATGTGAATAACAGCGACACACATAATATCAGTCTCTCTCAATCCTTCAAAAATAGAAATGTAATTTTATTTATTAATTATTTTGCATTTTTTATTACTATATTTTAAGGTTGAATTCGTCCCACTGTTTAATTGTTATGTAAAGACGTGTTTCATATCACTCTGCTTAACTATTACAACAGTTACTGAAAATTGTGTCAACCATCAAATTATTGTAAATGCTTCTTAATATGGTTTAGCAATTGAAACGTTGATTATTTCTGAAATATTATACTTAGTCTAAGTTAGTTGTTAATAATATGATATGTTCAATTAATACTTTACTTTGCACAGATTATTTTACTCAAAACAAGTCTTAATACAATATTGAAAGTTGTCCAAGTGTGATCTACGCATGAGGCAGAGATATTGTTTGACATTCACTTTTTAGACTCTATGGGACGCTGTTGGTTAATATAAGATTGTCTGTGCTGTTTCGTCATTCAGTCCACCATCTGCCTGTCAGCAAAGAGAAGTGAACTCACTGTATTTAGATGAGGCTTGAGGCGGACATGGTCTGACAGACCTGCGCGTAAACGGTAAAAACGTTTTTAGCTGTAATCACAAAAGACTAAGAGGCCTGACTTGTCATCATATCAACTGGATACACATAACCGTCCTTGATTTTCAATAATGGGACTTGGAAGATCTTCCACCCACACTTACCTAAGATGGCGATCGTTTTACGGATTACGACGGCACATAGGGGTGGTGTTGGTGCTGCTTCATGTAGTTAACATGGTCGGTGGTCAGATCCGGTATTCTATACCAGAGGAGATGAAGAAAGGCTCTGTTATTGGTAATGTAGCACAGGACCTTGGATTGGATCTGAAAAGGCTGCGCTCCGGTCGGGCTCGCATCGTGACCGGAGAAAATATCCAGTACACCGAGCTGAAGACGGACAAAGGGATTCTAGTCGTGAACGAGAGAATAGACCGAGAGCAGCTCTGTGGAGACATAACACCATGTAGCTTCAGCTTTGAGGTGATTTTAGAAAATCCCATGGAGTTACACAGAATAACTGTTGAGGTTTTGGATATAAACGATCACGCTCCCGTTTTTCCAAATAAAGAGAGACCAATCCGTTTTGAAATAAGTGAATCAGCTGTAGTGGGTGTGCAGTTTCCACTGCAGAGTGCTGAGGATCTTGATGCGGGCCAAAACGCGCTGCAACATTATGTTTTATCACCAAACGATAATTTTATATTGAAGCAACATGCAAATCCAGATGGAAGCAAATATGTGGAAATGGTGCTTCAGAAACCTTTAGACAGAGAACAACATCCGCATCTGTCTTTAAAACTGATCGCAGTGGACGGAGGAACACCGCAGAAATCTGGTACAGTAAATATAGATGTCACTATCTTAGACGCTAATGATAACGCTCCAGTTTTCAGCCAGTCTGTGTATAAAGAATCTGTGATGGAAAACACAATGAAAGGCACTAACGTCATCACAGTAAATGCCACAGACGCTGACAGCGGTTCAAATGGAGTCATTACATACAGTTTGTCTAAAATGAAAGGAAGTGCAGCAGATATATTCAGTATTGATGAAAACACAGGTTTAATATCTGTTTCTGGTCAATTAGACTATGAAAAGGACAGAAAGTACGAGGTGAGAGTGGAGGCAAAGGACCAGGGTGGTCTAACTGGAACAAGTAAGGTTATTTTTGAGGTTGTTGATGTTAATGACAATCCTCCAGTTATAAATATAATGTCATTTTCTAGCCCGGTATCTGAAGACGCACATCCTGGTACGACAGTTGCTATTTTGAACATAAAAGATGCGGATTCTGAGAAAAATGGACAAATACGATGTTCTATAGATGGCACAGTTCCCTTTAAAATAGAATCGTCTCTCACAAACTATTACAATTTAGTCTCAGATCAACATTTCGATAGGGAATCTGTCTCCGAATATAACATAACGATCACAGCCAGAGATTTTGGCTCTCCTCCTCTTTCCAGCTCAACTAAATTGCATCTTAAAATCTCCGACGTAAATGACAACGCACCAGTATTTGACAAAAACAGTTACTCTGCTTATATCACAGAAAATAATTCCCCAGGATTTTCTATATTTGCTGTCAGTGCACGGGACTCTGACTGGAATCAAAACGCCAGAGTCTCATATCTTTTAGAGGACGTTCAAGTCAATGGTAGTCCAGTTTCTAGTTATGTGTCTTTAAACTCTGAGACTGGAGTTATTAGCGCCGTTCGCTCTTTTGATTATGAACAAATTAAAGAGCTTCAGCTGGTGGTCAAAGCACAGGATGGAGGCTCTCCTCCACTCACTAGTAATGTGACAGTGAAAATACTGATCCAGGACCAGAACGACAACCCTCCTCAGGTTCTCTACCCAGTCCAGACTGGCGGCTCTATGGTGGCTGAAATGGTGCCTCGTTCAGCAGATGTGGGCTATCTGGTGACTAAAGTGGTGGCTGTTGATGTGGACTCTGGACAGAATGCCTGGCTCTCGTATAAACTGCAGAAAGCCACAGACAGGGCGCTGTTTGAAGTGGGCTTACAGAATGGAGAAATAAGAACTATCCGCCAAGTGACTGATAAAGATGCAGTCAAACAAAGACTCACTGTCATAGTGGAGGACAACGGGCAGCCCTCTCGTTCAGCTACAGTCGTAGTTAACGTGGCGGTGGCGGACAGCTTCCCTGAAGTGCTGTCGGAGTTCACGGACTTTCCACACGACAAGGAGTACAATGACAACCTGACTTTTTACTTAGTGTTGGCTCTGGCTGTAGTTTCCTTCCTGTTCATCACGTGTTTAGTGGTTATTATATCAGTCAAAATCTACAGGTGGAGACAGTCTCGCGTCCTGTATCAGTCCAACCTCCCTGTGATTCCATATTATCCACCACGTTACTCAGACACTTTGGGGACAGGGACTCTGCAACACGTGTACAATTACGAGGTGTGCAGGACCACAGACTCCAGAAAGAGTGACTGTAAGTTCGGCAGAGCTGGTAGTCAGAACGTGCTGATAATGGACCCCAGTTCAACAGGGACGATGCAGCGGATACAGAATGAAAAGAGCATCCTGGATGAACCAGACTCTCCTCTAGAGGTGAGACGCATTGGATAAAGTATTTTGTTTTCAAGACATTGTTACATTTATCTCAAACATTGTAGTAGGTAGTTTGTTGCTGCTTAATGAATAATATGTCAGCCTTATTTTCAGGGCCACACAACCAAATTATTTCTCTTTCCTCGTTTATTTTTTTCTAAATGTTTACCTTGCCCTAAGAAATATTCTGCCTTATTTTTTTTATACTAACAATAATAATACTGATTATTATGATTATTATAATTATTATTCTTATGAATGCAGTTTACCTCATAGTGCGGATATTAATGCCAATCGTGTTTCATTGCTGTGGTGTTTTTTATTGCATGATAGGGTTTGATGTTCACGTTTTGAACTCTAAGTGACGCTGTTGAATAAGAATTTCAAGTCCTCCCACAGCCTCTCTGTTGCAGTTTAGGGTTTTTCTTTGTAACATCACATTGAAGTAGGCGTGGACGGTCTATTACACATATGTCAGTCGGAAAGGAAAAGCATTTTTCGGGTGCAGCGATTTAGTTTCTTTTTTAATGTATACGTGGATCTTACCGAACTGAAACATTAGATGTTTCCGTAAAGACATCGCTGGATCTTTAATCTTTGTTAAACGTCGCTTTTCGACATGGCGTATCATCACCTGCTCTGCAAATGGCGTTTGTGTTTCGGACCTCAGTGGATGATGATTATTGTCTTGCTTTACGTTTTTAATGTCGTAACGTGTCAGATTCGTTACTCTATACCAGAGGAGATGAAGAAAGGCTCCCTAATCGGTAATGTAGCACAGGACCTTGGTTTGGATCTGAAAAGGCTGCGCTCCGGTCGGGCCCGTATCGTGACCGGAGAAAACATCCAGTACACCGAGCTGAAGACAGACAAAGGGATTCTAGTCGTGAACGAGAGAATAGACCGAGAGCAGCTCTGTGGAGACATAACACCATGTAGCTTCAGCTTTGAAATAATTCTAGAAAATCCCATGGAGCTACACCATGTAACGATTGAAGTGTTGGACGTGAATGATCATCCTCCAGTATTCAAGAAATCAGACATTGTGTTGGAGATTAGCGAGTCCGCTAATCTTGGAGCGAAATTTGTGCTGGACAGTGCAGAAGATCCTGATGTTGGCGTCAATGCTTTGCAGAATTACGTTTTAACGTCAAACGATAATTTCGTTTTGAAGCAGCATGTAAATCCAGACGGGAGTAAATATGCAGAGATGGTTCTTCAGAAGCAGTTAGACAGAGAGGACGTTCCCCATCTCTCTTTAAAGCTTATAGCAGTAGATGGTGGCACTCCGCAGAGATCTGGCACAGTAAATATTGATATAACAGTGTTAGATGCAAATGATAATGCTCCCGTCTTCAACCAGTCAGTTTATAAAGCCACAGTGATAGAAAACGCAGCAAGGGGCACTAACATTGTTACCGTTAATGCTACAGACGCAGACAGTGGCTCCAATGGTTACATCACATATTCAATATCAAACGTAAAGAGCAACATAGCTGATCTGTTGTCCATAGATGAAGAGTCTGGAGTATTATCTGTTTCTGGCCCCATCGATTTTGAAAAGGATAAAAAGTATGAGCTCAGAATCGATGCGAAAGATCAGGGAGGTTTAACGGATTCAAGTAAAGTGGTAATTGAAGTAATTGATGTCAATGATAACGCCCCTGTCATAAGCGTCATGTCATTTACCAGTCCTGTATCAGAAGACTCCCCTCTTGGCACAACTGTTGGCATTATAAATGTGAAAGACCTGGATTCAAGTGATAACGGACAGGTAACATGTAGAATTGAGCATAATGCTCCTTTTAAAGTAAAATCTAATTTAAGAAACTACTATACTTTAATAACAGACTCTGTCTTAGATCGTGAAACTATTTCAGAATACAATATTACTGTTGTTGCGACAGATAGAGGAACACCTCCTCTTTCAACGAGGAGAACATTTAACTTGAAGGTTTCTGATGTGAACGATAATGCTCCTGTCTTTTCACAAAGTGTTTACAGTGCACTTATAAGAGAGAATAACTCTCCGGGTGTTTCTCTTCTTACTGTTATGGCAAAAGATCCTGATGAAAACCAAAACTCCCGTATATCTTATATTCTGGATGATTCAGATTTTGACGGGTCTCCGGTTTCTCGTTGTGTGTCGGTTAATGCAGAAAGCGGAGTGATACATGCAGTTCGATCATTTGATTATGAACAGATCAAACAGCTTGTATTCACCGTCAAAGCGCAGGATGGAGGCTCTCCTCCACTCACTAGTAATGTGACTGTGAAAATACTGATCCAGGACCAGAACGACAACCCTCCTCAGGTTCTGTACCCAGTCCAGACTGGCGGCTCTATGGTGGCTGAAATGGTGCCTCGTTCAGCAGATGTGGGCTATCTGGTGACTAAAGTGGTGGCTGTTGATGTGGACTCTGGACAGAATGCCTGGCTCTCGTATAAACTGCAGAAAGCCACAGACAGGGCGCTGTTTGAAGTGGGCTTACAGAATGGAGAAATAAGAACTATCCGCCAAGTGACTGATAAAGATGCAGTCAAACAAAGACTCACTGTCATAGTGGAGGACAACGGGCAGCCCTCTCGTTCAGCTACAGTCGTAGTTAACGTGGCGGTGGCGGACAGCTTCCCTGAAGTGCTGTCGGAGTTCACGGACTTTCCACACGACAAGGAGTACAATGACAACCTGACTTTTTACTTAGTGTTGGCTCTGGCTGTAGTTTCCTTCCTGTTCATCACGTGTTTAGTGGTTATTATATCAGTCAAAATCTACAGGTGGAGACAGTCTCGCGTCCTGTATCAGTCCAACCTCCCTGTGATTCCATATTATCCACCACGTTACTCAGACACTTTGGGGACAGGGACTCTGCAACACGTGTACAATTACGAGGTGTGCAGGACCACAGACTCCAGAAAGAGTGACGTTAAATATATGCCACCGATGAGTGAAAGTTTAGTGAGTGTGGATGGAGCTGGAGCTGATACACCGCAGGTGGACAAGCATCTGTCAGGCTACTGTTCTCAAATGTCTACTTTGGTGAGTAACACGTTTCACATTTCTTTAAGCATTTTCTCATTGTGACTACTTAAACGATTTAGAGCACACGCAGAAACACATCTCCCAGTAGCGTATTAGTATCGCTGTCCATGGTTCTGGAAACAATCGATGGTTTACTTTTAAAGCAAACTTCTGAACCGTATCTATGGTACAAGTGGCTTAAAAAAAAGATTCAATTTTAACTACGTATACAAAGCCAATAAGCAATAAATCAACGCTAACACAGCCTTGGAGGTAATTTTCGCAAACATATATACAGTACAGGAAGTTTAGTTCAGCAGAACTACAACAAACAACTAAGCTCTTCTTTGTTTTGCTTTTTGACTTTTTCATACCTCGATAAATTAATGCTCTTAATATGCGTGAGTATAAGTTAGCGGGATTCCCGAAGTAGCAACTGTATGCAAAATTTCCAGGAGACAAAATACAAAATGAACCCATGACAATGACAAATTCACAGATGATAATTTCTCCCCCCGCGTACCAGGTATATATTCAACTCAGTACTTAGATTTCAGTGCTATTTATAGGGCATTGAGCTTTGATTCAAAATGTTGTCACTTGTTATTAAAATCATCAGGGTTTAAACAGAACACAGACTTTATCTTATGAGTAAACGTTTTTAATTACATTTCTCTATCATTTCAAAATCAAGATGTTTTCATGGAGCTGGTCAACTTGTACGTGTATGCTTGATGCTTTGTGTGGCTATGTAGAATTTAAATTTCTACATATTTTATGAAAGACTAAAACGATTATTTAAATCATTACGGTGCCAGTACACCAGATACAATACCTTGTATGGTCTCTGAGCGCCGCTGTTGATACATGACTGACAAAGTGTCCAATAGGCGGTGCAGCACTTCACCCCTTTAACTCCGTTCAGTGTTTTACTGCCTGCTTAGGAGACGGACTACACAGTGGATTTTGTATTCGGAAAACAGCATTACCTGTTCAGTTGATGGAATTTATGTCGTCAGGTTTTTACTGAAAAGGATACCTGCTCCTGCAGCTGTAGGATTCATGATGACTTCGATGTGGATCCTCGCTGAAAGAGGCCGATGTCAAGCTCTGCTTGTTATTCTTTGTCTGCTCAAGCTGAGCGCAGTGACTGGACAGGCTCGGTATTCAATACCAGAGGAGCAGGCCGAAGGATCCTATGTTGGAAACATTGCTAGAGATTTAGGTTTGGATGTTGCGAGGCTCATGTCAGGTAAAGCTCGTATTATTACGAAAGGAAACAGACAGTATGTTGATTTAAACCGAGACAAAGGCACGCTTGTGATTAAAGAGCGAATTGACCGAGAAGAGCTTTGTGAAAAGACGACGCCCTGTAGCTTTAGTTTCGAGGTCATTTTAGAAAATCCAATCCAGCTTTACCGAGTCACAGTGGAGGTGATTGACATTAACGACAACAGTCCATCGTTCCCAAAGGATGAAATTCACTTGAGAATTGTTGAAAGTGTTGCAGTGGGGACTCGCTTCTCTTTGGCTACTGCTGACGACCATGATGTTGGAATAAATGATATTCAGAAATACACACTTAAACCTACAGATCATTTCAAACTGGAAGTACAGAACCAACCTGATGGAGGCAGATTAGTTGAAATGGTTTTACAAACCCTGTTAGACCGAGAGAGAGAAGAGACTCACACTCTGGTGTTGGTTGCGTCAGATGGCGGCGAACCACATAGATCAGGGACAGTGCGTGTTCATATCACTGTGCTAGATGCTAACGATAATGCTCCAGTGTGTAACCAGGCTGTTTATAAAGCAGATGTCAAAGAAAATTCTCCTGAAGGAGCAGTGGTGACCACCGTTACTGCAAATGACGCAGATAAAGGAATCAATGGTGAAGTGACTTATTCTATCCCTCACATCGCAAAAGATTCTAAACAACTTTTTCAAATTAATGTTAAATCTGGAGAAATAAAAGTAGCAGGTAAACTGGATTATGAAAAATCTAAGTCTTATCAATTGAACGTGCAGGCTAGTGACCACGGGGGATATACAGACACGTGCAAAGTTATCATTCAAGTAATCGATGAAAATGACAACATACCTACAATTCAGCTTATGTCATTTTCCAACTCCATATCCGAGGATTCTCCCCCAGGTACAACTATAGCTGTTGTTAATGTCGATGATGAAGACTCTGATGTTAACGGTGTTGTCAAATGTTCCATTAATTCTGACGTACCTTTCAAAATCGAGTCTTCATTAACTGGTTATTATACCATAGTTACAGACAACATATTAGACAGAGAAAGTATTTCTGAGTATAATATCACCATAACAGTTTCAGACCAAGGTTCTCCACCTCTGTCTAGCAGTAAAAACATCAATGTAAAGGTGTCTGACATAAATGATAGCCCACCCAAATTTGATGAAGCGGAATATAGTAAGACTGTACCAGAGAATAACTCTCCTGGATTCTCTGTGTTTACTGTCAGTGCTTCTGATGCAGACTGCGGTCAAAACGCCCGAATTTCTTATTTTCTGGAAGAGAAAGACATTAATGGGGCACAATTGTCTTCATTAGTGTCAGTCAATTCAGAAAACGGTGTCATACATGCAGTGAGGTCTTTTGATTATGAACAAATGAAGTCGTTTGAATTTAATATAACTGCACGAGATGCTGGATCCCCTCCTCTGAGTTCAGTGGCTACAGTTAAAATAATAGTGCAAGACCAGAACGACAACCCTCCTCAGGTTCTGTACCCAGTCCAGACTGGCGGCTCTATGGTGGCTGAAATGGTGCCTCGTTCAGCAGATGTGGGCTATCTGGTGACTAAAGTGGTGGCTGTTGATGTGGACTCTGGACAGAATGCCTGGCTCTCGTATAAACTGCAGAAAGCCACAGACAGGGCGCTGTTTGAAGTGGGCTTACAGAATGGAGAAATAAGAACTATCCGCCAAGTGACTGATAAAGATGCAGTCAAACAAAGACTCACTGTCATAGTGGAGGACAACGGGCAGCCCTCTCGTTCAGCTACAGTCGTAGTTAACGTGGCGGTGGCGGACAGCTTCCCTGAAGTGCTGTCGGAGTTCACGGACTTTCCACACGACAAGGAGTACAATGACAACCTGACTTTTTACTTAGTGTTGGCTCTGGCTGTAGTTTCCTTCCTGTTCATCACGTGTTTAGTGGTTATTATATCAGTCAAAATCTACAGGTGGAGACAGTCTCGCGTCCTATATCAGTCCAACCTCCCTGTGATTCCATATTATCCACCACGTTACTCAGACACTTTGGGGACAGGGACTCTGCAACACGTGTACAATTACGAGGTGTGCAGGACCACAGACTCCAGAAAGAGTGACGTTAAATATATGCCACCGATGAGTGAAAGTTTAGTGAGTGTGGATGGAGCTGAAACTGATACACTACAGGTGGACAGACAGATGTCAGGCAGCTGCTCTCAGATGTCAACTTTGGTGAGTGATATATTTCATATTTTTTTTCTGTACTTTCTATGTGTTTTTATAAACTATTTCAAACAAAGTAGAAGTCCAGACTTTTAAGCAGCGCCACTGTGTCGCTGTCCAAGGTTCTGAAAGTGTCCATGAGTTTTCATGTCACATAATCTCAAAAGAGTTCTGCTCTAGTTAAATGTTAAATCAAAGTGTTGACATTATCATCTTAAACGTGTTTATGTTTTCTTCAATGCCGCTGATTACTTCATAGACTTTCTGGTCAAATGTAGAGTTTTGTACCATGTTGGATACAAAACTTAAATCTATGGCTTGGATGCAGTATTTAAACTGTTCTCTCTAATATGGTCAAATATGGTCACCTGATACAATACCTTGTATGGTCTCTGAGCGCCGCTGTTGATACATGACTGACAAAGTGTCAAATAGGCGGTGCAGCACTTCACCCCTTTAACTCCGTTCAGTGTTTTACTGCCTGCTTAGGAGACGGACTACACAGTGGATTTTTTATTCGGAAAACAGCATTACCTGTTCAGTTGATGGAATTTATGTCATCAGGTTTTTACTGAAAAGGATACCTGCTCCTGCAGCTGTAGGATTTATGATGACTTCGATGTGGATCCTCGCTGAAAGAGGCCGATGTCAAGCTCTGCTTGTTATTCTTTGTCTGCTCAAGCTGAGCGCAGTGACTGGACAGGCTCGGTATTCAATACCAGAGGAGCAGGCCGAAGGATCCTATGTTGGAAACATTGCTAGAGATTTAGGTTTGGATGTTGCGAGGCTCATGTCAGGTAAAGCTCGTATTATTACGAAAGGAAACAGACAGTATGTTGATTTAAAACGAGACAAAGGCACGCTTGTGATTAAAGAGCGAATTGACCGAGAAGAGCTTTGTGAAAAGACGACGCCCTGTAGCTTTAGTTTCGAGGTCATTTTAGAAAATCCAATCCAGCTTTACCGAGTCACAGTGGAGGTGATTGACATTAACGACAACAGTCCATCGTTCCCAAAGGATGAAATTCATTTGGAAATTGCTGAAAGTGTTGCAGTGGGGACTCGCTTCTCTTTGGAGAGTGCTGACGATCCCCGATGTGGGAATAAATGATATTCAGAAATACACACTTAAACCCACAGATCATTTCAAACTAGAAGTACAGAACCAACCTGATGGAGGCAGATTTGTTGAAATGGTTTTACAAACCCCGTTAGACCGAGAGAGAGAAGAGACTCACACTCTGGTGTTGGTTGCGTCAGATGGCGGCGAACCACATAGATCAGGGACAGTGCGTATTCATATCACTGTGCTAGATGCTAACGATAATGCTCCAGTGTGTAACCAGGCTGTTTATAAAGCAGATGTCAAAGAAAATTCTCCTGAAGGAACAGTGGTGACCACCGTTACTGCAAATGACGCAGATAAAGGAATCAATGGTGAAGTGACTTATTCCATAGCTCACACTGCAAAAGAAACGAAGCACCTTTTTTCACTAAATGTAAAAACTGGAGAGATTAAAGTAGCAGGTAAACTGGATTTTGAAAAATCTAAGTCTTATCAACTGAACGTGCAGGCTAGAGATTACGGGGGATACACAGACACGTGCAAAGTTATCATTCAAGTAATCGATGAAAATGACAACATACCTACAATTCAGCTTATGTCATTTTCCAACTCCATATCCGAGGATTCTCCCCCAGGTACAACTATAGCTGTTGTTAATGTCGATGATGAAGACTCTGATGTTAACGGTGTTGTCAAATGTTCCATTAATTCTGACGTACCTTTCAAAATCGAGTCTTCATTAACTGGTTATTATACCATAGTTACAGACAACATATTAGACAGAGAAAGTATTTCTGAGTATAATATCACCATAAAAGTTTCAGATCAAGGTTCTCCACCTCTGTCTAGCAGTAAAAACATCAATGTAAAGGTGTCTGACATAAATGATAGCCCACCCAAATTTGATGAAGCGGAATATAGTAAGACTGTACCAGAGAATAACTCTCCTGGATTCTCTGTGTTTACTGTCAGTGCTTCTGATGCAGACTGGGGTCAAAACGCCCGAATTTCTTATTTTCTGGAAGAGAAAGACATTAATGGGGCACAATTGTCTTCATTAGTGTCAGTCAATTCAGAAAACGGTGTGATACATGCAGTGAGGTCTTTTGATTATGAACAAATGAAGTCGTTTGAATTTAATATAACTGCACGAGATGCTGGATCCCCTCCTCTGAGTTCAGTGGCTACAGTTAAAATAATAGTGCAGGACCAGAACGACAACCCTCCTCAGGTTCTGTACCCAGTCCAGACTGGCGGCTCTATGGTGGCTGAAATGGTGCCTCGTTCAGCAGATGTGGGCTATCTGGTGACTAAAGTGGTGGCTGTTGATGTGGACTCTGGACAGAATGCCTGGCTCTCGTATAAACTGCAGAAAGCCACAGACAGGGCGCTGTTTGAAGTGGGCTTACAGAATGGAGAAATAAGAACTATCCGCCAAGTGACTGATAAAGATGCAGTCAAACAAAGACTCACTGTCATAGTGGAGGACAACGGGCAGCCCTCTCGTTCAGCTACAGTCGTAGTTAACGTGGCGGTGGCGGACAGCTTCCCTGAAGTGCTGTCGGAGTTCACGGACTTTCCACACGACAAGGAGTACAATGACAACCTGACTTTTTACTTAGTCTTGGCTCTGGCTGTAGTTTCCTTCCTGTTCATCACGTGTTTAGTGGTTATTATATCAGTCAAAATCTACAGGTGGAGACAGTCTCGCGTCCTGTATCAGGCCAACCTCCCTGTGATTCCATATTATCCACCACGTTACTCAGACACTTTGGGGACAGGGACTCTGCAACACGTGTACAATTACGAGGTGTGCAGGACCACAGACTCCAGAAAGAGTGACGTTAAATATATACCACCGATGAGTGAAAGTTTAGTGAGTGTGGATGGAGCTGAAACTGATACACTACAGGTGGACAGACAGATGTCAGGCAGCTGCTCTCAGATGTCAACTTTGGTGAGTGATATATTTCATATTTTTTTCTGTACTTTCTATGTGTTTTTATAAACTATTTCAAACAAAGTAGAAGTCCAGACTTATAAGCAGCGCCACTGTGTCGCTGTCCAAGGTGCTGAAAGTGTCCATGAGTTGTCATGTCACATAATCTCAAAAGAGTTCTGCTCTAGTTAAATGTTAAATCAAAGTGTTGACATTATCATCTAAAGCGTATTTATGTTTTCTTCAATGCCGCTGATTACTTCATAGCCTTTCTGGTCTCATGTAGAGTTTTATACCATGTTGAATACAAAACTGAAATCTGTGGTTTGGATGCAGTATTTAAACTGTTCTCTCTAATATGGTCAAATATGGTCACCTGATACAATACCTTGTATGGTCTCTGAGCGCCGCTGTTGATACATGACTGACAAAGTGTCCAATAGGCGGTGCAGCACTTCACCCCTTTAACTCCGTTCAGTGTTTTACTGCCTGCTTAGGAGACGGACTACACAGTGGATTTTGTATTCGGAAAACAGCATTACCTGTTCAGTTGATGGAATATATGTCGTCAGGTTTTTACTGAAAAGGATACCTGCTCCTGCAGCTGTAGGATTCATGATGACTTCGATGTGGAGACTCGCTGAAAGAGGCCGATGTCAAGCTCTGCTTGTTATTCTTTGTCTGCTCAAGCTGAGCGCAGTGACTGGACAGGCTCGGTATTCAATACCAGAGGAGCAGGCCGAAGGATCCTATGTTGGAAACATTGCTAGAGATTTAGGTTTGGATGTTGCGAGGCTCATGTCAGGTAAAGCTCGTATTATTACGAAAGGAAACAGACAGTATGTTGATTTAAACCGAGACAAAGGCACGCTTGTGATTAAAGAGCGAATTGACCGAGAAGAGCTTTGTGAAAAGACGACGCCCTGTAGCTTTAGTTTCGAGGTCATTTTAGAAAATCCAATCCAGCTTTACCGAGTCACAGTGGAGGTGATTGACATTAACGACAACAGTCCGTCGTTCCCAAAGGATGAAATATATTTGAAAATGGTTGAAAATGCTGCAGTGGGGACTCGCTTCTCTTTGGAGAGTGCAGACGACCCCGATGTGGGAATAAATGATATTCAGAAATACACACTTAAACCCACAGATCACTTCATATTAGAAGTGCAGAACCAACCTGATGGAGGCAGTTTAGTTGAAATGGTTTTACAAACCCCGTTAGACCGAGAGAGAGAAGAGACTCACACTCTGGTGTTGGTTGCGTCAGATGGCGGCGAACCACATAGATCAGGGACAGTGCGTATTCATATCACTGTGCTAGATGCTAACGATAATGCTCCAGTGTGTAACCAGGCTGTTTATAAAGCAGATGTCAAAGAAAATTCTCCTGAAGGAACAGTGGTGACCACCGTTACTGCAAATGACGCAGATAAAGGAATCAATGGTGAAGTGACTTATTCCATAGCTCGCACTGCAAAAGAAACGAAGCAGCTCTTTGAAGTAAACGTTAAAACTGGAGAGATTAAAGTAGCAGGTAAACTGGATTATGAAAAATCTAAGTCTTATCAACTGAACGTGCAGGCTAGTGACCACGGGGGATATACAGACACGTGCAAAGTTATCATTCAAGTAATTGATGAAAATGACAACATACCTACAATTCAGCTTATGTCATTTTCCAACTCCATATCCGAGGATTCTCCCCCAGGTACAACTATAGCTGTTGTTAATGTCGATGATGAAGACTCTGATGTTAACGGTGTTGTTAAATGTTCCATTAATTCTGACGTACCTTTCAAAATCGAGTCTTCATTAACTGGTTATTATACCATAGTTACAGACAACTTCTTAGACAGAGAAAGTATTTCTGAGTATAATATCACCATAACAGTTTCAGACCAAGGTTCTCCACCTCTGTCTAGCAGTAAAAACATCAATGTAAAGGTGTCTGACATAAATGATAGCCCACCCAAATTTGATGAAGCGGAATATAGTAAGACTGTACCAGAGAATAACTCTCCTGGATTCTCTGTGTTTACTGTCAGTGCTTCTGATGCAGACTGGGGTCAAAACGCCCGAATTTCTTATTTTTTGGAGGAGAAAGACATTAATGGGGCTCCATTGTCTTCATTAGTGTCAGTCAATTCAGAAAACGGTGTGATACATGCAGTGAGGTCTTTTGATTATGAACAAATGAAGTCGTTTGAATTTAATATAACTGCACGAGATGCTGGATCCCCTCCGCTGAGTTCAGTGGCTACAGTTAAAATAATAGTGCAGGATCAGAACGACAACCCTCCTCAGGTTCTGTACCCAGTCCAGACTGGTGGCTCTATGGTGGCTGAAATGGTGCCTCGTTCAGCAGATGTGGGCTATCTGGTGACTAAAGTGGTGGCTGTTGATGTGGACTCTGGACAGAATGCCTGGCTCTCGTATAAACTGCAGAAAGCCACAGACAGGGCGCTGTTTGAAGTGGGCTTACAGAATGGAGAAATAAGAACTATCCGCCAAGTGACTGATAAAGATGCAGTCAAACAAAGACTCACTGTCATAGTGGAGGACAACGGGCAGCCCTCTCGTTCAGCTACAGTCGTAGTTAACGTGGCGGTGGCGGACAGCTTCCCTGAAGTGCTGTCGGAGTTCACGGACTTTCCACACGACAAGGAGTACAATGACAACCTGACTTTTTACTTAGTGTTGGCTCTGGCTGTAGTTTCCTTCCTGTTCATCACGTGTTTAGTGGTTATTATATCAGTCAAAATCTACAGGTGGAGACAGTCTCGCGTCCTGTATCAGTCCAACCTCCCTGTGATTCCATATTATCCACCACGTTACTCAGACACTTTGGGGACAGGAACTCTGCAACACGTGTACAATTACGAGGTGTGCAGGACCACAGACTCCAGAAAGAGTGACATTAAATATATGCCACCGATGAGTGAAAGTTTAGTGAGTGTGGATGGGGCTGAAACTGATACACTACAGGTGGAAAGACAGATGTCAGGCAACTGCTCTCAGATGTCAACTTTGGTGAGTGATATATTTAATATTTTTTCCGTACTTTCTATGTGTTTTTATAAACTATTTCAAACAAAGTAGAAGTCCAGACTTATGAGCAGCGCCACCGTGTCGCTGTCCAAGGTGCTGAAAGTGTCCATGAGTTGTCATGTCACATAATCTCAAAAGAGATCTGGTCTAGTTAAATGTTAAATCAAAGTGTTAACATTATCATCTTAAATGTTTGTATCTTTTCATCAAGGCCGCTGGTTATTTCATAGACTTTCTGGTCTCATGTAGAGTTTCATAACATGTTTGTTACAAGACTTAAATCTATGGCTCTGATGCAGTATTTAAACTGTTCTCTCTAATATGGTCACCTGATAAAATACCTTGTATGGTCTCTGAGCGCCGCTGTTGATACATGACTGACAAAGTGTCCAATAGGCGGTGCAGCACTTCACCCCTTTAACTCCGTTCAGTGTTTTACTGCCTGCTTAGGAGACGGACTACACAGTGGATTTTTTATTCGGAAAACAGCATTACCTTTTCAGTTGATGGAATATATGTCAGTCAGGTTTTTACTGAAAAGGATACCTGCTCCTGCAGCTGTAGGATTCATGATGACTTCGATGTGGATCCTCGCTGAAAGAGGCCGATGTCAAGCTCTGCTTGTTATTCTTTGTCTGCTCAAGCTGAGCGCAGTGACTGGACAGGCTCGGTATTCAATACCAGAGGAGCAGGCCGAAGGATCCTATGTAGGAAACATTGCTAGAGATTTAGGTTTGGATGTTGCGAGGCTCATGTCAGGTAAAGCTCGTATTATTACGAAAGGAAACAGACAGTATGTTGATTTAAAACGAGACAAAGGCACGCTTGTGATTAAAGAGCGAATTGACCGAGAAGAGCTTTGTGAAAAGACGACGCCCTGTAGCTTTAGTTTCGAGGTCATTTTAGAAAATCCAATCCAGCTTTACCGAGTCACAGTGGAGGTGATTGACATTAACGACAACAGTCCTTCGTTCCCAAAGGATGAAATTCATTTGGAAATTGTTGAAAATGCTGCAGTGGGGACTCGCTTCTCTTTGGGGAGTGCAGGCGACCCTGATGTTGGAATAAATGATATTCAGAAATATACACTTAAACCCACAGATCATTTCAAATTAGAAGTACAGAACCAACCTGATGGAGGCAGATTTGTTGAAATGGTTTTACAAACCCCGTTAGACCGAGAGAGAGAAGAGACTCACACTCTGGTGTTGGTTGCGTCAGATGGCGGCGAACCACATAGATCAGGGACAGTGCGTGTTCATATCACTGTGCTAGATGCTAACGATAATGCTCCAGTGTGTAGCCAGGCTGTTTATAAAGCAGATGTCAAAGAAAATTCTGCTGAAGGAACAGTGGTGACCACCGTTACTGCAAATGACGCAGATAAAGGAATCAATGGTGAAGTGACTTATTCATAGCCTCACACTGCAAAAGAATTCGAAACACCTTTTTCAATTAATGTTTAAATCTGGAGAAATAAAAGTAGCAGGTAAACTGGATTATGAAAAATCTAAGTCTTATCAATTGAACGTGCAGGCTAGAGATTACGGGGGATACACAGACACGTGCAAAGTTATCATTCAAGTAATCGATGAAAATGACAACATACCTACAATTCAGCTTATGTCATTTTCCAACTCCATATCCGAGGATTCTCCCCCAGGTACAACTATAGCTGTTGTTAATGTCGATGATGAAGACTCTGATGTTAACGGTGTTGTCAAATGTTCCATTAATTCTGACGTACCTTTCAAAATCGAGTCTTCATTAACTGGTTATTATACCATAGTTACAGACAACATATTAGACAGAGAAAGTATTTCTGAGTATAATATCACCATAACAGTTTCAGACCAAGGTTCTCCACCTCTGTCTAGCAGTAAAAACATCAATGTAAAGGTGTCTGACATAAATGATAGCCCACCCAAATTTGATGAAGTGGAATATAGTAAGACTGTACCAGAGAATAACTCTCCTGGATTCTCTGTGTTTACTGTCAGTGCTTCTGATGCAGACTGGGGTCAAAACGCCCGAATTTCTTATTTTCTGGAAGAGAAAGACATTAATGGGGCTCCATTGTCTTCATTAGTGTCAGTCAATTCAGAAAACGGTGTGATACATGCAGTGAGGTCTTTTGATTATGAACAAATGAAGTCGTTTGAATTTAATATAACTGCACGAGATGCTGGATCCCCTCCTCTGAGTTCAGTGGCTACAGTTAAAATAATAGTGCAAGACCAGAACGACAACCCTCCTCAGGTTCTGTATCCAGTCCAGACTGGCGGCTCTATGGTGGCTGAAATGGTGCCTCGTTCAGCAGATGTGGGCTATCTGGTGACTAAAGTGGTGGCTGTTGATGTGGACTCTGGACAGAATGCCTGGCTCTCGTATAAACTGCAGAAAGCCACAGACAGGGCGCTGTTTGAAGTGGGCTTACAGAATGGAGAAATAAGAACTATCCGCCAAGTGACTGATAAAGATGCAGTCAAACAAAGACTCACTGTCATAGTGGAAGACAACGGGCAGCCCTCTCGTTCAGCTACAGTCGTAGTTAACGTGGCGGTGGCGGACAGCTTCCCTGAAGTGCTGTCGGAGTTCACGGACTTTCCACACGACAAGGAGTACAATGACAACCTGACTTTTTACTTAGTGTTGGCTCTAGCTGTAGTTTCCTTCCTGTTCATCACGTGTTTAGTGGTTATTATATCAGTCAAAATCTACAGGTGGAGACAGTCTCGCGTCCTGTATCAGTCCAACCTCCCTGTGATTCCATATTATCCACCACGTTACTCAGACACTTTGGGGACAGGGACTCTGCAACACGTGTACAATTACGAGGTGTGCAGGACCACAGACTCCAGAAAGAGTGACTGTAAGTTCGGCAGAGCTGGTAGTCAGAACGTGCTGATAATGGACCCCAGTTCAACAGGGACGATGCAGCGGATACAGAATGAAAAGAGCATCCTGGATGAACCAGACTCTCCTCTAGAGGTTAGTTTATTCATTCATCACCGCTTTTCAAACTTTTGTTCATCACGTGAAGTGTAATTTTAATCATTCACTGCTTTTCTCACTGCCTGCTCAGAGCGCATCTTCAGTACCATTATTAACGGACAGCTCCTCTCAGAGCTGAACTTTTCAAGTGTACTGAGGTGAGAAAACAATCACTAAGGTCAGCACACTTTCTCATGCTTATACATGTTTCCAACCTGTAAGGTGTGCACTTCATTGGGTTTTATGTGTTTGTTGAATTTAGAAACTATGAATTTTCTCTTCTTCTTCCACCTTATTTGTGAGAGGTTAAAGCAGAATTGATAGTGCTTTGACAGTGTGTTTTCATTAAGCATATCTGGTAGCTGTGAGGCATTTTCCTCCCCCATTTTATTTTTCTCACTTAAATTTCATTTATTGTATATTTTGTTTATATATTTTTCATTTTTAATGTAACGCATACATGCAAGGAGGAAATGAATCACACTATTAGTATATTCGGCTGAGATTTGCACATTTCTGGAATTGTTTTTTTTCTGTGGTCACTGTACCTGTTATTTTTATAACGGACTCTAAGTGCCGCTGTTGGTCTTCAGAGGACATTTGAAGTTACTGAAATACAGCCACATCTCCAGTACTCTCCTTAGTGTATCCCGGAGAGCAGGATATTCGGTCTTCTTTTTCACCAGTGCATTTTATATGGATGTATTCGTTGTCAAGCGGTGGATTATAAAAGCATAACCAGAAGAACCGTACAGCTTAATTGACTGGCTTTTTCTTACCTAATATACGTGGAGTTTGATTGCTTTGAGATAATGTCTTTCATCATCAACCAGCCCACCATTAAATGGCAACTGCGGGCCTTCGTTCTTGTTTTTTTCATTGGGCTGACAGTCTGCCAGATCCGCTACTCTGTCCCAGAGGAGATGAGAAAGGGCTCGTTTGTAGGTAATGTGGCTGAAGATCTAGGTATCGATGCTAAAAGATTAAAATCAGGCGGCGCTCGAATCGTTAGCGGTGATAACAGCGAGTATATTAGGCTGGATGAAGACAAAGGGATTCTTGTTGTGGGAGAAAGAATAGACAGAGAGCAGCTCTGCGGGCAAACGTCGCCCTGTAGCTTGAATTTTGAAATGATTATGACGAATCCGATGCAACTACACAGTGTTTTAGTGGAGGTGCTTGATGTTAATGACAATGCGCCCGTGTTTCACGAGAAAGAAATGCATGTAGAAATACTGGAGTCTGCTGTTCCTGGAACCGAAATATTACAAGTGAGTGCCATCGATCTTGATGTTGGCATCAACGCTTTACATGGCTATTCCTTACACCCAAAGACACATTTTAGTATTAAGGTCCTGTCCAGCCCAAATGGTCATAAATATGCACAGGTGTATCTTTCTAATACTTTAGATCGAGAGAAAGAGGAAAAGCTCATTCTCACGCTAACTGCCGTGGACGGGGGAGAACCACAGAGATCAGGAACACTAAAAATACATGTAACTGTCCGAGACACAAACGACAATGCCCCGGTCTTTACCCAGTCCATTTTCAAGGCGTCTGTTAAAGAAAATGTTCCAAAAGGAACCTTAGTGGTGACGTTGAGCGCGACAGACGCGGATGAGGGAATGAATGGCCGTGTTACATACCACTTTAATCGCATGTCTAGTAATGTTGTTGAACTGTTTCATTTGGATGAAAACAGCGGCGAATTGACTGTAAACGGCATGATTGATTATGAAGATAATAAAATGTATGAAATTGGCGTGTTGGCAAAGGACCAAGGTGGTCAAAGCACATCAACAAATGTAATAGTTGAAGTCACGGATGTAAACGATAACGCACCTGTTATAACAATAACCTCATTTTCTAGTGCAATCGCGGAGGATTCTCCCAGTGGAACTACTGTAGCTATCATAAACGTTAAAGATCTAGATTCAGGCAAAAATGGCAAAGTAGGTTGTTCAGTTATTGGCAATATTCCGTTTACAATCCACTCATCACTAAAGAACTATTATACAGTGGTAACAAGCGGCGTCCTCGACAGGGAGCGTAATCCTGATTACAGTATCACTTTCACAGCTGTGGATGAAGGAAGTCCACCACTCGTAACTAACAAGACATTAACTCTTAAGGTTTCCGACGTCAACGATAATGCTCCAGTATTTGAACAGAGTTATCATGAAGCTTATATCATGGAAAATAACTCCCCCGGATTATCTGTATTATCAGTCAAAGCACATGACTCTGACTCGGGGCAGAACGCACGAGTGTCTTACCTTCTTATCGATACACAGTTAAATGGTAACCCCATATCCACCTATGTATCCATTAATGCAGAAAGTGGAGTTATACAGGCAGTTCGGTCATTTGACTATGAGCAAATTAAAACTATTACTATTTTTGTAAAAGGACAGGATGGGGGCTCCCCACCTTTAAGCAGCAATACCACCGTTAAATTAAATATCCAGGACCAGAACGACAACCCTCCTCAGGTTCTGTACCCAGTCCAGACTGGCGGCTCTATGGTGGCTGAAATGGTGCCTCGTTCAGCAGATGTGGGCTATCTGGTGACTAAAGTGGTGGCTGTTGATGTGGACTCTGGACAGAATGCCTGGCTCTCGTATAAACTGCAGAAAGCCACAGACAGGGCGCTGTTTGAAGTGGGCTTACAGAATGGAGAAATAAGAACTATCCGCCAAGTGACTGAAAAAGATGCAGTCAAACAAAGACTCACTGTCATAGTGGAGGACAACGGGCAGCCCTCTCGTTCAGCTACAGTCGTAGTTAACGTGGCGGTGGCGGACAGCTTCCCTGAAGTGCTGTCGGAGTTCACGGACTTTCCACACGACCAGGAGTACAATGACAACCTGACTTTTTACTTAGTGTTGGCTCTGGCTGTAGTTTCCTTCCTGTTCATCACGTGTTTAGTGGTTATTATATCAGTCAAAATCTACAGGTGGAGACAGTCTCGCGTCCTGTATCAGTCCAACCTCCCTGTGATTCCATATTATCCACCACGTTACTCAGACACTTTGGGGACAGGGACTCTGCAACACGTGTACAATTACGAGGTGTGCAGGACCACAGACTCCAGAAAGAGTGACTGTAAGTTCGGCAGAGCTGGTAGTCAGAACGTCCTGATAATGGACCCCAGTTCAACAGGGACGATGCAGCGGATACAGAATGAAAAGAGCATCCTGGATGAACCAGACTCTCCTCTAGAGGTGAGACCTTTAAACATAATGACTTCCCTGACTATTTTATTTGTTTTTGTCACAGTGAAGCTATTATATTCACATATTTACCAGTAACCCACGAGGTATTTTCAGAGCAGTAACATGTGTATAGCTCCACAGACCAACTATTAACTTCCCATTTTAATCACAATTAACCGTTTAACAGGAACCTAGTGGTATGTTTGAAGCCTGGGTATTTAATAGTTTCGTTTACCTGAACTAGAGTAATACAGATTTACTTTCATCTGTTCTAGGTTATATACCGCCCGGTCCACAGTTAATGCACCCACAGGAATAACTATTAGTCGCTGTTAATTATTAACAGCTCTGTGTCCAGTTTTATAAAAAAAATAAAATAAGTTTTTTTTTCAAACAAAGCAAGCGTATATATTTGGTCTTCTCTTCTGTATTAATGGATGGAAATGTTTCTTTTTTTATTTACATCTTCTCCTCAGTACTAAGGAAGAATTTAATGTTTTGTTGTTCTGGTGACATGATATTGATAATCTGAACAGTAAGGGACGCTGTTGGTCAGATAAACAAATATTCAGAGATGATTCCGTGGAGGCAGAGCCCTCTTTTTCCATTTAGCCGAGAGAAAGAGAACGAACAGTTTCTGAAGTAGGACTACGGACACAAATTCAGTCGAGGCAAGGATTGTAAAATCAAAGGATTACTTGATGTAATTGCCGTTGCTTTTTGTGGAACCTTTGCTGAGAGCTCTTGGTATCATATTATCTTAATCGTGCAATGGCGTTTGAAAACTCATCTCCTTCCTGCGCAAAATGGCGTTTATATTGCAGGTCAGTGTGTTCGCTTTTGCTGTTGCTGCTGTGTCTCAGCCACGTCGTGTCTGGTCAGATCAGGTATACCATTCCAGAGGAACTAAAAAAGGGGTCGCTTATTGGTAACGTAGCGCAAGACCTTGGTTTAGATGTACAGAGGCTCCAATCTGGCCGTGCCCGTATCGTGACCAGACAAAGCATCCAGTACACAGAGCTGAAAGCAGACAAAGGCATTTTAGTCGTCAACGAGAGAATAGACCGAGAGCAGCTTTGTGGAGACGTAACACCATGCAGTTTCAGCTTTGAGGTAATTTTAGAAAATCCAATGGAGCTACACCAAATTACAGTTGAAATAATTGACATAAATGACAATTCTCCGACGTTTATAAAGGATGAATTAAAATTTGAAATAAGTGAATCAGCCACTCTGGGATCACGCTTTTTATTAGCCAGTGCCGAAGATGCAGATGTGGGCAGTAACGGTCTGCAGAAATACATACTAACAACTAATGACATCTTTGGTTTGAAACAACACTCTAGTCCAGATGGCCGAAAATACGCCGAGATGATACTACAGAAATCCTTAGACAGAGAAAGCCAGCCACGAATATCACTGAAGCTCATCGCTGTTGATGGTGGAGCACCGCACAGATCTGGTACAGTAAATATAGACATTACAGTGCTTGATGCAAATGATAATCCTCCGGTTTTTAACCAGACTCTTTATAGGGCTAGTGTCTCAGAAAACGCATTGAAAGGCACCTATATCACGACAGTGAACGCAAGTGATGCAGATAGTGGATCAAACGGTCTTGTCACATATAGGTTTTCCAACATTAAGGAGCAGCTGGCTGATATATTCCATTTAGATGAACGTACGGGAAGTATAATACTTGTAGGGCAAGTTGATTATGAAAAAGATAAGAAATATGAAATTATGATTGAAGCTATGGACCAAGGAGGTTTGACAGATTCCAGTAAAGTGCTAATAGAGATTGTAGACGTCAATGATAATGCACCTGTCATAAATGTGATGTCATTTTCCAGCCCCGTGTCTGAGGATTCTGCCTCGGGTACCACAGTGGCAATAATTAATGTGATTGACGCAGACTCAGAGAAAAATGGGCAAATTATTTGTACAACAGACAGTGACCTCCCATTTAAAATAAAATCAACATTAACTAATTATTATGCATTAGTAACAGACTCATCATTTGACAGAGAATCTGTGTCAGAGTATAACATTACTGTGAGAGCTACAGATAAGGGATCTCCATCCTTGTCAACCACAACTACATTACGTTTGAAAATCTCAGATGTAAATGACAATGCTCCAATATTTGATCAAATTAATTACATTGCTCACGTTACAGAAAACAATACACCTGGAATGTCTATATTTTCAGTCAAAGCGCGGGACAATGATTGGAATCAAAATGCTAGAATATCATACTTTCTTGAAAAAACACAAATCAATGGTAATCCAACTTCCTCTTACGTCTCCATAAATACTGAAACAGGAGCTATTCATGCTGTTCGCGCTTTTGATTATGAACAAATTAAAGAGCTTCAGCTAGTAGTAAAAGCACAGGATGGAGGCTCTCCTCCACTCGCTAGTAATGTGACTGTGAAAATACTGATCCAGGACCAGAACGACAACCCTCCTCAGGTTCTGTACCCAGTCCAGACTGGTGGCTCTATGGTGGCTGAAATGGTGCCTCGTTCAGCAGATGTGGGCTATCTGGTGACTAAAGTGGTGGCTGTTGATGTGGACTCTGGACAGAATGCCTGGCTCTCGTATAAACTGCAGAAAGCCACAGACAGGGCGCTGTTTGAAGTGGGCTTACAGAATGGAGAAATAAGAACTATCCGCCAAGTGACTGATAAAGATGCAGTCAAACAAAGACTCACTGTCATAGTGGAGGACAACGGGCAGCCCTCTCGTTCAGCTACAGTCGTAGTTAACGTGGCGGTGGCGGACAGCTTCCCTGAAGTGCTGTCGGAGTTCACGGACTTTCCACACGACAAGGAGTACAATGACAACCTGACTTTTTACTTAGTGTTGGCTCTGGCTGTAGTTTCCTTCCTGTTCATCACGTGTTTAGTGGTTATTATATCAGTCAAAATCTACAGGTGGAGACAGTCTCGCGTCCTGTATCAGTCCAACCTCCCTGTGATTCCATATTATCCACCACGTTACTTAGACACTTTGGGGACAGGGACTCTGCAACACGTGTACAATTACGAGGTGTGCAGGACCACAGACTCCAGAAAGAGTGACTGTAAGTTCGGCAGAGCTGGTAGTCAGAACGTGCTGATAATGGACCCCAGTTCAACAGGGACGATGCAGCGGATACAGAGTGAAAAGAGCATCCTGGATGAACCAGACTCTCCTCTAGAGGTTGGTTAAATAATGTAGCTTTGTCTATATGCCGTTATATCTTTGTTTTGCGCCACATCTTCATTTTCAGTACCATGGACAGTACCTCACTCTGTATCATTTGAAAAGGATTCAGCCTCTACATTGATCAGACTTTCATGCCAATATAATCTACATTCCCAAATAATATGCTGTCACCTTACATCCATATTTGTTCTAGTAAATTGCATTTTATGCAAAAGCAAAATAATATTGATAGTTTCAAGCATTGTAAATTTAGTGAAGACTGGAAAACAACAATGTCAATTTCCCTGACAATTCTCTAACGTCAATACTTCAGTGTATTAATAACTAGTTCAGTTTTCTTTTTGTTTTTTCTTGTTTGCTCTTTCTCTAACTATAGGCAAATGTTTACCTTTAAACGAGTAATCATTTATATTTTGACAGTTCCACACAACAAGGCCCGTTTGATTAAAATACTGCTTGGGAATTCTGTTTGTGGTTTTAATATTTGGTGGTTTCTATTCTGTCGGTTCATACAAACAGATTCTTTACGTTTATCTGCAGTTGGTTCTTGGCAGGTTCTTTCTTTCATTCGCCTCTGAGGGACGCTGTTGATCAGTAAAACACAGCCTGGTGTTGTTACGGCTGTGAAAGAGGCGATAAATAGAGGGAGGAGAATGAAACAAGGTCTGCATACTAGGAGATGTTCGGCGGAAACACAGTTGCTTCGAAGGAGCAGCTTTATTTGAAAATCAATAGATAAAAACGCACTAGTAGTTAAGTGGATTGTAGCTTGCGTCTACACGTGTGATTGAAGGATTTCTATTACATTTAGATTTAGGATTATACGCCTGTCGACATGGGGATACGCCACCACCGATGCGGAAAATGGCTTTTGTGTTGGACACTTACAAGGCAAATGTTTATTTTTGTCTTCCTGATTTCCGGGATAAATTGTCAAATCCGTTATTCAATCCCGGAGGAGATGAAGAAAGGCTCCCTTATCGGTAATGTAGCACAGGACCTTGGTCTGGATCTGAAAAGGCTGCGCTCCGGTCGGGCCCGTATCGTGAGTGGAGAACACATCCAGTACACCGAGCTGAAGACAGACAAAGGGATTCTAGTCGTGAACGAGAGAATAGACCGAGAGCAGCTCTGTGGAGACGTGACACCGTGTAGCTTCAGCTTTGAAATAATTCTAGAAAATCCAATTGAATTGCACAGGGTAACAGTAGAAATACTAGACGTAAATGACCACGCTCCAACTTTCAGAAATAATGTAATTCATCTAGAAATAAGTGAGTCTGCAACATTAGGATCCCACTTTGATTTAGAAAGCGCTTATGACCTCGATGCAGGAATTCACAGCCTGCAAAATTATGTTTTATCTCCTAATGATCATTTTGTTCTGAAGCAACACTCCAACGCTGACGGAATAAAATTCCCTGTAATGATTTTACAGAAGCCATTAGACAGAGAATTGAACCCACACCTCTCTTTTAAGCTGATAGCAGTAGACGGAGGGACTCCACAGCGATCTGGTTCAGTAAATATAGAAATCACTGTTCTTGATGTCAATGATAATCCTCCTGTATTTAATCAATCGGTCTACACTGCTACAGTGACAGAAAATGCAGCCGTAGGAACTTACATAACTACTGTGAATGCTTCAGATGCAGACAGTGGGTCTAATGGTTTGGTTACATACACCTTTTCTGATGCCATGGGAAGGTTTGGAGAACAATTTGAAATTGACAGTTTGTCTGGAAAAATAACTGTAGCAGATAATATTGATTTTGAAAAAGACAAAAAATACGAGATAAGGGTAATTGCCAAAGACCAGGGTGGTCTGAGTGACGCAACCAAAGTTGTTATCGAAGTCACCGACATAAATGATAATGCACCAATTATAAATATGATGTCTTTCACTGCCCTGATTTCAGAGGATGTCCCTCCCGGCACGACTATTGCCGTTTTTAATGTTAAAGATGCAGATTCGGAAAGAAACGGTCGAATAGCTTGTTCAATAGACTCTACACTCCCATTTAAAATCCAGTCCTCAATGAGTAATTATTACAGTTTGCTGTCAGATGTACATTTTGATCGTGAAACAAAGCCAGAATACAACATAACCATAACTGCAACTGACTCAGGAACACCTCCACTTTCTACTAAAACAGATCTGCATCTTAGGATTTCTGATGTAAATGATAATGCCCCGCTCTTTACTAAACCTAATTATTCTGCCTATGTCATTGAAAATAATGTTCCTGGCACATCAATATTTACTGTGAGCGCAAAAGATTCTGACTGGAATCAAAACGCAAGAATCTCATATTTTCTTGAGGACACTCAGTTCAGTGGCAGCCCAGTGTCCTCCTATGTGTCCATAAACACTGAAACTGGAGTTATACATGCTGTACGCTCATTTGATTATGAACAGATCAAGCAGCTTGTATTCACTGTCAAAGCGCAGGATGGAGGCTCTCCTCCACTCGCTAGTAACGTGACAGTGAAAATACTGATCCAGGACCAGAACGACAACCCTCCTCAGGTTCTCTACCCAGTCCAGACTGGTGGCTCTATGGTGGCTGAAATGGTGCCTCGTTCAGCAGATGTGGGCTATCTGGTGACTAAAGTGGTGGCTGTTGATGTGGACTCTGGACAGAATGCCTGGCTCTCGTATAAACTGCAGAAAGCCACAGACAGGGCGCTGTTTGAAGTGGGCTTACAGAATGGAGAAATAAGAACTATCCGCCAAGTGACTGATAAAGATGCAGTCAAACAAAGACTCACTGTCATAGTGGAGGACAACGGGCAGCCCTCTCGTTCAGCTACAGTCGTAGTTAACGTGGCGGTGGCGGACAGCTTCCCTGAAGTGCTGTCGGAGTTCACGGACTTTCCACACGACAAGGAGTACAATGACAACCTGACTTTTTACTTAGTGTTGGCTCTGGCTGTAGTTTCCTTCCTGTTCATCACGTGTTTAGTGGTTATTATATCAGTCAAAATCTACAGGTGGAGACAGTCTCGCGTCCTGTATCAGTCCAACCTCCCTGTGATTCCATATTATCCACCACGTTACTCAGACACTTTGGGGACAGGGACTCTGCAACACGTGTACAATTACGAGGTGTGCAGGACCACAGACTCCAGAAAGAGTGACTGTAAGTTCGGCAGAGCTGGTAGTCAGAACGTGCTGATAATGGACCCCAGTTCAACAGGGACGATGCAGCGGATACAGAATGAAAAGAGCATCCTGGATGAACCAGACTCTCCTCTAGAGGTTTGCTCTGTCTTTTAATACTTTTGAATTTTCATATCAATGCTACTTTTGTACTATTAGATATTCAAATGAAATAAGTAGCCATATGATATACTTCATTCAAAATGTTGGCGATTTCGTGTGATTTTATACCGCAGTTATATTTGGACTATGAGCCATTTGCTTTTTTGCAGTTGTCAAATATAAAACACACTGGTATTTGCAATGTTGCTATATATTTCTTGTTTCTTGTTTACAAATATTTCAAAATGATCATTACATTAACCATTTAAAGTTAATATTGCCAACCACTTCTGGTCTTGCGGGTGAAATCAAATGGCAAAAAGGAATATCCTGTCTCTGTGAAATTGTGACGTTTATATTGTTTTTTTTATTATTATTATTATCATTTCTTATGAAAGTGAATCAGGATCAACGTCATATACATAGTTTTACATTTTAAAGCTAATCGTGCTGTCTTCTTGTTGCCTCCGACCTTTCAGCACCATGGACAGCGCACTGTGCTCATGGTGCAGTGTCTTTTGGGTGTTATGATTTTTCTCCCTTTCCTATTTTGGATGTGTCTTCTCTTTGTATTCATTTAGCCCTTGCTGTGGTCGTGTGTATGTATAAAACACAGGTATAGAAATATTCATAATTCACTAAAGCGCCAAGCAGCTTGTTTTTTGTTTTTTTCTTAGTAATTTCTGCTCAGAAACTTGCAACACATGTGGACCTATTTGTGAGCAACCGCAATAGAATAAATGAATAAGATAAACTAAAACGTCTTTTTAATGTGTAGTTCAGTGTATCCAACTCACAGGGACGCTGTTGACCAGCCTGCTGAGATTTCAGTGCTGAGTGCAGCTGTACCTCCCCTCTCATGTCAAATTGTAACGAAGATAGAAAAGAAGCCTAACAGAAAAACCAGTTAGACACAAGGAGATGAGCATACCGGGAGAGTACAGAGGACGTGTTGGCATTCTGACGAATATGTCTTTTTCAGTATTTTGCTGACATTGGTGTTTAACATTATAGTACTGTACAGCGGATTGATATATTTTTTTTCTTTTTGTGGATGGGAAAATGTCGGACAGAACAATGACACGGCAAGTAGGCCTACTGTTGTTTATGTTGCTTGCTTCTCTGAGCTCGGTTTCTGGGCAGGTCACCTACTCCATTCCTGAAGAAATGGCGAAAGGGTCTTTGGTTGGTAACATCGCACATGATTTAGGTTTAGATGTGAAACGACTGAAATCAGGGAAAGCTCGTATATATACAGGGGAAGGTACAGAATACATCGAGCTGAATAAAGAGAGAGGAGTGCTTGTAATCAAAGAGCGGATAGACAGAGAAGCGCTCTGCGGACAGACGACGCCCTGTGCTCTTGAATTTCAAATAATTTTGGAGAATCCAATGCAGTTTTATAGTATCACTGTGGAGATCACTGACATTAATGATAATTCTCCTTCTTTTAAAAACGGCGAGATTAAATTTGATATTAGTGAGACGGTTCAAATTGGATCAAAATTTGTGTTAGACAAAGCAATAGATAACGATGTCGGCGTAAATGGGCTCCAGGGCTATTCGCTAAGTTCAAGTGAAACATTCACTTTAAACCCATATAAAATTGGCAGTAGTAGGAATGTAGAGATGGTTTTGAAGAGGGCTCTTGATCGAGAGAAAGAGGAACAGTTGTCTTTAGTGTTAACTGCTAGAGATGGCGGCGACCCGCAGCTCTCTGGGACGATGCAAATTACCATTACTGTATTAGACGCAAACGACAATGCACCTGTTTGCGCCCAGACAGAATATAAGACCAATGTAAAAGAAAACGCGTTAAAAGGAACTGTTCTCACCACGGTCAGCGCATCTGATGCAGATGAAGGTCAACATGGGCACATACAGTATTCAATTTCTAATGTTCCAGAGGGCGCACATGGATTGTTTCATGTAGATAATGAAAATGGTGTGGTTAGTTTAATAGGAAAACTTGATTATGAGAAATTTCGACATTATGAGGTAGATGTTCAAGCATCAGATGAAGGCGGTAATTCAGACGTATGCAAAGTTATAATTGAGGTGTTAGATACAAATGACAATCCACCGATTATCAATGTTATGTCAGCGTCATCTAGTGTATCTGAGGATGTTAAACCGGGCACAGTTCTGACAATGATGAACATTCAGGATCCTGATTCAAATGAAAATAGCAAAGTGCGCTGTGTTTTAGATGAAAATGATCATTTTACAATCATGTCAACATCGAGTAATTTCTTTACCTTGGTGACAGACAGTGAATTAGACAGAGAGAGATCCTCTGAGTATAATATAACAGTGACCTGCTCTGATGAGGGAGTCCCCTCCCTCTCCAGCAGCGTCACTCTCACCTTACAGATCTCTGATGTCAATGACAACGCTCCTGTCTTTGAGAGGAGCTCATATGAGGCCTACATTGTAGAGAACAACACACCAGGTCTCTCTGTGTTCACAGTAAAAGCCACAGACGCTGACTGGAACCAGAATGCCCGTGTTTCGTACATCCTGGAGGACTCCTCTGTTAACGGAGTGCCAGTCTCCTCATATGTGTCCGTTAGTGCTGATAGTGGAGTCATCCATGCAGTGAGGTCTTTTGACTACGAGCAGATCAAAGATTTCCACTTCCGCGTCAAAGCGCAGGATGGAGGCTCTCCTCCACTCACTAGTAATGTGACTGTGAAAATACTGATCCAGGACCAGAACGACAACCCTCCTCAGGTTCTGTACCCAGTCCAGACTGGCGGCTCTATGGTGGCTGAAATGGTGCCTCGTTCAGCAGATGTGGGCTATCTGGTGACTAAAGTGGTGGCTGTTGATGTGGACTCTGGACAGAATGCCTGGCTCTCGTATAAACTGCAGAAAGCCACAGACAGGGCGCTGTTTGAAGTGGGCTTACAGAATGGAGAAATAAGAACTATCCGCCAAGTGACTGATAAAGATGCAGTCAAACAAAGACTCACTGTCATAGTGGAGGACAACGGGCAGCCCTCTCGTTCAGCTACAGTCGTAGTTAACGTGGCGGTGGCGGACAGCTTCCCTGAAGTGCTGTCGGAGTTCACGGACTTTCCACACGACAAGGAGTACAATGACAACCTGACTTTTTACTTAGTGTTGGCTCTGGCTGTAGTTTCCTTCCTGTTCATCACGTGTTTAGTGGTTATTATATCAGTCAAAATCTACAGGTGGAGACAGTCTCGCGTCCTGTATCAGTCCAACCTCCCTGTGATTCCATATTATCCACCACGTTACTCAGACACTTTGGGGACAGGGACTCTGCAACACGTGTACAATTACGAGGTGTGCAGGACCACAGACTCCAGAAAGAGTGACTGTAAGTTCGGCAGAGCTGGTAGTCAGAACGTGCTGATAATGGACCCCAGTTCAACAGGGACGATGCAGCGGATACAGAATGAAAAGAGCATCCTGGATGAACCAGACTCTCCTCTAGAGGTTAGACTTTAATTTTCTTTGCAGTCAATGCTGCTCTTAATATGAGTAATTAAATAATTTAACTTTTACTTTAACATAAAGAAAACCTAATCATGAGTAATGCCAAAATATTTTAAAGTCGGACCTAGATATGCCAGACTGTTCTCCAGATGTGAAGTTCTGCAAGTTATTATGTATCTAATTACATATCCATGGTATAGGCCCATATTCGCTCACGCTGTTTTTTAGTGTAAAGCGGTGATGTCTTACTCTTGATAATTGATGAGTAACCTGATATCGATATTGTATGTGAACCTGAGCAGATTTGTTTGTCATAGTGCTGCTTTATCTTAACAGAATGATGTTGAACGAGTCGTATTACGCATTTCCTTTCATTCACTTCAGCACCACGGACAGTTTCTCAGTCAGCCTCACTTACAGAGGTCAGAGTATTATTTGTTTCAGGACAGTTTCTTGTTGTAGTGTTTCAAAGTTCTACCACTTCACCTAACTTAAATGTTTAATGGTGTTAGCACAATTTAAATAGTTTTCTAATGAAAAGATAATTTACTATAGTTTGTAGATTTGCTCTATTCCTGTTCTCTGCTTGTGGCGTATTTCCCAATTTTTTTTTTTCTTCTTTTCTTTCCTATTAATTTTTCTTTATTTATTTCTCGTCATTACAACATCTTTCATTGCTCGGCCCAATACTGCAGGATAGGTAAATCTAAGAAGTTATAACACAAATATTTTGACTTCCCAAATGGTTGGCGTAAAATTAAATAAGTCGATCAGCTGATATTAGAACACTCGTTATTATTTTTCCTTATTCACAGTAGTATGTAGTTCATCATGATGAACTCTCAGGGCCGCTGTTGGCCAGTTTGTGTTAGTAAGGGAGACGAAACAGCAGCACCTCCCACATCATTTCCGATAAAGAAAGAGAGAAAGACACAAGGACCATTACAGACCACGTCGTCTAGAGCTGCAAACGTTCATTTGGGCGGATATTGTATTTTTTGTTTTTCAGTTGCGCTGAAAGGGCTCAAAACACGCAAAAGGAGAACATAAAATGGATTCCCACTGAAGATATAACCGTTTTTACAAGGATGTTTATCGGCTCATTTTACATGAACATGGGGGACAGAACAATGAGACGGCAAGTGCTGCTGTTTGTCTTGCATCTCTGTTTCAGTTCAGTGATTGGACAGGTCAGCTACTCTATTCCAGAGGAAATGCCGAAAGGCTCTTTCGTGGGTGATATTGCTCAAGATTTAGGTTTGGATGTGACAAGACTGAAATCAGGAAAAGCTCGTATTTATACGGGAGACAGTGCAGAGTACATCGAGTTAAATAAAGAAAGAGGAGTCCTTCTTGTCAACGACAGGATAGACCGAGAGGCGATCTGTGCTCAGACGGAGCCCTGTGCTTTGCATTTTCAGGTTATTTTAGAAAATCCTATGGAATTTTATAGCATTACCGTCGAAGTAACAGATATTAACGACAACGCCCCGATATTTCAAAGAGGTGAGATGAAATTCAGAATAAGTGAGTCAGCCATTACAGGAGCAGTGTTTTTGTTGCAGCAGGCAATAGATTTAGATGTCGGTGTGAATGGCCTTCAGAGTTATTTGTTAAAACCAACCAACAACTTTGCTTTGAGGCTGCAAAATCAAGCAGATGGAAGCAAGATGATAGAAATGGTTTTACAGAAGCCTTTAGATCGAGAGCAACAGGAATATCTGTCGCTTGTACTCACTGCTGTAGACGGTGGTGAGCCGCAGCTCTCTGGAACTGTTCAGATACACGTAAATGTGCTAGATATTAATGATAATGCTCCAGTTTTTACGCAGAGAACATATAAGTCGACCATAAGAGAAAATTCGCCCTCGGGGACACAAGTAGTGGTTGTTAGTGCTTCTGACTCAGATGAAGGATCTAATGGGAAAGTGTCTTATGCTATTTTAAATTTACTCGACAATGTGTCCGAGTTATTTGAGATAAATAAAGAGACGGGAGAAGTTACACTAGTTGGCAACACCGACTTTGAGAAAAAGCGCCAATATCAAATTAATATCCAGGCGAGTGATGAGGGAGGACTAACTGACTCATGTAAGATTATAGTGGAAATAACTGACACAAATGACAATGTCCCAGCTATAAATGTCATGTCGAAGTCCAGCGCAATAAAAGAGGATATTAAACCTGGCACTGTGGTGACAATGATAAATATTCAAGACCCAGATTCAGGACTAAATGGAAAAGTTCGCTGTTATATTAACGAAAATATACCATTTGCAATTTCATCAACGTCAAATAATTTTTTCTCTTTAACAACGGACAGTGATTTAGACAGAGAGAGATCCTCTGAGTATAACATAACAGTGACCTGCTCTGATGAGGGAGTCCCCTCCCTCTCCAGCAGCGTCACTCTCACCTTACAGATCTCTGATGTCAATGACAACGCTCCTGTCTTTGAGAGGAGCTCATATGAGGCCTACATTGTAGAGAACAACACACCAGGTCTCTCTGTGTTCACAGTAAAAGCCAGAGACGCTGACTGGAACCAGAATGCCCGTGTTTCTTACATCCTGGAGGACTCCTCTGTTAACGGAGTGCCAGTCTCCTCATATGTGTCCGTTAGTGCTGATAGTGGAGTCATCCATGCAGTGAGGTCTTTTGACTACGAGCAGATCAAAGATTTCCACTTCCGCGTCAAAGCGCAGGATGGAGGCTCTCCTCCACTCACTAGTAATGTGACTGTGAAAATACTGATCCAGGACCAGAACGACAACCCTCCTCAGGTTCTGTATCCAGTCCAGACTGGTGGCTCTATGGTGGCTGAAATGGTGCCTCGTTCAGCAGATGTGGGCTATCTGGTGACTAAAGTGGTGGCTGTTGATGTGGACTCTGGACAGAATGCCTGGCTCTCGTATAAACTGCAGAAAGCCACAGACAGGGCGCTGTTTGAAGTGGGCTTACAGAATGGAGAAATAAGAACTATCCGCCAAGTGACTGATAAAGATGCAGTCAAACAAAGACTCACTGTCATAGTGGAGGACAACGGGCAGCCCTCTCGTTCAGCTACAGTCGTAGTTAACGTGGCGGTGGCGGACAGCTTCCCTGAAGTGCTGTCGGAGTTCACGGACTTTCCACACGACAAGGAGTACAATGACAACCTGACTTTTTACTTAGTCTTGGCTCTGGCTGTAGTTTCCTTCCTGTTCATCACGTGTTTAGTGGTTATTATATCAGTCAAAATCTACAGGTGGAGACAGTCTCGCGTCCTGTATCAGTCCAACCTCCCTGTGATTCCATATTATCCACCACGTTACTCAGACACTTTGGGGACAGGGACTCTGCAACACGTGTACAATTACGAGGTGTGCAGGACCACAGACTCCAGAAAGAGTGACTGTAAGTTCGGCAGAGCTGGTAGTCAGAACGTGCTGATAATGGACCCGAGTTCAACAGGGACCATGCAGCGGATACAGAGTGAAAAGAGCATCCTGGATGAACCAGACTCTCCTCTAGAGGTTAGTTTTCTCGACCATAAATAATGCCTTTTTCTAAGTTCTACTGAGAACAATTTCCGCGTTTTAACTTGTTGGGACTTTGTGTGTTTTTCAAGTGGAGGTTGTTCTGGTTCAGCACCATGGACAGCGTATTGCACAGCAGTGTATCTGAAATATCTAGATGTAGAAAATTTTGCAATTCTTTCATCAACTATTTTTACCCTGTCTCTTTCTTACTCCCTCTCTTTTTTTCTCCCTCCCTTTTTCCTGGACCTGTGTGAACATTTTTGTGATTGACAAGTATTTCGAGTACCTAATATACACAGAGACACACTAATACCTGTGTAGTATTAGAATAAATTCATTTTCATTTGTTAGTTTTATTACTCAGCACCACTCACAGCGGGAAAATAATTCCCTCACTGCATTACATAACAGCTTTAATAACTTGATAAATCATTTGTGTTTTGACCTTCATATTCCCCTTAACTCTTGGTAAATATGGCCGCATACACATGTGTCTGTTGTGGTTGTTTATTTGTCAGCACCTCATTTACAACACTGTGTTCTAGTTCAATGATTTTTTATTATATCGCTTTTTTGGTTTGACATTTCATAATATTGGAGACAAATACAACTATTGTTTTTTTTCTTTGAAGGTTTAACTTAGTTAAAATGTCCCTCAGTAATTCGTGTTGTCATTTTCTATCTTTTCTTTTTCTTGCCATAGTTCTATACCGTGTAGTTAATTTGGTTGAACAGAGAGGGACGCTGTTGGCCATAGAGTTACAAACGAAGCATTTATTGCAGTACCTCCCAATATCTCACCATATTACACTGGGAAACAGAGACGCAGTGTTGACAGTCGGGACTGACATGAACAGCATAAGAAAGCGGGGCGTTACTAGATTATTTCTTTCCACAATTTAGGATAAGGGCCATTGCTCGGATCATTTAAGTGAATCTACACGATTGCATCAAAACCTGTGACGACAGGACAGAGGATTTTCTGATTTTTCTTCACATACGCGTCGACCAGAACGATGGGATGGCAAGTGATGTTCTTTATCTGGGTGCTCTCGCTCAGTGTAGTGCATGGGCAGGTCAGCTACTCAATTCCCGAGGAAATGTCAAAAGGAGCTCTAGTTGGCAATATAGCCCAGGATTTAGGTTTAAGCGTTGAAAGGTTAAAGTCAGGTAAAGCTCGTATTTATTCTGGTAACACCGATGAGTATATAGAGCTGAGGAGAGAGAGGGGAGTCCTCCTCATTAAAGAGAGAATAGACAGAGAATCCCTGTGTGGTCAAACAATGCCTTGCGCACTTCATTTTCAAATGTTACTGGAAAATCCAATGGAGTTTTACACCGTGGCTGTTGAAATTACCGATATAAATGACAATCCTCCCACATTTGAGAGAGGTGAGATGAAATATGAAATTAGTGAGTCAGCTCTTGCAGGAGCTCGATTCGTTTTGGAGAAAGCAGTAGACAATGATGTTGGCGTCAATGGCTTGAATAGCTATGTGCTAAAGCCCAGTGATAATTTCGCTCTGAAAACCATCAACCGAGGAGATGGGACGAAACACGTCGAGATGGTTTTACAGAAATCATTAGACCGAGAGAAAAATGAGCATATATCATTAATACTAACCGCTCTTGATGGCGGAGAACCTCAGCTTTCGGGCACAATGGAGATACTTATAACTGTGTTAGACGTAAATGATAATGCACCGATTTGTTCAAAACTGGAATACAAAGCAAATGTGGCAGAAAACGCTCCTATTGGCACTGTATTGACCACTGTGAGCGCTACTGACTTAGACAAAGGAATTAATGGAAAAGTGACATATATGATTCCAAAATCCGCAGCAGCAAGTCTCTTTAAAATCGATGCTGACAATGGCGTATTAACATTAACAGGAAACGTAGATTATGAAAAGAGGAGACTTTATGAGATTGATGTTCAGGTGTCAGATCAGGGAGGATTGTCCGATGCATGTAAAGTAACCGTGGACGTGACAGATACAAATGATAATCCTCCATCCATTAATATCATGTCAAATTCAAACACAGTGTCTGAGAGCGTGAAACCAGGAACGGTCGTAACGATGCTTAATATACAAGATCCAGACTCAAGCGATAACGGCAAAGTCATGTGTGTATTAAACGAAAACATCCCATTTGCCATTAAATCAACAACAAATAATTTCTTTACTGTTGTCACAGAGAGTGAATTAGACAGAGAGAGATCCTCTGAGTATAATATCACAGTGACCTGCTCTGATGAGGGAGTCCCCTCCCTCTCCAGCAGCGTCACTCTCACCTTACAGATCTCTGATGTCAATGACAACGCTCCTGTCTTTGAGAGGAGCTCATATGAGGCCTACATTGTAGAGAACAACACACCAGGTCTCTCTGTATTCACAGTAAAAGCCACAGACGCTGACTGGAACCAGAATGCCCGTGTTTCTTACATCCTGGAGGACTCCTCTGTTAACGGAGTGCCAGTCTCCTCATATGTGTCCGTTAGTGCTGATAGTGGAGTCATCCATGCAGTGAGGTCTTTTGACTACGAGCAGATCAAAGATTTCCACTTCCGCGTCAAAGCGCAGGATGGAGGCTCTCCTCCTCTCAGTAGTAATGTGACTGTGAAAATACTGATCCAGGACCAGAACGACAACCCTCCTCAGGTTCTGTACCCAGTCCAGACTGGTGGCTCTATGGTGGCTGAAATGGTGCCTCGTTCAGCAGATGTGGGCTATCTGGTGACTAAAGTGGTGGCTGTTGATGTGGACTCTGGACAGAATGCCTGGCTCTCGTATAAACTGCAGAAAGCCACAGACAGGGCGCTGTTTGAAGTGGGCTTACAGAATGGAGAAATAAGAACTATCCGCCAAGTGACTGATAAAGATGCAGTCAAACAAAGACTCACTGTCATAGTGGAGGACAACGGGCAGCCCTCTCGTTCAGCTACAGTCGTAGTTAACGTGGCGGTGGCGGACAGCTTCCCGGAAGTGCTGTCGGAGTTCACGGACTTTCCACACGACAAGGAGTACAATGACAACCTGACTTTTTACTTAGTCTTGGCTCTGGCTGTAGTTTCCTTCCTGTTCATCACGTGTTTAGTGGTTATTATATCAGTCAAAATCTACAGGTGGAGACAGTCTCGCGTCCTGTATCAGTCCAACCTCCCTGTGATTCCATATTATCCACCACGTTACTCAGACACTTTGGGGACAGGGACTCTGCAACACGTGTACAATTACGAGGTGTGCAGGACCACAGACTCCAGAAAGAGTGACTGTAAGTTCGGCAGAGCTGGTAGTCAGAACGTGCTGATAATGGACCCCAGTTCAACAGGGACGATGCAGCGGATACAGAATGAAAAGAGCATCCTGGATGAACCAGACTCTCCTCTAGAGGTTAGTCTGATTTAATATACTTTAGTTTCCGCGTATTTGTTGGTGTTTTAAAATATAATTATTATTCAGTTTTGTAAGAAACAACTGTGCTTGCATAACACTTTCTTTTATTAGAAGACACGTTGTAACGATTTTCAAAAGTATTTTTATCATTTGTAGTCGTAGTTTGTAGCAGTATAGTATACATAGCTATAGTATAACGTTTTTTAATATTTTGTTTAGTTTTGTTTACTAATTTTGTGTTAGGGGGTTTCTTATTTCAGAACTGCGGACAGCGACATTAAATGTAGGTTTAAGTCATGCGCAAGTGCCTTTTTCCACTCTTTTACAATCGATGTCTGTCTCTATTGTTTTTTCCACTCCTCTGTTCTTAACTGTCATTTCATGTAGAAACCTTACTTTTCTGATATATTCGCCGTTTTCCTTATTTCCTTTGGCCTTTTCATACGACCTGGCAGTTCATAAACCTACATCATCTCATGAAACACCATATCTTTGTTTGTAAATATTTCCTTTAAAATACAAGATAATAGCAAGCTCAATATGAAATATAATGAATTTGTGTAATTATACAATGTATGAGAAACCCAAGATAATACTTAGGAATATATTTTAAGTACACAACCAGATGTTTTACAGTCACTTCTTCCCCAGCTGCTTTTATTTGCCATTCTGCAGTTTTATAATATGGACTCTTAGGGCCGCTGTTGACCAGTGTGTTGCTGACTGAGAGAGGGTTTGTAGCAGCACCTCCCATGTAACCTCGACACAATAAAGAAAGAACACCACGGGCAACGATCGGACATTTCTAGCTGTAGACTTTTATTGGAAACGAATAAGGGATTTCGACCTCCAGGAGACTTGCTTCCAATGGGCGCTTCGACTATGTCACGTGTGGTGTAGGAATATAAGAGATATCTGTTTCATGGAATATAAAAAATCCATTTAGGCTTACTGGAAAAAATATCGGAAGGAACAATGAGTCGGCAAGTACTGTTGTTTATCTCTCTCTTTTCACTCGGTTTGGTGTACGGGCAGGTCAGCTACTCCATCCCGGAGGAAATGACCAAAGGTTCTTTAGTGGGAAATATAGCACAAGATTTAGGTTTAGAAATAAAGCGATTGGTAGCAGGTAAAGCTAAGATCTATACTAGGAACAGCGACGTGTACGTCGAGCTAAACAGAGAAAGAGGAGTCCTCCTCGTCAAAGAGAGAATCGACAGAGAGGCGCTGTGTACAGAGACTGCGCTGTGTGCCTTACATTTCCAAATCATTTTAGAGAATCCAATGGAATTTTACAGTGTTGCAGTCCAGATCACAGACATCAATGATAACGCACCAACGTTTGAAAAAAGTGAAATGAAGTTCAAAATTAGCGAGTCAGCGATCGTGGGTGCAAAATTTGTCCTAGACAGGGCGGTGGATCTTGATGTTGGAATAAATAGTGTTCATGGCTATGATTTAAAACCATCAGATAATTTTGCTCTGAAGGTGCACAATAACGCTGATGGAAATAAAAACGTAGAGATGGTGTTACAGAAACCTCTAGACAGAGAGAAACAAGAGCAGATATCGCTCGTGTTGACGGCTGTAGATGGAGGAGAGCCGCAGATGACAGGAACGATGCTGATTCTCATCACAGTTTTAGACGTCAATGATAATGCTCCTGTCTTTACACAGCCCACATACAAAGCTACAGTTACCGAGAACTCAGCTAAAGGCACAGTTGTAGCTACAGTTACAGCCAGAGATGCAGATCAAGGCTCAAACGGTAAAATAACATATTCAATCACAAATACATTAGACAGTGTCAGGAAAATATTTGAAATAAACGAGGAAAATGGAGAAGTTTCACTAATCGGAGATATTGACTTCGAAAGGTCAAAATATTATCAGATAAATTTACTTGCAAGTGATGATGGAGGACTCACAGATTCTTGCAAATTAATTGTGGATGTCCAAGATGTGAATGACAATAAACCAGAAATTAACATAATGTCGAAGTCAAACGTTATATCAGAAGATGCTAAACCTAATACAGTTGTTACAATGATAAATATCGAGGACCTAGATTCAGGAGAAAATGGAAATGTGAAATGCTTTGTCATCGAAAATATACCGTTCTCTTTAAAAGCGTCAACAAATAATTTCTATAGTTTAGTAACAGACAGTGAATTAGACAGAGAGAGATCCTCTGAGTATAATATAACAGTGACCTGCTCTGATGAGGGAGTCCCCTCCCTCTCCAGCAGCGTCACTCTCACCTTACAGATCTCTGATGTCAATGACAACGCTCCTGTCTTTGAGAGGAGCTCATATGAGGCCTACATTGTAGAGAACAACACACCAGGTCTCTCTGTGTTCACAGTAAAAGCCAGAGACGCTGACTGGAACCAGAATGCCCGTGTTTCTTACATCCTGGAGGACTCCTCTGTTAACGGAGTGCCAGTCTCCTCATATGTGTCCGTTAGTGCTGATAGTGGAGTCATCCATGCAGTGAGGTCTTTTGACTACGAGCAGATCAAAGATTTCCACTTCCGCGTCAAAGCGCAGGATGGAGGCTCTCCTCCACTCACTAGTAATGTGACTGTGAAAATACTGATCCAGGACCAGAACGACAACCCTCCTCAGGTTCTGTACCCAGTCCAGACTGGTGGCTCTATGGTGGCTGAAATGGTGCCTCGTTCAGCAGATGTGGGCTATCTGGTGACTAAAGTGGTGGCTGTTGATGTGGACTCTGGACAGAATGCCTGGCTCTCGTATAAACTGCAGAAAGCCACAGACAGGGCGCTGTTTGAAGTGGGCTTACAGAATGGAGAAATAAGAACTATCCGCCAAGTGACTGATAAAGATGCAGTCAAACAAAGACTCACTGTCATAGTGGAGGACAACGGGCAGCCCTCTCGTTCAGCTACAGTCGTAGTTAACGTGGCGGTGGCGGACAGCTTCCCTGAAGTGCTGTCGGAGTTCACGGACTTTCCACACGACAAGGAGTACAATGACAACCTGACTTTTTACTTAGTGTTGGCTCTGGCTGTAGTTTCCTTCCTGTTCATCACGTGTTTAGTGGTCATTATATCAGTCAAAATCTACAGGTGGAGACAGTCTCGCGTCCTGTATCAGTCCAACCTCCCTGTGATTCCATATTATCCACCACGTTACTCAGACACTTTGGGGACAGGGACTCTGCAACACGTGTACAATTACGAGGTGTGCAGGACCACAGACTCCAGAAAGAGTGACTGTAAGTTCGGCAGAGCTGGTAGTCAGAACGTGCTGATAATGGACCCCAGTTCAACAGGGACGATGCAGCGGATACAGAATGAAAAGAGCATCCTGGATGAACCAGACTCTCCTCTAGAGGTTAGTTACGTAATGTAGCGTCCTCTGTGTGCCTTCATTTTTCTGTATGTGTTTGGTTGCGATGATGGTGAACTCTTGTTTGCCTTTACGACATTTTCAGGAACATGGACAGCTTGCCAAAACCGTATTCATCAATGAAAATGATCATTTTAAATATGTTTCAAATTGCTTTACATACACGTTCATTTAACTCAGTTCGTTGGGTAAAGTCATAAAGTGTTTTCCGTCATAATTTCAACAACATTTAGTTTGAGAAAATGGCACTTCCTACTTATCCTTGATAGCAGCTGCTTGTGGACAATTTACTCTGCAGTGTTAGAATAATGGATGCTACAGGGTTTGATCGGTTTTTATATTTTACAAATCCCCCAAGACAGTGACGAAAGTGTCCATGAGAAGACGCTTGATGTTTTACATTGTGGAATTATTACTTTCTATTAATATAAACAGTGTTTCACTTTGAAACATTTATACATTTTTACATACATGCTGATTTTCTTTATTGTAAAATTGTTACACGTGGTCATTCTTTGCGCATGAAGTCCCTTGTGATAGACAGTAATGTGGTAGTTTATGTAAGCGTTATCATTTCAGGACCTCGGACAGAGACATTTCTGCACTTAGTCTTTTTTCTTCGTGTTTCTATTTTGACCTAATCTTCTACATATAAGTTCGGTTCTTGTTAAGCAAATTCCAATTGTTTATTTTTATTGTAGTCTGGCATTATTCGTGTTATACTGGACACAATATGACTAAAAGGAAATAATGTGAGTAGAAATAAACTCTTCATGTGGCCAACTTAGTTCAAGTTGCTTGGCTTGTATTACTTTCAGTCAAGTTGGAATTTCTTAACGTTATGTGTTGTGGGCAGATTAATTTCTGTTGAGATTCTGCAGTTTTGTATTATGGACTCTTAGGGCCGCTGTTGACCAGTGTGTCGATGACTGAGAGCGAGCTTGTAGCAGCACCTCCCCTGTAACCTCCACACAATGCAGTGAGAGGAAGAACAAAACGAACGGACATTTTGGATGTAGTGAATATCTGTTAACCAGAAGGACGTCCTGCGAGGATTTTATTTTGATTGTGTGGATTTTACAGCTGCGACGTTTGTGCTTCACACTGGAATTCATCCGAGTTTTTGGGGATAAACAGTCGGACTGTCTGAGAAAACGCTTGGATAGAACAATGAAAGGAGAAGCGCTGCTGTTTATTTTTGTCATTTCCCTTGTCTCGGTTATTGGTCAAGTCAGTTACACAATGCCAGAAGAAATGGCAAAAGGCTCCTTAGTCGGTGTTATTGCACAGGATTTGGGTTTAGAAACCAAACGTCTCACTGCCGGTAAGGCTCGAATTTATACCCGAGATAGTGATGAATACATCGAGCTGAACAGAGAAAGAGGAGTCCTCCTCGTCAAAAAGAGAATCGACAGAGAGGCGCTGTGCAGACAGACAACACCGTGCGCTTTACATTTTCAGATTATTCTAGAGAATCCAATGGAGTTTTACACGGTTACAGTTCAGATTACTGACATAAACGATAATGCGCCGACCTTTGAAGAGGGAGAAATCAAGTTTAAAATAAGCGAGTCTGCAGTCATCGGCGCAAAATTTGTGCTGGAAAGGGCGGTGGATCTTGATGTGGGGGTCAATGATCTTCAGAGGTACGAATTAAAACCATCAGATAATTTTGCTCTGAAGGTGCACAATAACGCTGATGGAAATAAAAACGTAGAGATGGTGTTACAGAAACCTCTAGACAGAGAGAAACAAGAGCAGATATCGCTCGTGTTGACGGCTGTAGATGGAGGAGAGCCGCAGATGACAGGAACGATGCTGATTCTCATCACAGTTTTAGACGTCAATGACAATGCTCCTGTCTTTACACAGCCCACATACAAAGCTACAGTTACAGAGAACTCAGCTAAAGGCACAGTTGTAGCTACAGTTACAGCCAGAGATGCAGATCAAGGCTCAAACGGTAAAATAACATATTCAATCACAAATACATTAGATGAGGTAAGGAAAATATTTATGATAAACAAAGATAATGGTGAAATTACTTTAATTGGAAATGTTGACTTTGAGGAATCCCGAGATTATCAGATAAATGTACGTGCAAGTGATGATGGAGGACTCACAGATTCCTGTAAATTGATTGTGGACGTGCAAGATGTGAATGACAACACTCCTGAAATTAACATAATGTCGAAGTCAAACGTTATATCAGAAGATGCTAAACTTAATACAGTTGTTACAATGATAAATATCGAGGACAAGGACACCAGGGAAAATGGAAAAGTGCAATGTTTTATTACCGAAAATATACCGTTTATTTTAAAAGCATCAACAAATAATTTCTACAGTTTAGTGACAGACAGTGAATTAGACAGAGAAAGATCTTCTGAGTTTAATATAACAGTGACCTGCTCTGATGAGGGAGTCCCCTCCCTCTCCAGCAGCGTCACTCTCACCTTACAGATCTCTGATGTCAATGACAACGCTCCTGTCTTTGAGAGGAGCTCATATGAGGCCTACATTGTAGAGAACAACACACCAGGTCTCTCTGTATTCACAGTAAAAGCCAGAGACGCTGACTGGAACCAGAATGCCCGTGTATCTTACATCCTGGAGGACTCCTCTGTTAACGGAGTGCCAGTCTCCTCATATGTGTCCGTTAGTGCTGATAGTGGAGTCATCCATGCAGTGAGGTCTTTTGACTACGAGCAGATCAAAGATTTCCACTTCCGCGTCAAAGCGCAGGATGGAGGCTCTCCTCCACTCACTAGTAATGTGACTGTGAAAATACTGATCCAGGACCAGAACGACAACCCTCCTCAGGTTCTGTACCCAGTCCAGACTGGCTGGCTCTATGGTGGCTGAAATGGTGCCTCGTTCAGCAGATGTGGGCTATCTGGTGACTAAAGTGGTGGCTGTTGATGTGGACTCTGGACAGAATGCCTGGCTCTCGTATAAACTGCAGAAAGCCACAGACAGGGCGCTGTTTGAAGTGGGCTTACAGAATGGAGAAATAAGAACTATCCGCCAAGTGACTGATAAAGATGCAGTCAAACAAAGACTCACTGTCATAGTGGAGGACAACGGGCAGCCCTCTCGTTCAGCTACAGTCGTAGTTAACGTGGCGGTGGCGGACAGCTTCCCTGAAGTGCTGTCGGAGTTCACGGACTTCCCACACGACAAGGAGTACAATGACAACCTGACTTTTTACTTAGTGTTGGCTCTGGCTGTAGTTTCCTTCCTGTTCATCACGTGTTTAGTGGTTATTATATCAGTCAAAATCTACAGGTGGAGACAGTCTCGCGTCCTGTATCAGTCCAACCTCCCTGTGATTCCATATTATCCACCACGTTACTCAGACACTTTGGGGACAGGGACTCTGCAACACGTGTACAATTACGAGGTGTGCAGGACCACAGACTCCAGAAAGAGTGACTGTAAGTTCGGCAGAGCTGGTAGTCAGAACGTGCTGATAATGGACCCCAGTTCAACAGGGACGATGCAGCGGATACAGAATGAAAAGAGCATCCTGGATGAACCAGACTCTCCTCTAGAGGTTTGACTCATTAAACATTTTGTTACACCATAACTTAACTTTTATATTTAAAGTATGTACGCCCTATTAGGAATCACTGAAAATTCAGTAATTGAAAATCATATGTATGCGTTTTACAGTCCTCATTTACAATCTTAATTAAGCATTTGTATTTAGCTTTATGTAGTAATATTTTATGACATTTTAACTTTGACTCATTTGCTGTAACACGATGCTATATAGGTCTCTTTTAGAGTGTTGTGAAACTTTGTATTTTCTTCAATTATCAAACTGTATTAAGTACAACATTTCATATTTAATTTGACTTAACAAGTTAGTGTAATAATCCTGTAACCGCAGCTTTAAAGGTTTTGGAATAGGTTAATGTTGGTGTTGTATTTATGAGGAGTGTCGTTCAAACTTAGATTTCCTTAAAGTTAACAATCTCAGGAAAGATTTCGTTTAAGTTGGATTTATGTAATGTTATGATTTGAACTCTTAGGGCCGCTGTTCACCAAAGTGTGAATGACAGACAGTGGGGTTGTAGCAGCACCTCCCATGTAACGTCATCATACTAAAGAAAGAACACCACGGTAAAGACTGAAGACTCTAGTCATGCAGACTATTTGAAAGGCAGACATCGCGCTTTGAGATTTTAGTTCTTTTGTGTGGATTATAGAAGTTACATTAATTTTTCTTACTGGAATTTATGTAAATTCTGTGGGATTTAACTATTTGAACCTCACCGGAGCAATTCACAAAGAACAATGACAAGGCAAGTGCTGTTGTTAATGTTCATCCTTTCCGTCGGCTCAGTGCTCGGACAAGTCAGCTACAGTATACCGGAGGAGATGGCCAAAGGATCTTTAGTAGGCAATATATTGCATGATTTGGGTTTACAAACCAAGCGTCTTATATCTGGAAAAGCGCGAATTTATACCCGAGACAGTGATGAATACATCGAGCTGAACAGAGAAAGAGGAGTCCTCCTCGTCAAAGAGAGAGTCGACAGAGAGGCGCTGTGCAGACAGACAACACCGTGCGCTTTACATTTTCAGATTATTCTAGAGAATCCAATGGAGTTTTACACGGTTACAGTTCAGATTACTGACATAAACGATAACGCGCCCACCTTTAAAAAAAATGAAATACATTTTAAAATTAGCGAGTCAGCGATCGTCGGTGCAAAATTTGTCCTAGACAGGGCGGTGGATCTTGATGTTGGAATAAATAGTGTTCATGGCTATGATTTAAAACCATCAGATAATTTTGCTCTGAAGGTGCACAATAACGCTGATGGAAATAAAAACGTAGAGATGGTGTTACAGAAACCTCTAGACAGAGAGAAACAAGAGCAGATATCGCTCGTGTTGACGGCTGTAGATGGAGGAGAGCCGCAGATGACAGGAACGATGCTGATTCTCATCACAGTTTTAGACGCTAATGATAATGCTCCTGTCTTTACACAGCCCACATACAAAGCTACAGTTACAGAGAACTCAGCTAAAGGCACAGTTGTAGCTACAGTTACAGCCAGAGATGCAGATCAAGGCTCAAACGGTAAAATAACATATTCAATCACGAATTCAATAGATGATGACAGAAAAGTGTTTGGGATACATGAGGACAACGGAGAAGTTACTTTAATTGGAAATGTTGACTTTGAAGAGTCGAGGAACTATCAAATAAATATACTAGCTAGTGATGAGGGAGGACTCACAGATTCGTGTAAGTTAATTGTAGATGTACAAGATGTGAATGACAATAAACCGGAAATTAACATAATATCAAAGTCAACTGTTATATCAGAAGATGCTAATCTCAATACAGTCGTTACAATGATAAATATCGACGACAAGGACTCGGGGGAAAATGGGAAAAGTGCAATGTTTCATAAGCGAAAACGTACCCTTCATTTTAAAGGCGTCAACAAATGATTTCTACAATTTAATAACAGACAGTGAATTAGACAGAGAGAGATCCTCTGAGTTAAATATAACAGTGACCTGCTCTGATGAGGGAGTCCCCTCCCTCTCCAGCAGCGTCACTCTCACCTTACAGATCTCTGATGTCAATGACAACGCTCCTGTCTTTGAGAGGAGCTCATATGAGGCCTACATTGTAGAGAACAACACACCAGGTCTCTCTGTATTCACAGTAAAAGCCACAGACGCTGACTGGAACCAGAATGCCCGTGTTTCTTACATCCTGGAGGACTCCTCTGTTAACGGAGTGCCAGTCTCCTCATATGTGTCCGTTAGTGCTGATAGTGGAGTCATCCATGCAGTGAGGTCTTTTGACTACGAGCAGATCAAAGATTTCCACTTCCGCGTCAAAGCGCAGGATGGAGGCTCTCCTCCACTCACTAGTAATGTGACTGTGAAAATACTGATCCAGGACCAGAACGACAACCCTCCTCAGGTTCTCTACCCAGTCCAGACTGGCGGCTCTATGGTGGCTGAAATGGTGCCTCGTTCAGCAGATGTGGGCTATCTGGTGACTAAAGTGGTGGCTGTTGATGTGGACTCTGGACAGAATGCCTGGCTCTCGTATAAACTGCAGAAAGCCACAGACAGGGCGCTGTTTGAAGTGGGCTTACAGAATGGAGAAATAAGAACTATTCGCCAAGTGACTGATAAAGATGGAGTCAAACAAAGACTCACTGTCATAGTGGAGGACAACGGGCAGCCCTCTCGTTCAGCTACAGTCGTAGTTAACGTGGCGGTGGCGGACAGCTTCCCTGAAGTGCTGTCGGAGTTCACGGACTTTCCACACGACAAGGAGTACAATGACAACCTGACTTTTTACTTAGTGTTGGCTCTGGCTGTAGTTTCCTTCCTGTTCATCACGTGTTTAGTGGTTATTATATCAGTCAAAATCTACAGGTGGAGACAGTCTCGCGTCCTGTATCAGTCCAACCTCCCTGTGATTCCATATTATCCACCACGTTACTCAGACACTTTGGGGACAGGGACTCTGCAACACGTGTACAATTACGAGGTGTGCAGGACCACAGACTCCAGAAAGAGTGACTGTAAGTTCGGCAGAGCTGGTAGTCAGAACGTGCTGATAATGGACCCCAGTTCAACAGGGACGATGCAGCGGATACAGAATGAAAAGAGCATCCTGGATGAACCAGACTCTCCTCTAGAGGTTAGTTTTTTTTAGTTTCAAATAGTCATCCTATAAATGTCTTATGGTAGCGGAAAAAAGAAACAACTACAACATAGGCTGCATGTAGAAATGTAGCTGAAGTTCTTGAGCTCACTTTAATCAAAGTGTTTCAGCACCACGGACAGCGCTAGAGAAACCATCACCTGAGACTAACGTGGGGTTTTTTGTTAGGGCTGAGATTTTCTTTGTTTTGTATTTCTTGTTTTCATATTGAAACTAGTTACAGACAAATTTTAACTCTTGTTTTGTGTGTGCAAATGCGCGTCGAGAGCAGGGAGGGATACAGACAATACCTGTTATTCATGGAGTACCTTTTTCTCTAAATGCCCCGTCATTAGAAACTAATGAAGTTTTTATTACACATCTTAACCTCACTTACACATCTTCGTCTCATATTTGATTTTTCATTTCTTTGTGTTGGCATAATTTATATATATATATATATTTATATGTTAATGTAATGTGCTCATTATCAGCACACGGAGTAATACATATTTAATCATATACTGCTTGAGCTCCTCAATGTCCCATTCTTGTGCAGTTTCGTGTTTTGCACTCGTAGTGACGCTGTCGGCCAGTGTGTGGTTGTTTCACAGCAGATTTCTGCTGCACCTCCCACATCATTTAGATTTGTCGAAGGCAAGGTCGTCATAATACACAGTCTCTGTTACCGAGAACACTTCACACGGCCAAACGAATTGGAAATACTTTGATCGACGTTTGTATTCACTACTTTTCATCCTTGACTCTACTGGTTGTGGAATACGATCCTTATTTTTGGCTTATTGTCGGATTCGTTGTGATAACAAGGAACTGCTGTATGAAACAATGAGACGGCAAGTACTATTGTTCCTCTCAATGCTCTCTCTCTGTTCCGTGCATGGGCAGGTCAGTTATTCTATTCCCGAGGAAATGTCCAAGGGTTCACTGGTCGGCAACATTGCACAAGATCTAGGCTTAGATTTAAAACGACTGAAATCAGGAAAGGCTCGCTTACATGTTGGAAACAGCGTTGAATACATCGAGTTGAATAAAGAAAGGGGGCTCCTTCTCATCAAAGAGAGAATAGACAGAGAGGCGTTGTGCAAGCAAACAACCCCCTGTGCTTTACATTTTCAAATAATCTTGGAAAACCCTATTGAGTTTTATCGAGTTACAGTCGAAATAACGGATATTAACGATAACGCTCCCATATTCAAAATGAACAGTATGTTATTTGAGATAAGCGAATCGGCTGCAAGAGGGGCGAAATTTATATTAGAGAAAGCACTGGATTCTGATGTCGGAATAAATGGCCTCAAAAGCTATTCCCTTAACCCAACAGATAACTTTGTTTTAAGACTGAACGACAACGCTGATGGAAGAAAAGGGTTAGAAATGGTCTTGGAGAAACCTCTTGATCGTGAGAAAGAAGATCAACTGACTCTAACACTAACTGCCGTCGACGGAGGTGACCCTCAGCTGACAGGCACAGTGCAAATTCATGTAACTGTATTAGATGCGAATGACAATGCTCCAGTTTTTACTCAGCCAACATATAAAACTAGTTTAATGGAAAACTCACCGAAGGGAACTTCGTTAATGACTGTGACAGCCACCGATAGAGATCAAGGCACAAATGGCTTTATAGCATATTCAATATCAAATAATGTTGATGGTATTTTAGATTTATTTGAAATACATGAGACAAGTGGAGAGGTACGTTTGACTGGCAACGTGGATTATGAAACATCAAAGAATTACCAGCTAGACATTAAAGCTAAAGATCACGGTGGCCTCAGTGACTCGTGTAAAATTATATTTGACATTATCGATGTGAATGACAATAAACCAGAAATAGATCTAATGTCAACTACACAATCGATACCGGAAGATTCCGTGTTAAGAACAGTTGTTGCCGTTATGAATGTGCATGATGCTGACTCGGAAAAAAACGGTGTGGTTAAATGTTTTCTGGCTGACACTGTAACTTTTACCATTGATAATACATCTAATGGTTTCTATAGCATCCTAACAAATAGTGAATTAGACAGAGAGAGATCCCCTGAGTATAATATAACAGTGACCTGCTCTGATGAGGGAGTCCCCTCCCTCTCCAGCAGCGTCACTCTCACCTTACAGATCTCTGATGTCAATGACAACGCTCCTGTCTTTGAGAGGAGCTCATATGAGGCCTACATTGTAGAGAACAACACACCAGGTCTCTCTGTGTTCACAGTAAAAGCCACAGATGCTGACTGGAACCAGAATGCCCGTGTTTCTTACATCCTGGAGGACTCCTCTGTTAACGGAGTGCCAGTCTCCTCATATGTGTCCGTTAGTGCTGATAGTGGAGTCATCCATGCAGTGAGGTCTTTTGACTACGAGCAGATCAAAGATTTCCACTTCCGCGTCAAAGCCCAGGATGGAGGCTCTCCTCCACTCACTAGTAATGTGACAGTTAAGATACTGATCCAGGACCAGAACGACAACCCTCCTCAGGTTCTGTACCCAGTCCAGACTGGCGGCTCTATGGTGGCTGAAATGGTGCCTCGTTCAGCAGATGTGGGCTATCTGGTGACTAAAGTGGTGGCTGTTGATGTGGACTCTGGACAGAATGCCTGGCTCTCGTATAAACTGCAGAAAGCCACAGACAGGGCGCTGTTTGAAGTGGGCTTACAGAATGGAGAAATAAGAACTATCCGCCAAGTGACTGATAAAGATGCAGTCAAACAAAGACTCACTGTCATAGTGGAGGACAACGGGCAGCCCTCTCGTTCAGCTACAGTCGTAGTTAACGTGGCGGTGGCGGACAGCTTCCCTGAAGTGCTGTCGGAGTTCACGGACTTTCCACACGACAAGGAGTACAATGACAACCTGACTTTTTACTTAGTGTTGGCTCTGGCTGTAGTTTCCTTCCTGTTCATCACGTGTTTAGCTGTTATTATATCAGTCAAAATCTACAGGTGGAGACAGTCTCGCGTCCTGTATCAGTCCAACCTCCCTGTGATTCCATATTATCCACCACGTTACTCAGACACTTTGGGGACAGGGACTCTGCAACACGTGTACAATTACGAGGTGTGCAGGACCACAGACTCCAGAAAGAGTGACTGTAAGTTCGGCAGAGCTGGTAGTCAGAACGTGCTGATAATGGACCCCAGTTCAACAGGGACGATGCAGCGGATACAGAATGAAAAGAGCATCCTGGATGAACCAGACTCTCCTCTAGAGGTTTGGAATTTTCCCATTTGCTTATATCTTATCTTTATGTTGAAGTTTGCTTCTTCTGTCCGATAACAGCAGTTCAGCACAATGGACAGCGGTACAAACAGAGTGACTCTTATCAAAATTCTCCATACCTTTTACTTCTCTTTTCCAGTTGTATTAATATGTTTTTGTCGTGTGAATTATTGTTCATGTGAGTTTCGATTTAATTTATTTTTATTTTTGTTTCTATGATGTTTGGATGGATGCAGCTTCCTCTTAATAGCTAACAATAATTGTTTTAAATTCAGTTTGTTACACTATACGTATAAAATCTTCATTCTGGTCATGGGTTTACTTTTGTTGTAATTTCATTTTCTGGACTCAATGGGCCGCTGTTGATCAACGTGTAGACAGTATATAAAGCAGATCCTCCTATCTCACGTCAGTATAATACAGAAAGAAAAGGGATTGAGACCATTGTTCACGGACGGATTTTCCCTAGATGATCACGCTGCGACGACATTGTGGTTTTAAACACTTGTGGATTATATCGGCATATTTTAATTGTGTTCACATGGGGATATTTTTATTGTGAGAGCCAGTGTAATACATTTTTGTTGCGAAGCGTAGCATGGACATAACAATGAGACGGCAAGTATTGTTTTTCGTCTCGATTTTCTCTTTCACTTCAGTTCTCGGGCAAGTCAGCTACTCTATTCCCGAGGAAATGTCCAAAGGCTCTGTAGTTGGCAACATAGCAAGAGATTTGGGTTTGGATGTTAAACGATTAAAGTCAGGAAAGGCCAGAATCTTTACGGGCGACAGTGCAGAATACATCGAGCTGAATAAAGAAAGGGGAGTCCTCTTTATCCAAGAGAGAATAGACAGAGAGGCTCTATGTGGGGAGACGACGCCTTGTGCATTGGATTTTCAGTTAATTCTCGAAAATCCTATGGAACTGTTTCGTGTAACGGTGGAAATCACTGATATAAACGACAATTCTCCCAGTTTTAAAAATGACGAGAAACGTTTTGAAATTAGCGAATCCGCTGTCATAGGATCAAAATTCATATTAGAGAAAGCATTTGATTCCGACATTGGGATGAATGGCTTACAGCAGTACTCCCTCACACCAGCTGATAACTTTGTATTAAAATTAGAAAATCAAGCAGACGGAAGTAAAAAGGTAGAGATGGTGCTGCAGAGGCCATTAGATCGCGAAAAGCAGGAATTCATTTCACTGTTGTTAACTGCTAAAGATGGGGGAGAGCCGCAGATGTCAGGGACGATGCAGATATTTGTTAATGTGCTTGATGCAAATGATAATGCTCCTGTTTTTACGCAGTCGATTTACAAAGCGGCCATAGCAGAAAATTCACAGAAAGGAACAACACTAACAACAGTGAGTGCATCTGATGCAGATAAAGGAACAAATGGGGAAATTTCTTATTCGGTGTCGACAACAATGGACAGCGTGTCTGATATATTTACAATCAATAAAAACGGTGAAGTCATATTAGTTGGTGAAGTTGACTTTGAAAAATCCAAGCATTACCAGATTGATATTGAGGCTAAAGACAGCGGTGGTCTTTCAGACTCAAGTAAGGTTGTAGTAGATATTATTGACATTAATGATAATAAACCTGTAATCAGTATACTTTCCAAATCTGATTCAATTCCAGAAGATGCTCCCCAAAATACAGTTATAGTTATGTTCAGTGTTCTTGACCCAGATTCAAGTAACAATGGCCAAGTGAATTGCAGATTAAATGGCAATATACCGTTTACTATTACCACTTCTTCGGGTGATTTCTACAGCTTAGTGACAGACAGTGATTTAGACAGAGAGAGATCCTCTGAATATAATATAACAGTGACCTGCTCTGATGAGGGAGTCCCCTCCCTGTCCAGCAGCGTCACTCTCACCTTACAGATCTCTGATGTCAATGACAACGCTCCTGTCTTTGAGAGGAGCTCATATGAGGCCTACATTGTAGAGAACAACACACCAGGTCTCTCTGTGTTCACAGTAAAAGCCACAGACGCTGACTGGAACCAGAATGCCCGTGTTTCTTACATCCTGGAGGACTCCTCTGTTAACGGAGTGCCAGTCTCCTCATATGTGTCCGTTAGTGCTGATAGTGGAGTCATCCATGCAGTGAGGTCTTTTGACTACGAGCAGATCAAAGATTTCCACTTCCGCGTCAAAGCGCAGGATGGAGGCTCTCCTCCACTCACTAGTAATGTGACTGTGAAAATACTGATCCAGGACCAGAACGACAACCCTCCTCAGGTTCTGTACCCTGTCCAGACTGGCGGCTCTATGGTGGCTGAAATGGTGCCTCGTTCAGCAGATGTGGGCTATCTGGTGACTAAAGTGGTGGCTGTTGATGTGGACTCTGGACAGAATGCCTGGCTCTCGTATAAACTGCAGAAAGCCACAGACAGGGCGCTGTTTGAAGTGGGCTTACAGAATGGAGAAATAAGAACTATCCGCCAAGTGACTGATAAAGATGCAGTCAAACAAAGACTCACTGTCATAGTGGAGGACAACGGGCAGCCCTCTCGTTCAGCTACAGTCGTAGTTAACGTGGCGGTGGCGGACAGCTTCCCTGAAGTGCTGTCGGAGTTCACGGACTTTCCACACGACAAGGAGTACAATGACAACCTGACTTTTTACTTAGTGTTGGCTCTGGCTGTAGTTTCCTTCCTGTTCATCACGTGTTTAGTGGTTATTATATCAGTCAAAATCTACAGGTGGAGACAGTCTCGCGTCCTGTATCAGTCCAACCTCCCTGTGATTCCATATTATCCACCACGTTACTCAGACACTTTGGGGACAGGGACTCTGCAACACGTGTACAATTACGAGGTGTGCAGGACCACAGACTCCAGAAAGAGTGACTGTAAGTTCGGCAGAGCTGGTAGTCAGAACGTGCTGATAATGGACCCCAGTTCAACAGGGACGATGCAGAGGATACAGAGTGAAAAGAGCATCCTGGATGAACCAGACTCTCCTCTAGAGGTTTGACTGTCATGCTTACATTGAACATTTAAACTTTACATAATCAGTATTGTCAGTGTATTTACTTTCCATTATCTTTAGATAAAATAGAGACACATTTGCCAAATTAATGTTTGTTTGTTTTGTTTGTTTGTTATTGACGTCCTTGGTCTTCAGGGTTTAGTGTAATCATTGTTGTACACTTCCTGTTTTTATGCGTGTGGGCAAAAGCTGCAGGATTTAAGATCAGTTACCTACTTTATAATCATCTATCTATCTATCTATATATCTATCTATCTATCTATCTATCTATCAGTATCTATTTATCTATCTATGACTTTGAGTCACTGGTTGTAGAAATTCTGTCACTTTACTTCTTTCTCTATTTATCAAAATGGCGTTATGACATTTTTTTCACACTGTTTCATACTGGAATGTGTGAATGGTGTTTCAATCAAAGTATCACGTAAAACCACTGTTATGCAGCAAACGTGTGTTTCATCCTTATTATGATATTTTTCCAGTACATACAAAGATATGTTTTATTGTGTACAGTGTGTTTTATCTCCAGACGTTTTGTAGTTCTTCACTGTGTACTCTTAGGGCCGCTGTTGGCCAATGTGTTGATGCTTTACTGCAGAGTTAAAGAGCAACGTCCCCCATTATCATGATTTCAGTGAGAGAAAGACGGACGTTGTGACAACGTCGGTGCACACTTAAACTCCGACTGTACAAAAGGCCATTTTACGATTACGGAATATCCTCTATTTTGTCCCAGGGATAATGGACCAGGCATTCCTGTAACTGTGGAATATAATTCATTCTATTACATTTCGCGAGGATAATGTCGGACATAACAATGAAACGGCAAGTACTGGTGTTTTTCTTGGTCCTTTATCTCAGTTCAGTGCTCGGCCAGGTCAGCTACTCCATCCCCGAGGAAATGCCCAGTGGCTCTTTAGTCGGGAACATTGCACAGGATTTGGGTTTAGATGTAAAACGACTGAAATTAGGCAAAGCTCGCGTCTATACAGGAGATAGCGCGGGATACATCGAGCTAAATAAAGAACGAGGAGTCCTCCTTATCAAAGACAGGATAGACAGAGAAGCGGTTTGCAGACAGACAACGCCTTGTGCTTTACATTTCCAAATCATTTTAGAGCAGCCCATGGAATTCTACAGTATCACAGTCGAGATTACTGATATAAATGATAATCCTCCCACGTTTGAAAAGAATGAAGTCAGTTTCAAAATCAGCGAATCTGCTGTAATTGGAGCTAAATTTGTATTAGATAGAGCGATAGATCCTGATGTAGGCAAAAATGGTCTTCAGAAATATGAGCTTAAACCTTCTGATAATTTTGTACTTAAACGTGACAGTCACGGAGATGGAACAGAGAAGGTTGAAATGGTTTTACAGAAGCCTCTTGATAGAGAGAAGGAAGATTTCATATCTTTAGTTTTAACAGCTTTTGATGGAGGAGACCCACAAATGTCAGGAACAATTCGGATTTTCATCACTGTTTTAGATGCCAATGATAATGCGCCTGTTTTCACGGAGTCCACCTACAAAGCAACTGTTTTTGAAAATGCTCCAGAGGGGACAGTTGTGACCAGCGTCTCTGCATCAGATGCAGATTTTGGAACGAATGGTAGAATAAAATATTCAATTACAAACAGTTTAGATCAAGCCCATGTAGTGTTTCAGATACACGAAGACAGCGGGGAGATTCGATTAATAGGAAAAATTGATTATGAAAGTGCACGGAACTACCACATTAATATACGAGCAAGTGATGAAGGTGGACTTACAGATTCATGTAAAGTCACAGTTGAAGTGGTTGATGTGAACGACAACAAACCAACGATTAATATAATGTCAAAATCAAGCGTGATATCTGAAAACTCTAATCAAAACACTGTTGTAGCAATGATGAATGTTCAAGACCCAGATTCACAGGAAAACGGTAAAGTCCGCTGTTTCATTAACGATAACACCCCTTTGACAATAATGTCGGCATCGAATAATTTCTATAGTTTAGTGACAGACAGTGAATTAGACAGAGAGAGATCCTCTGAGTATAATATAACAGTGACCTGCTCTGATGAGGGAGTCCCCTCCCTCTCCAGCAGCGTCACTCTCACCTTACAGATCTCTGATGTCAATGACAACGCTCCTGTCTTTGAGAGGAGCTTATATGAGGCCTACATTGTAGAGAACAACACACCAGGTCTCTCTGTGTTCACAGTAAAAGCCAGAGACGCTGACTGGAACCAGAATGCCCGTGTTTCTTACATCCTGGAGGACTCCTCTGTTAACGGAGTGCCAGTCTCCTCATATGTGTCCGTTAGTGCTGATAGTGGAGTCATCCATGCAGTGAGGTCTTTTGACTACGAGCAGATCAAAGATTTCCACTTCCGCGTCAAAGCACAGGATGGAGGCTCTCCTCCACTCACTAGTAATGTGACTGTGAAAATACTGATCCATGACCAGAACGACAACCCTCCTCAGGTTCTCTACCCAGTCCAGACTGGCGGCTCTATGGTGGCTGAAATGGTGCCTCGTTCAGCAGATGTGGGCTATCTGGTGACTAAAGTGGTGGCTGTAGATGTGGACTCTGGACAGAATGCCTGGCTCTCGTATAAACTGCAGAAAGCCACAGACAGGGCGCTGTTTGAAGTGGGCTTACAGAATGGAGAAATAAGAACTATCCGCCAAGTGACTGATAAAGATGCAGTCAAACAAAGACTCACTGTCATAGTGGAGGACAACGGGCAGCCCTCTCGTTCAGCTACAGTCGTAGTTAACGTGGCGGTGGCGGACAGCTTCCCTGAAGTGCTGTCGGAGTTCACGGACTTTCCACACGACAAGGAGTACAATGACAACCTGACTTTTTACTTAGTCTTGGCTCTGGCTGTAGTTTCCTTCCTGTTCATCACGTGTTTAGTGGTTATTATATCAGTCAAAATCTACAGGTGGAGACAGTCTCGCGTCCTGTATCAGTCCAACCTCCCTGTGATTCCATATTATCCACCACGTTACTCAGACACTTTGGGGACAGGGACTCTGCAACACGTTTACAATTACGAGGTGTGCAGGACCACAGACTCCAGAAAGAGTGACTGTAAGTTCGGCAGAGCTGGTAGTCAGAACGTGCTGATAATGGACCCCAGTTCAACAGGGACGATGCAGCGGATGCAGAATGAAAAGAGCATCCTGGATGAACCAGACTCTCCTCTAGAGGTTGGTTATTTGAGGTTAATTCTTATTGTAGTATTTTGTTTTTATTATTATTTGTTTTGGGTTTTTTTTTTCATGCTCACAGAATGAGAATTAAACCGTTTGCGTGCGCAAGTTAGGGAACGTTTCAGCACCTTGGATAGTTCCTCATTGTCTCTTTTTCTGGCTTCTTATCCATGTTCATCTGTGTCTGTAGTAGCTTCTCTTTATTAGTTTCTTTTTTGTTTATATTTTTACAGAACGCAGTCTTTTTTTCGAGACTGATATTTGTTGTTAGTAGGTTGAGCATACAATGTGTAATTTTCTATGTTTTTCCTAGCTTTTACTATTTCAATTGACAGGGCTTTGTTGACATTCTTCTTGTGTACTTTCACAATTTGAACTCATCGGGCCGCTGTTGCCCAGCGTGTTGCAGTTGTGAATTGCTTTAGTAACTGCTCCTCCTTGTAATCGTCGTGACACAACACTGAGGCACAGTCTCAGACGTAGAATACACACTTCGCAGATCAGACCTCGAACATCTCATGCTGGCATTTTGCTCCGTAATCTGTGGATTAACAAATATTTTTTTATTTCAATTTACACGAACGGCATTTTATTCGTAAAGGGCATTTGAACACGGTGGCTATTGTGTGACAGTGCTATCGGACCGAACAATGAAACGGCAAGTACTGTTGTTAATCTCCATCTTCTGCCTCGATTCTGTTATCGGGCAGGTCAGCTATTCTATTCCAGAGGAAATGGCAAAAGGCTCCTTGGTTGGTAACATAGTTCAGGATTTAGGTTTAGATGTTAAGCGGCTGAGGTCGGGTAAAGCTCGCATTTATACCGGAGACAGTGCTCAGTATATTGAGCTGAACAGAGAAAGAGGAGTCCTCCTCGTTAAAGAAAAAATAGACCGCGAAGCACTCTGCAGACAGACTACGCCTTGCGCTCTGCATTTTCAAATTACGTTAGAGAACCCACTGGAATTATTTCCAGTAACTGTGGAAATCACGGATATTAATGATAATGCTCCCGTATTCCAAAAAGAGGAGAGGAGATTTGAAATAAGCGAGTCTGCAATCATAGGGTCTAAGTTCATGCTAGAGCGAGCGATTGACCCTGATATCGGACTGAATGGTCTTCAGGGATACACGCTGAAGCCAAGCGACAATTTTGTGCTTAAACTGCACAGTCAGTCGGATGGGAGCAAAAAGGTAGAAATGATTTTACAAAAGCCACTGGACCGAGAGAAACAGGAAACCATTTCTTTAGTTTTGACAGCTGAGGATGGAGGAGAACCACAAATGACAGGAACAATGCAGATTCATGTTACAGTGTTAGATGCAAACGACAATGCTCCTGTTTTTAGTAAAGCCGTTTACAAAGCAAGCATTACAGAAAACTCCGTAAAAGGAACACTCGTTACGAAGGTCAGTGCTTCTGATGCAGACAAGGGCTCAAATGGAGAGGTCACCTACGTCGTAGGAAATAGCATAGATGTTGTTTCAAAGTTATTTCATATTAATAGTGAGGGTGAGGTCATATTGGATGGTGCAATCGACTATGAAAAAGAGAAGAGCTATCACATAGATATAGAGGCGATTGATAAAGGGGGGCTCTCCGACTCCAGTAAAATTATAATTGATGTAATTGACGTAAATGACAACAAACCTGTTGTAAACATGATATCAACGTCAGGCACTGTACCAGAGAATTCGGGTCATAGCACAGTAATTGCTTTAATGAGTGTAAATGATCCCGATTCTGAAAACAATGGGAAAGTTCATTGTGCAATTAATGAAAATATGCCATTTGAAATTAAATGTACGTCCAGTAATTTCTACAGTATACTAACAAACAGTGAATTAGACAGAGAGAGATCATCTGAGTATAATATCACAGTGACCTGCTCTGATGAGGGAGTCCCCTCCCTCTCCAGCAGCGTCACTCTCACGGTACAGATCTCTGATGTCAATGACAACGCTCCTGTCTTTGAGAGGAGCTCATATGAGGCCTACATTGTAGAGAACAACACACCAGGTCTCTCTGTGTTCACAGTAAAAGCCAGAGACGCTGACTGGAACCAGAATGCCCGTGTTTCTTACATCCTGGAGGACTCCTCTGTTAACGGAGTGCCAGTCTCCTCATATGTGTCCGTTAGTGCTGATAGTGGAGTCATCCATGCAGTGAGGTCTTTTGACTACGAGCAGATCAAAGATTTCCACTTCCGCGTCAAAGCGCAGGATGGAGGCTCTCCTCCACTCACTAGTAATGTGACTGTGAAAATACTGATCCAGGACCAGAACGACAACCCTCCTCAGGTTCTGTACCCAGTCCAGACTGGCGGCTCTATGGTGGCTGAAATGGTGCCTCGTTCAGCAGATGTGGGCTATCTGGTGACTAAAGTGGTGGCTGTTGATGTGGACTCTGGACAGAATGCCTGGCTCTCGTATAAACTGCAGAAAGCCACAGACAGGGCGCTGTTTGAAGTGGGCTTACAGAATGGAGAAATAAGAACTATCCGCCAAGTGACTGATAAAGATGCAGTCAAACAAAGACTCACTGTCATAGTGGAGGACAACGGGCAGCCCTCTCGTTCAGCTACAGTCGTAGTTAACGTGGCGGTGGCGGACAGCTTCCCTGAAGTGCTGTCGGAGTTCACGGACTTTCCTCACGACAAGGAGTACAATGACAACCTGACTTTTTACTTAGTGTTGGCTCTGGCTGTAGTTTCCTTCCTGTTCATCACGTGTTTAGTGGTTATTATATCAGTCAAAATCTACAGGTGGAGACAGTCTCGCGTCCTGTATCAGTCCAACCTCCCTGTGATTCCATATTATCCACCACGTTACTCAGACAGTTTGGGGACAGGGACTCTGCAACACGTGTACAATTACGAGGTGTGCAGGACCACAGACTCCAGAAAGAGTGACTGTAAGTTCGGCAGAGCTGGTAGTCAGAACGTGCTGATAATGGACCCCAGTTCAACAGGGACGATGCAGCGGATACAGAATGAAAAGAGCATCCTGGATGAACCAGACTCTCCTCTAGAGGTTAGATTGTGACAACATATGCTCACTTGTTATATTGTAAATATGTGCATTTACTTACCAAAGTATATAATTTATTAAGGAAAATCTATTTGCATATATGCGTGAAAATGAGTTTGAGTATGAGTATGATGTTTTTATTATTATTATTATTTTCAGCACCACAGACAGAGTCAGAGTAAAGCATTTGTATCTTCAGTTCTATGTTTGTGAGAAAATGCATTCACACAGCAACTTTATTTTAATATATACATAATTGCAGTACCGTCTTTTTACGAAATGCACTTACATACACTAATTTTATCTTACCAACATAAAATAGACATTTGTTTTGTTTTAATTCTCATCAGTCTGTTCTAACCCGGCTTGTTTTATAAGACTTTTCATGCAGTATTACATTTTGAACTCTTAGCGACGCTATAGTCCAAGATGTTACTCTGTATGTTGTCAACAGTGCCTCCCCATTTATTCCACAGAAGGATACTAAACGGAGCAGACGGAGGGTTAGAGTCGAATCCTAAACGCTTACTTCATTCGGACTGTTGTCGTTTTCTGTGGAGGAATATGTCCTGACTTTCTTCTTGTTTTTGGGAGATATTTTTACACGTTTTCCAACAGAATAGCATATGTTTGTACGTTTAACATGTTATCGAAGAGGACAATGAGACGGCAAGTACTGTTTTTCCTCTCGTTCATTTTTGTCAGTCCTGTATTTGGGCAGGTCAGCTACTCCATCAAGGAAGAAATGTCAGTAGGTTCCGTAGTCGGAAATGCAGCAGATGATTTGGGTTTAGATGTGGAGAAACTAAAATCACGGAATGCTCGTGTCTATTTTGGGGATAGCAGAGAATACATCGAGCTGAATAAAGACAGAGGAGTTCTCCTAATCAAAGAAAGAATAGACAGAGAGACGCTCTGCGGACAGACGATACCTTGTGCGCTACACTTCCAGATTATATTGGAAAAACCAATTGAATTTTACAGAATAGCACTTGAGATTGTCGACATTAATGATAATCCGCCCGCATTTGAGAAAGGTGACATTAAATTTAAAATAAGCGAATCCGCAGTCACCGGATCAAAATTTGACTTGGAGGGGGCGGTGGATTTAGATGTTGGAATGAATGGTCTTCAAACCTACCTCCTAGAACCGACTGATCATTTTGCTCTAAAACTACACAACCTGGCAGACGGCTCCAGAAATGTTGAGATGATTTTAAAACAACCTCTTGACAGAGAGAAAAACGAGCATTTGTCTCTAGTGTTGACGGCGGTAGATGGAGGAGAGCCTCGGATGTCTGGAACAATGCAGATTCTCATCACAGTGTTAGACGTCAATGATAACGCACCCGTTTTCACAAAGCCCGTATATAAAAGTGCTGTTGCAGAAAATTCACCAAAAGCGACACTCGTGACTACAGTTAGTGCATCAGATGCTGATCACGGATCTAATGGCAGAATAAAGTATTCGATCAGAAACACTTTAGATGATGTTAGACATTTGTTTGTAGTAAATGAACATACTGGCGAGGTCACATTGATTGGAAATATTGACTACGAAAAGTCACGAAATTATCAAATAAATTTACGTGCAAGTGACGACGGAGGACTAACAGACACATGTAAAGTAATAGTCGACATTATAGATGTAAATGATAATAGCCCAGTGATAGATGTAATGTCTAAAACAAATGTCATATCCGAAGATGTACAAATAAATACTGTCGTAACAATAATTAATATTCAGGACTTAGACGACGGTGAGAATGGGAAAGTCAAATGCACAATAAATGAAAATATTCCCTTCGTATTAAAATCAACTGAGAATAATTTCTATAGTTTAGTAACAGACAGTGAATTAGACAGAGAGAGATCCTCTGAGTATAATATAACAGTGACCTGCTCTGATGAGGGAGTCCCCTCCCTCTCCAGCAGCGTCACTCTCACCTTACAGATCTCTGATGTCAATGACAACGCTCCTGTCTTTGAGAGGAGCTCATATGAGGCCTACATTGTAGAGAACAACACACCAGGTCTCTCTGTGTTCACAGTAAAAGCCACAGACGCTGACTGGAACCAGAATGCCCGTGTTTCTTACATCCTGGAGGACTCCTCTGTTAACGGAGTGCCAGTCTCCTCATATGTGTCCGTTAGTGCTGATAGTGGAGTCATCCATGCAGTGAGGTCTTTTGACTACGAGCAGATCAAAGATTTCCACTTCCGCGTCAAAGCGCAGGATGGAGGCTCTCCTCCACTCACTAGTAATGTGACTGTGAAAATACTGATCCAGGACCAGAACGACAACCCTCCTCAGGTTCTGTACCCAGTCCAGACTGGCGGCTCTATGGTGGCTGAAATGGTGCCTCGTTCAGCCGATGTGGGCTATCTGGTGACTAAAGTGGTGGCTGTAGATGTGGACTCTGGACAGAATGCCTGGCTCTCGTATAAACTGCAGAAAGCCACAGACAGGGCGCTGTTTGAAGTGGGCTTACAGAATGGAGAAATCAGAACTATCCGCCAAGTGACTGATAAAGATGCAGTCAAACAAAGACTCACTGTCATAGTGGAGGACAACGGGCAGCCCTCTCGTTCAGCTACAGTCGTAGTAAACGTGGCGGTGGCGGACAGCTTCCCTGAAGTGCTGTCGGAGTTCACGGACTTTCCACACGACAAGGAGTACAATGACAACCTGACTTTTTACTTAGTGTTGGCTCTGGCTGTAGTTTCCTTCCTGTTCATCACGTGTTTAGTGGTTATTATATCAGTCAAAATCTACAGGTGGAGACAGTCTCGCGTCCTGTATCAGTCCAACCTCCCTGTGATTCCATATTATCCACCACGTTACTCAGACACTTTGGGGACAGGGACTCTGCAACACGTGTACAATTACGAGGTGTGCAGGACCACAGACTCCAGAAAGAGTGACTGTAAGTTCGGCAGAGCTGGTAGTCAGAACGTGCTGATAATGGACGCCAGTGCAACAGGGACGATACAGAGGATACAGAATGAAAAGAGCATCCTGGATGAACCAGACTCTCCTCTAGAGGTTAGACTGTTATACTCTTAGTAATGCACCAACATTTTCATTTTATTTTGTTTTAAGTGATTTATTTATAGAAAATAATTTCAGTACCTTGGAGAGCGAACAAATCGCGTCTCCTGCTCCTTTTCTTTCTATATATTTCTATTTCCAGGTCATTTTTTATTTCGCTCACACAATCGATTTATACCTCTGTCTCAGGACACTTTTCCTTGTCATTCTTTTGGGCATATATTTAGTACAGGTTTGCCAATACAATGAATCAGTACTAGTAGTGTTTTCTGAACGGTCGTCTATTTATTCAACAAGCAGGAAATAACAGTGGTAACAGAATGTTTTCCTTTAACTCGTGTAGTTTCATATTGTGAACTCAGTGGGCCGCTGTTGACCAGCGTCTTGGTGTTTAAACCCATATTTATAGCAGGACAACCCCCGTCTTCTCATAATGGAGAAACGCTGTGAAACAGACCGCACAGTCATCAGTGGATAAAACATGAACAGAATATCGAAGTGGAATAATTTTGCGGTTTGTTGTTGATTAAGCTGAACTTTTTCCGGTTTTGCAACAGTAACACTGCTTTCTAAAGGAAAGAGAATGCATTCGTTTGAATCGACGGTGGTGTCTGGCGGAACAATGAGACGGCAAGTACTGTTGTTTTTCTCGGTCGTCATTCTCAGTTCAGTGCTCGGTCAGGTCAGCTACACTATTCCCGAGGAAATGACAAAAGGCTCTTTGGTCGGTAACATAGCTCAAGATTTAGGCTTGGATGTAAAACGATTGCAAGCACGAAAAGCTCGTATTCACACCGGAGATGATACAGAATACATCATGCTTAACAAGGAAAAAGGACTCCTCATTATCAAAGAGAGAATAGACCGCGAAGCTCTCTGTGACCAGACAACGCCTTGCGCTTTGCATTTTCAGATTGCTTTAGAAAACCCAATAGAAATATTCCCGATCACTGTAGAAATCACAGATATCAACGACAATGCTCCGACATTTCAAAGAGATGAGAAGAAAATAGAAATCAGCGAGTCTGCAGTCATCGGATCCAAGTTCATGCTAGAGAAGGCAATAGATCCTGATATCGGGCTGAATGGTCTTCAGAGCTATACACTCAAACCCACTGATCATTTTAAGCTGAAATTACACAGTCAATCTGATGGCGTTAAGAAAGTAGAAATGATTTTGCAGAAACCTCTGGACAGAGAGAAACAGGAGTTCGCATCTTTACTGTTGACAGCTGTAGATGGAGGAGAGCCGCAGAGATCCGGGACTATGCAAATTCATGTCACAGTTTTAGACGTTAATGACAACGCTCCTGTTTTTACACAGAACGTTTACAAAGCAAGTGTCAAAGAAAATTCATTGACAGGAACAGTCATTACAAAAGTGAGTGCCTCCGATGTAGACAAAGGCTCGAATGGAGAAGTTAGCTACTTAATCAGTAGTAGCATAAGAAGCACATCCGAGTTATTCCGCATTACTGAAGAAGGGAATCTTATATTAAATGGACCTATTGACTTTGAAAAAGCCCGAAATTACGAAATTGACATAGAGGCAGTTGACCGAGGTGGTCTCTCTGATTCAAGCAAAGTAGTCATCGATATAGGTGATATTAATGACAATACTCCCGTTATAAATATAATTTCATCTTCAAATTCAGTGGGGGAAGATTCGAGCTCAAACACGGTGGTAGCTGTAATGAGTGTAAATGATCATGATTCTGAAGAAAATGGAAAGGTCCGATGTGTAATTAATAAGAACATTCCATTTACAATTACATCTACATCCAGTAGTTTATATAGCATCGTTACTGAGAACAATTTAGACAGAGAGAGATCATCTGAGTATAATATAACAGTGACCTGCTCTGATGAGGGAGTCCCCTCCCTCTCCAGCAGCGTCACTCTCACCTTACAGATCTCTGATGTCAATGACAACGCTCCTGTCTTTGAGAGGAGCTCATATGAGGCCTACATTGTAGAGAACAACACACCAGGTCTCTCTGTGTTCACAGTAAAAGCCAGAGACGCTGACTGGAACCAGAATGCCCGTGTTTCTTACATCCTGGAGGACTCCTCTGTTAACGGAGTGCCAGTCTCCTCATATGTGTCCGTTAGTGCTGATAGTGGAGTCATCCATGCAGTGAGGTCTTTTGACTACGAGCAGATCAAAGATTTCCACTTCCGCGTCAAAGCGCAGGATGGAGGCTCTCCTCCACTCACTAGTAATGTGACTGTGAAAATACTGATCCAGGACCAGAACGACAACCCTCCTCAGGTTCTGTACCCAGTCCAGACTGGCGGCTCTATGGTGGCTGAAATGGTGCCTCGTTCAGCAGATGTGGGCTATCTGGTGACTAAAGTGGTGGCTGTTGATGTGGACTCTGGACAGAATGCCTGGCTCTCGTATAAACTGCAGAAAGCCACAGACAGGGCGCTGTTTGAAGTGGGCTTACAGAATGGAGAAATAAGAACTATCCGCCAAGTGACTGATAAAGATACAGTCAAACAAAGACTGACTGTCATAGTGGAGGACAACGGGCAGCCCTCTCGTTCAGCTACAGTCGTAGTTAACGTGGCGGTGGCGGACAGCTTCCCTGAAGTGCTGTCGGAGTTCACGGACTTTCCTCACGACAAGGAGTACAATGACAACCTGACTTTTTACTTAGTGTTGGCTCTGGCTGTAGTTTCCTTCCTGTTCATCACGTGTTTAGTGGTTATTATATCAGTCAAAATCTACAGGTGGAGACAGTCTCGCGTCCTGTATCAGTCCAACCTCCCTGTGATTCCATATTATCCACCACGTTACTCAGACACTTTGGGGACAGGGACTCTGCAACACGTGTACAATTACGAGGTGTGCAGGACCACAGACTCCAGAAAGAGTGACTGTAAGTTCGGCAGAGCTGGTAGTCAGAACGTGCTGATAATGGACCCCAGTTCAACAGGGACGATGCAGCGGATACAGAGTGAAAAGAGCATCCTGGATGAACCAGACTCTCCTCTAGAGGTTAGAAAGGTGTTATATTATACACACCCTCAATTTGTACATGTTACTAACGTTTTACCATATTCTGCACACGTGGGAACCTTCCTTCGGTACTTTCTTTTTCAGCACCTTGGAGAGCGGTATTTGACAGTTTTACTCACGTGTCCTTCAGTGTGACAGAAATTGTCACTGCTCATCCACATCCTGCGAATGACTTTGAAGTTTTTTAAACGTTTTTCTTTACACTTAGAATGTTTTTATATTAAGATTTATATTTGTTTATCTGGAGTTACACTGTCTTACGTTTTTATTCCGTCTCTTACATTTCATTTTCGCTTCTTTTACACCTTTCCCATATCACAGCAGATTTTTGTGTAGTTTTCTTTTCTGAACTCAGTGGGCCGCTGTTGCCTTGTCTGTTGCAGTTAAACTACATTTACAGCAGTACCTCCTCTTCATTTCGATTTCCGGGAGAGTATGTGTCGGCACAAACCGCATTGTCTTCAGTAGAGTGGATAATACATGCGACGGGACACAACTACCATTATTTTACCGAAGATTCGAGGACTGTTTCTGCTTTGTATTTTAATACCCATCCCTCCTTGTTGACGGATTTTACGAGGTTGTTGTTTTTTCTTGCCGGGCTATATTCAAACAATGCAACGGCAAGTACTGTTGTTTATCTCGATCGTGTCTATTGGTTCAGTCTTTGGACAGGTTAGTTACTCTATCCCAGAGGAAATGGTTAGAGGCTCTTTAGTTGGTAATATAGCTCAGGATTTAGGCTTAGACATTAAACGACTAAAGCTGGGTAATGCCCATGTTTATTCTGGCGATAGCAGAAACTACATCGAGCTGAATAGCGACAGAGGAGTCCTCCTTATCAAAGAGAAAATAGACAGAGAGGCGTTGTGCGGCGATACCACACCGTGCGCTGTGCATTTTCAGATTGTGTTAGAGAATCCTATGGAATTTTACAGTGTAACAGTTGAAATTACAGACATAAATGACAATGCACCATCTTTTGAAAAGGGCGAAATTAAATTCAGAATCAGCGAATCTGCAGTTGTTGGGGCTAAATTTGATTTAGAAAGAGCGGCTGACTTAGATGTAGATAGAAATAGTCTCCAAAGATACACACTCAGCCCAACTGATAAATTTTCACTAAAACTGCATAACCAACCAGACGGTACCAAAAATGTAGAAATGGTCTTACAAAGACCTCTGGACAGAGAGGAGAACGACTTCATGTCTCTAGTGTTGACGGCTGTAGATGGAGGAGACCCGCAAATGTCAGGAACAATGCAGATTCTCATCACAGTGTTAGATGTTAATGACAATGCTCCTGTTTTTACCCAGCAGATATACAAAGGCACTATAGCTGAAAATGCAGCAGAAGGCACAGTTGTGGCTACTGTTAGTGCTTCAGATGCTGATGATGATCTAAATGGTAAAATAACGTATTCAATCACAAATACTTTAGATGACGTCAGAGATATATTTAAGATAAATGAGGACAATGGTGAGATTAGGTTAATTGGGCTTTTGGATTATGAAAAGAAAATACATTTTCAGATCAATGTCCGCGCAACGGATAACGGCGGATTAACGGATTCTTGTAAAGTGATTGTGGATGTCGTTGATATAAATGACAACGAACCAACCATTAAAATTATGTCTAAATCTGCTGTAATATCAGAAAGTGCAAATCCCAACACTGTAGTTACAATGATTAACATCCAAGACCCAGATTCAGGTGAAAATGGTAGAGTTCAGTGTTTTATAAATGCTAATATTCCTTTCTTATTGAAATCGACATCGAATAAATTTTATAGTCTGGTAACAGACAGTCATTTAGACAGAGAGAGATCCTCTGAGTATAATATAACAGTGACCTGCTCTGATGAGGGAGTCCCCTCCCTCTCCAGCAGCGTCACTCTCACCTTACAGATCTCTGATGTCAATGACAACGCTCCTGTCTTTGAGAGGAGCTCATATGAGGCCTACATTGTAGAGAACAACACACCAGGTCTCTCTGTGTTCACAGTAAAAGCCACAGACGCTGACTGGAACCAGAATGCCCGTGTTTCTTACATCCTGGAGGACTCCTCTGTTAACGGAGTGCCAGTCTCCTCATATGTGTCCGTTAGTGCTGATAGTGGAGTCATCCATGCAGTGAGGTCTTTTGACTACGAGCAGATCAAAGATTTCCACTTCCGCATCAAAGCGCAGGATGGAGGCTCTCCTCCACTCACTAGTAATGTGACTGTGAAAATACTGATCCAGGACCAGAACGACAACCCTCCTCAGGTTCTGTACCCAGTCCAGACTGGCGGCTCTATGGTGGCTGAAATGGTGCCTCGTTCAGCAGATGTGGGCTATCTGGTGACTAAAGTGGTGGCTGTTGATGTGGACTCTGGACAGAATGCCTGGCTCTCGTATAAACTGCAGAAAGCCACAGACAGGGCGCTGTTTGAAGTGAGCTTACAGAATGGAGAAATAAGAACTATCCGCCAAGTGACTGATAAAGATGCAGTCAAACAAAGACTCACTGTCATAGTGGAGGACAACGGGCAGCCCTCTCGTTCAGCTACAGTCGTAGTTAACGTGGCGGTGGCGGACAGCTTCCCTGAAGTGCTGTCGGAGTTCACGGACTTTCCACACGACAAGGAGTACAATGACAACCTGACTTTTTACTTAGTCTTGGCTCTGGCTGTAGTTTCCTTCCTGTTCATCACCTGTTTAGTGGTTATTATATCAGTCAAAATCTACAGGTGGAGACAGTCTCGCGTCCTGTATCAGTCCAACCTCCCTGTGATTCCATATTATCCACCACGTTACTCAGACACTTTGGGGACAGGGACTCTGCAACACGTGTACAATTACGAGGTGTGCAGGACCACAGACTCCAGAAAGAGTGACTGTAAGTTCGGCAGAGCTGGTAGTCAGAACGTGCTGATAATGGACCCCAGTTCAACAGGGACGATGCAGCGGATACAGAGTGAAAAGAGCATCCTGGATGAACCAGACTCTCCTCTAGAGGTTGGTTATTTAAGATTCACTTAAGTTCGAAGCTATTTACTTATATATTTGTGATTGTTAAATCGCTTTCATAGCAATCCTGAAATCAGAACCTTGGAGAGAAACATTGTTTATCCACACTCTTCTCTCTAATAGTTACATTATGTAGTCGTTGTAAATCTTGTGTGATCTCCACATGTTGCCCCATTTCTATGATTTAGAATCACTCAAAGTTACGAATATAGATCACTTTGCTGTGAAAACAGCTTCCATCGCTTTAGTTGTCTATAGTTCCTGTTGGCACTGTGTGTAAAAAGAAAAGTTAAAATCGGATCGTCTCCCATTTTTTGCAAAAGCACACTTATCGGCGTCTTCTCCGCCATGTAAACTCATTATCTCTCATTTCCTTTATGTAACAACAAATATTATTTTAAGGCATTTTCATGCATTGTCAACAAATCCTCTAATAAGTTTGCTATGACAATTGTTAGTGTAATTTTGACTTTGAACTCACAGGGACGCTGTTGACCACTGTGTATCAGTTCTACAGCACATATAGCACCTCCCTTCATCTTCGTATATTTAGGTAGAGGCGAGACGGAGTGAAAGACTGAATCACTCACACGGAGGATCCAACAGATTTGAAATGCTAAAACACTGGACTGTGTTTTCTTTCTTCTCCTAGCGGATTTAAAACCCTTTTTTGGCTGTGTGTTTTCGAGTCGGTTTAAAGCGGACTAAAAGAATTACAGAAGCAGCCACTGCAAACGTGATGCCTGATAAAACAATGAAACGGCAAGTATTGTTGTTTATCTCGGTCCTCTTCTTCAGCACAGGGCTCGGACAGGTCAGCTACTCCATCCCCGAGGAAATGGCGAGAGGCTCTTTCGTGGGAAACATAGCCCAGGATTTAGGTTTAGATGTAAAAAGACTGATATCTGGCAAGGCTCGCGTTTTTACTCGAGACAGTACATCTTATATCGAGCTAAACAGAGAAAGGGGAGTGCTCCTGCTTAACGAAAGAATAGACCGAGAGTCGCTTTGTGGACAGATGACTCCATGCGCTCTGCATTTTCAAATTTTACTGGAAAATCCCATGGAGTTCTACAGTATCACGGTTGAAATCACAGACATAAACGATAACCCTCCGATCTTCATTACCACAGATGTTAATTTTAATATCAGCGAGTCTGCGCATAGCGGCACTACATTTACTTTAGACAGGGCGACCGACCTCGACGTGGGCGAAAATGGTTTAAAAACATACGTACTTACACCAACTAATATATTTTCTCTTAGAGTGAATAGTCAGGCAGATGGTAACAAAAATGTTGAGATGGTATTGAATGTGCCACTAGACAGGGAAAAAGATGATCATCTGTCTCTAGTTCTTACCGCGGTGGATGGAGGAGAGCCGCAGATGACAGGAACAATGCAGATTCACATCACTGTCTTAGACGCTAATGACAATGCTCCTGTTTTTACACAGGCTGTTTACAAAGCTTCAATAAAAGAAAATGCACCAATAGGAACAGTTGTAGCGACCGTCACTGCGACAGATGCAGATCGTGGATCTAATAGTAAAATAACTTATTCAGTTTCCAGTATGCTAGACCATGCCCGTGGAATGTTTGAGATAAATAAGGGAAGTGGAGACGTGACTCTGACTGGTAAAGTGGATTATGAGAAAGCGAGAAATTTCCAGGTTGATATTCGCGCTAGTGATGAAGGTGGCCTAACTGGTTCCTGTAAACTGATAATTGATGTAGTAGATATGAATGACAACCGCCCTGATATTCACATTATGTCTAAATCAAATATTATATCGGAAGACTCAAAACCTAAGACTGTTGTGACGATGATAAATGTGGAAGATGCAGACTCAGCTGAAAATGGCAAAGTAAGCTGCGCCATTAGTGATAATAATAATAATTTCATGTTACAAACCACATCAGATAAATTCTACAGTTTAGTAACAGACAGTGAATTAGACAGAGAGAGATCCTCTGAGTATAATATAACAGTGACCTGCTCTGATGAGGGAGTCCCCTCCCTCTCCAGCAGCGTCACTCTCACCTTACAGATCTCTGATGTCAATGACAACGCTCCTGTCTTTGAGAGGAGCTCATATGAGGCCTACATTGTAGAGAACAACACACCAGGTCTCTCTGTGTTCACAGTAAAAGCCAGAGACGCTGACTGGAACCAGAATGCCCGTGTTTCTTACATCCTGGAGGACTCCTCTGTTAACGGAGTGCCAGTCTCCTCATATGTGTCCGTTAGTGCTGATAGTGGAGTCATCCATGCAGTGAGGTCTTTTGACTACGAGCAGATCAAAGATTTCCACTTCCGCGTCAAAGCGCAGGATGGAGGCTCTCCTCCACTCAGTAGTAATGTGACTGTGAAAATACTGATCCAGGACCAGAACGACAACCCTCCTCAGGTTCTGTACCCAGTCCAGACTGGCGGCTCTATGGTGGCTGAAATGGTGCCTCGTTCAGCAGATGTGGGCTATCTGGTGACTAAAGTGGTGGCTGTGGATGTGGACTCTGGACAGAATGCCTGGCTCTCGTATAAACTGCAGAAAGCCACAGACAGGGCGCTGTTTGAAGTGGGCTTACAGAATGGAGAAATAAGAACTATCCGCCAAGTGACTGATAAAGATGCAGTCAAACAAAGACTCACTGTCATAGTGGAGGACAACGGGCAGCCCTCTCGTTCAGCTACAGTCGTAGTTAACGTGGCGGTGGCGGACAGCTTCCCTGAAGTGCTGTCGGAGTTCACGGACTTTCCACACGACAAGGAGTACAATGACAACCTGACTTTTTACTTAGTGTTGGCTCTGGCTGTAGTTTCCTTCCTGTTCATCACGTGTTTAGTGGTTATTATATCAGTCAAAATCTACAGGTGGAGACAGTCTCGCGTCCTGTATCAGTCCAACCTCCCTGTGATTCCATATTATCCACCACGTTACTCAGACACTTTGGGGACAGGGACTCTGCAACACGTGTACAATTACGAGGTGTGCAGGACCACAGACTCCAGAAAGAGTGACTGTAAGTTCGGCAGAGCTGGTAGTCAGAACGTGCTGGTAATGGACCCCAGTTCAACAGGGACGATGCAGCGGATTCAGAATGAAAAGAGCATCCTGGATGAACCAGACTCTCCTCTAGAGGTTAGCATTTGCCTCTAATCCCACCTTGAAGTTACGCATTTAAGTGCTTTTAATATCTGTCAGCACCTTGGAGAGCGACATCTTTCCATGAGACGCTACTTACTTTACATTTTCCGTTTCTGTTTTAAATTGTATCTTTGTAACTTGTACTTTTACTCCTACCTTAACATCATCACTCATGTTGTCCATTTAGTTTGATTTCATATTTAATATTCCAGTTTACTTTACTCTCAAACAGCAGGAATCAATCGCACGAGAACTGGTTTTAACACATCCTTTTAACTTATTCATGTCCACATATTTTGCACATTTCAGATGCAGTTTTACTTCATGAACTCAAAGGGCCGCTGTTGGCCAGTTAGTTTCGTATTTACCGCAGACTCTTTATACCTCCCATCAAGTCTTTATTTTAGAGAGAGAAAGAGACACAAGCAAACCACACTGTCTGGATTTTACCGGAGATACAGGACGTTGAATCCACTTGGAATTACGTTTTAAAAATCGTATTGGCTTTTGGTTTGGGGAAGACAAATGTGATCAAGACGTCGATGTTTTAGACTGGGTTAACGTCGGACAGAACAATGAGAGGGCAAGTACTGTTGTTTTTCTCGATCCTCTCTCTGAGCTCGGTGCTCGGACAGGTCAGCTACTCAATTCCTGAAGAAATGCCGAAAGGGTCTCTGGTTGGCAACATGGCAAAGGATTTTGGCTTAGATGTTAAAAGACTAAAATCGGGTAAAGCTCGTATTTTTACTCGAGACAGCGACGAATATATTGAGCTGAATAAGGAAAGAGGAGCCCTCCTTATCAAAAATAGGATAGATAGAGAGGCGCTCTGTGGACAAACGACACCGTGCGCTTTGCATTTTCAGATCATATTAGAGAACCCAATGGAATTTTACAGTGTAACTGTGGAGATCACAGATGTTAATGACAACCCTCCATCCTTTGAAAAGAACGACGTCAAATTCAAAATAAGCGAATCTGCTGTTCGTGGCGCTAAATTCATATTAGATCGAGCTGTGGACCCTGATGTAGGTTCAAATGGTTTGCAAACATACAAACTCGAACCGACGGACAATTTTGTTGTTAAATTACACGACCAGGCAGATGGAACAAAAAACGTCGAAATGATCTTAGAGAAGCCTCTAGACAGAGAAAAACATGAACACCTTTCTCTAGTTCTTACAGCGGTGGATGGAGGAGAGCCGCAGATGACAGGAACGATGCAGATTCTGATCACTGTTTTAGACGCGAATGACAATGCTCCTGTTTTTACACAGCCTGTCTATAAAACCGCTATAAAAGAAAATGCACCTATAGGAACAGTTGTAGTGACCGTCACTGCAACAGATGCAGATCATGGATCGTATGGTAGAATAACTTATTCAATATCTAGCATGTTAGATCATGCCCGAGGATTATTTGAAGTAAATGAGGAAAGTGGTGAAATTCGGCTTAAAGGAAATGTTGACTATGAAAAAGCTCGAACGTTTCAAATAAATGTTCGAGCAAGTGATGATGGGGGACTAGTTGACTCGTGTAAAGTGATGATCGACGTTACTGATATTAATGACAATGAACCCGACATTCATATGATGTCTAAATCAAACGTTTTATCAGAAGATGCAAAGCCCGGCACTGTTGTGACAATGATAAATATTGAAGACGCAGATGCGGGTGAAAACGGCAAGGTCCAGTGCAGTATAGATAATAATATGCCTTTTGTGATTAAATCTACTACAAATAATTTCTATAGTTTAGTAACAGACAATGAATTAGACAGAGAGAGATCCTCTGAGTATAATATCACAGTGACCTGCTCTGATGAGGGAGTCCCCTCCCTCTCCAGCAGCGTCACTCTCATCTTACAGATCTCTGATGTCAATGACAACGCTCCTGTCTTTGAGAGGAGCTCATATGAGGCCTACATTGTAGAGAACAACACACCAGGTCTCTCTGTGTTCACAGTAAAAGCCACAGACGCTGACTGGAACCAGAATGCCCGTGTTTCTTACATCCTGGAGGACTCCTCTGTTAACGGAGTGCCAGTCTCCTCATATGTGTCCGTTAGTGCTGATAGTGGAGTCATCCATGCAGTGAGGTCTTTTGACTACGAGCAGATCAAAGATTTCCACTTCCGCGTCAAAGCGCAGGATGGAGGCTCTCCTCCACTCACTAGTAATGTGACTGTGAAAATACTGATCCAGGACCAGAACGACAACCCTCCTCAGGTTCTGTACCCAGTCCAGACTGGTGGCTCTATGGTGGCTGAAATGGTGCCTCGTTCAGCAGATGTGGGCTATCTGGTGACTAAAGTGGTGGCTGTTGATGTGGACTCTGGACAGAATGCCTGGCTCTCGTATAAACTGCAGAAAGCCACAGACAGGGCGCTGTTTGAAGTGGGCTTACAGAATGGAGAAATAAGAACTATCCGCCAAGTGACTGATAAAGATACAGTCAAACAAAGACTCACTGTCATAGTGGAGGACAACGGGCAGCCCTCTCGTTCAGCTACAGTCGTAGTTAACGTGGCGGTGGCGGACAGCTTCCCTGAAGTGCTGTCGGAGTTCACGGACTTTCCACACGACAAGGAGTACAATGACAACCTGACTTTTTACTTAGTGTTGGCTCTGGCTGTAGTTTCCTTCCTGTTCATCACGTGTTTAGTGGTTATTATATCAGTCAAAATCTACAGGTGGAGACAGTCTCGCGTCCTGTATCAGTCCAACCTCCCTGTGATTCCATATTATCCACCACGTTACTCAGACACTTTGGGGACAGGGACTCTGCAACACGTGTACAATTACGAGGTGTGCAGGACCACAGACTCCAGAAAGAGTGACTGTAAGTTCGGCAGAGCTGGTAGTCAGAACGTGCTGATAATGGACCCCAGTTCAACAGGGACGATGCAGCGGATACAGAATGAAAAGAGCATCCTGGATGAACCAGACTCTCCTCTAGAGGTTAGCATTTGCCTCTAATCCCACGTTGAAGTTACGCATTTAAGTGCTTTTAATATCTGTCAGCACCTTGGAGAGCGACATCTTTCCATGAGACGCTACTTACTTTACATTTTCCGTTTCTGTTTTAAATTGTATCTTTGTAACTTGTACTTTTACTCCTACATTAACATCATCACTCATGTTGTCCATTTAGTTTGATTTCATATTTAATATTCCAGTTTACTTTACTCTTATACAGCAGAATTCAATCGCACGAGAACTGGTTTTAACACATCCTTTTAACTTATTCATGTCCACATATTTTGCACATTTCAGATGCAGTTTTACTTCATGAACTCAGAGGGCCGCTGTTGGCCAGTTAGTTTCGTATTTACCGCAGACTCTTTATACCTCCCATCAAGTCTTTATTTTAGAGAGAGAAAGAGACACAAGCAAACCACACTGTCTGGATTTTACCGGAGATACAGGACGTTGAATCCACTTGGAATTACGTTTTAAAAATCGTATTGGCTTTTGGTTTGGGGAAGACAAATATGATCAAGACGTCGATGTTTTAGACTGGGTTAACGTCGGACAGAACAATGAGAGGGCAAGTACTGTTGTTTTTCTCGATCCTCTCTCTGAGCTCGGTGCTCGGACAGGTCAGCTACTCAATTCCTGAAGAAATGCCGAAAGGGTCTCTGGTTGGCAACATGGCAAAGGATTTTGGCTTAGATGTTAAAAGACTAAAATCGGGTAAAGCTCGAATTTTTACTACAGACAGTGACGAATATATTGAGCTGAATAAGGAAAGAGGAGCCCTCCTTATCAAAAATAGGATAGATAGAGAGGCGCTCTGTGGACAAACGACACCGTGCGCTTTGCATTTTCAGATCATATTAGAGAACCCAATGGAATTTTACAGTGTAACTGTGGAGATCACAGATGTTAATGACAACCCTCCATCCTTTGAAAAGAACGACGTCAAATTCAAAATAAGCGAATCTGCTGTTCGTGGCGCTAAATTCATATTAGATCGAGCTGTGGACCCTGATGTAGGTTCAAATGGTTTGCAAACATACAAACTCGAACCGACGGACAATTTTGTTGTTAAATTACACGACCAAGCAGATGGAACAAAAAACGTCGAAATGGTCTTAGAGAAGCCTCTAGACAGAGAAAAACATGAACACCTATCTCTAGTTCTTACAGCGGTGGATGGAGGAGAGCCGCAGATGACAGGAACGATGCAGATTCTGATCACTGTTTTAGACGTGAATGACAATGCTCCTGTTTTTACACAGCCTGTTTATAAAACCGCTATAAAAGAAAATGCAGCTAGTAGGAACAGTTGTAGTGACCGTCACTGCAACAGATGCAGATCATGGATCTAATGGTAGAATAACTTATTCAATATCTAGCATGTTAGATCATGCCCGTGGTTTATTTGAAGTAAATGAGGAAAGTGGTGAAATTCGGCTAAAAGGAAATGTTGACTATGAAAAAGCTCGAACGTTTCAAATAAATGTTCGAGCAAGTGATGATGGGGGACTAGTTGACTCGTGTAAAGTGATGATCGACGTCGTAGACATAAACGACAATAAGCCAGATATTCATATTATGTCTAGATCAAACATAATATCAGAAGATGCAAAGCCCGGTACTGTTGTGACAATGATCAATATTCAGGACGCAGACTCTGGTGAAAACGGCAAAGTCCAGTGCAGTATAGATAATAATATGCCTTTTGTGATTAAATCTACTACAAATAATATATACAGCCTAGTAACAGACAGTGAATTAGACAGAGAGAGATCCTCTGAGTATAATATAACAGTGACCTGCTCTGATGAGGGAGTCCCCTCCCTCTCCAGCAGCGTCACTCTCACCTTACAGATCTCTGATGTCAATGACAACGCTCCTGTCTTTGAGAGGAGCTCATATGAGGCCTACATTGTAGAGAACAACACACCAGGTCTCTCTGTATTCACAGTAAAAGCCACAGACGCTGACTGGAACCAGAATGCCCGTGTTTCTTACATCCTGGAGGACTCCTCTGTTAACGGAGTGCCAGTCTCCTCATATGTGTCCGTTAGTGCTGATAGTGGAGTCATCCATGCAGTGAGGTCTTTTGACTACGAGCAGATCAAAGATTTCCACTTCCTCGTCAAAGCGCAGGATGGAGGCTCTCCTCCACTCGCTAGTAATGTGACTGTGAAAATACTGATCCAGGACCAGAACGACAACCCTCCTCAGGTTCTGTACCCAGTCCAGACTGGCGGCTCTATGGTGGCTGAAATGGTGCCTCGTTCAGCAGATGTGGGCTATCTGGTGACTAAAGTGGTGGCTGTGGATGTGGACTCTGGACAGAATGCCTGGCTCTCGTATAAACTGCAGAAAGCCACAGACAGGGCGCTGTTTGAAGTGGGCTTACAGAATGGAGAAATAAGAACTATCCGCCAAGTGACTGATAAAGATGCAGTCAAACAAAGACTCACTGTCATAGTGGAGGACAACGGGCAGCCCTCTCGTTCAGCTACAGTCGTAGTTAACGTGGCGGTGGCGGACAGCTTCCCTGAAGTGCTGTCGGAGTTCACGGACTTTCCACACGACAAGGAGTACAATGACAACCTGACTTTTTACTTAGTGTTGGCTCTGGCTGTAGTTTCCTTCCTGTTCATCACGTGTTTAGTGGTTATTATATCAGTCAAAATCTACAGGTGGAGACAGTCTCGCGTCCTGTATCAGTCCAACCTCCCTGTGATTCCATATTATCCACCACGTTACTCAGACACTTTGGGGACAGGGACTCTGCAACACGTGTACAATTACGAGGTGTGCAGGACCACAGACTCCAGAAAGAGTGACTGTAAGTTCGGCAGAGCTGGTAGTCAGAACGTGCTGATAATGGACCCCAGTTCAACAGGGACGATGCAGCGGATACAGAGTGAAAAGAGCATCCTGGATGAACCAGACTCTCCTCTGGAGGTTAGCATTTATAGTAGAAATTGACAACCGCCAATGCCAGTACCATGGACAGAGACACACATATGATCATCTATCTACCTATCTATCTATCTATCTATCTATCTATCTATCTATCTATCTATCTATCTATCTATCTGTCTTTCTTGAGTACTAAGATTTCAGTCTGCAGTTATATAACTACCTGTGCAGTTTCCTTTTACGTCTCTAAGTGCCGCTGTTGGTTAGTGTGAGTAAAATAAAACCTCTTGCCTGAGTTAAGTCCTCCCTCGTCTGTCTGATGATCAGAGCTCTTTTATTTGGAGCTGTAGCCTCACAAAGCCAGCCGCACAACACTCAAATAGCTCATTATCACGCATGTGAGCTGGGTTTGGCACTGTGTTTTTTCTCTTCATCTTCTGATTTTGCGACGGATGTCGTTATGACTGGCCTTCTTTGTTGTGTGGCCCGAAAAAAACAATTTTCGTGGTGGCCGCTGCTTCTCTGCATTTGTGTCGCAGAAATGGCTCTAGGTCAGGTTCGTTATTCTATACCCGAGGAGATGCCCATGGGCTCCATTGTCGGGAATATCGTTCAGGACCTAGGCTTGGATGTTAGGCGACTGAAATCTGGACGGGCCAGGATATTTACCGAGGACGGCAGTGAGTACATTGGTCTGAATGTAGAAAAAGGAACATTGGTTGTGGCTAAAAGGATAGACAGAGAAGAATTGTGCAAACAAGTGTCTCCCTGCTCTCTTCATTTCCAAATCATCCTTGAAAATCCAATGGAGTTGCATCGTATTGATGTAGAGATTACAGATATTAATGATAACGCTCCTCTTTTCATGGAAAAGGAATACAATTTCCAGGTTAGCGAATCAGCCCTACCTGGGGCTCGCTATTCACTTGAGAGTGCCAAGGATTCCGATGTGGCACGGAACACTGTTCAAACATACAAACTCAACCCTACAGATAATTTCAAATTGAATATTGTTTCTCGTCCCGATGGAACAAAATATATTGAAATGGTTCTTCACACGTCGCTTGACAGAGAAAAACAAGAAGAGCACAAATTGACACTGACAGCGTTTGATGGAGGAGATCCTCAGAAATCGGGTTCTGTTAAAATAAACGTCGTTGTGTTGGATGCAAATGATAATGCACCGGTATTCAGTCAGTCTGTTTACAGAATAACAGTTTCTGAAAACGCGTCGAAAGGTACTGTTGTTTTAAAAGTCAGTGCCACTGATAATGACAAGGGAGCAAACGAAGAGGTGGTGTATTCATTTTCCCACAATACTAACAGTGCATCACCTCTGTTTAATATGGACCCCCATTCCGGGGAAATGACTGTAGTTGGTGTTTTAGATTACGAAAAAGCAAAACATTATGAAATAGACATTAAAGCTACAGACAAAGGAGGCTTGGCAGACACAAGCAAGGTGCTCATAGAGGTGACCGATCTGAACGATAATGCTCCTGTCATAAGTATAATTTCCCTTTCAAATCCTATACCAGAGGATTCGGCACCTGATACAGTTATTGCGATGCTCAATATTAAAGATTTGGATTCAGGTAAAAATGGCCAGGTCAAATGTTTTATTAACCCAGATTTACCTTTCAAAATCAAGTCGTCGTCTACTAATTTTTATAGCCTGATGTCTGACGATGTTTTGGACCGTGAAACATTGCCGGAATATAATATAACAATAACAGCAATGGACGAGGGTTTCCCATCTTATTCCACAAACAAAACGCTTCATTTGAAAATATCGGACGTAAACGACAACGCCCCAATGTTCCCACAGCAATTTATGACTGCTTTCATCACTGAAAATAATTCACCTGGCATGTCACTGCTCTCTGTCAAAGCCAGTGACAAAGACACTGGGAATAATGCGCGCATTTCCTATTTCCTTGAGGACAGCCAGCTGAATGGGTTGTCAGCCTCGGCTTATTTTTCAGTAAATGTAGAGAGTGGAGAGATACTTGCTGTGCGTTCCTTCGACTATGAACAAACAAAAGAGTTCAATATTCGCGTCAAAGCGCAGGATGGAGGCTCTCCTCCACTCACTAGTAATGTGACTGTGAAAATACTGATCCAGGACCAGAACGACAACCCTCCTCAGGTTCTGTACCCAGTCCAGACTGGCGGCTCTATGGTGGCTGAAATGGTGCCTCGTTCAGCAGATGTGGGCTATCTGGTGACTAAAGTGGTGGCTGTTGATGTGGACTCTGGACAGAATGCCTGGCTCTCGTATAAACTGCAGAAAGCCACAGACAGGGCGCTGTTTGAAGTGGGCTTACAGAATGGAGAAATCAGAACTATCCGCCAAGTGACTGATAAAGATGCAGTCAAACAAAGACTCACTGTCATAGTGGAGGACAACGGGCAGCCCTCTCGTTCAGCTACAGTCGTAGTTAACGTGGCGGTGGCGGACAGCTTCCCTGAAGTGCTGTCGGAGTTCACGGACTTTCCACACGACAAGGAGTACAATGACAACCTGACTTTTTACTTAGTGTTGGCTCTGGCTGTAGTTTCCTTCCTGTTCATCACGTGTTTAGTGGTTATTATATCAGTCAAAATCTACAGGTGGAGACGTGAGCGCATGTTTTACAAATCAAGTGGGAATCTTCCTGTCATTCCTTATTACCCGCCCCTTTACGCAGACGTGGGAGGTACTGGTACGTTGAAGCAAGCATTCAGTTACGAGGTGTACGGAACTACTGACTCCCGGGCCAGTGATGTAAAGTGCTCCCGACCCTTCAGTCAGAATACTCTGAGTGTTGACCATAGTGCTACCAGAACTGTGCCAAGACAAAAAACTGATTCAGAGAATATGCTCACAGAGGTGAGATCAGCCTCTTCTTTACCTCCTCACAAACCCCATATTTAAGTGTTTGTTGTTTGCTAATAGTTTCTGTTATTCACTTTCTACACTCCTCAATTTAGAGTTTAATTCTGGTACTGCACCTAATATCCCACCTACATTACTCTCCTCTACTTCACTCTCTCAAAGATGTCCTCAGTTTCTGAATACAGTAAAGTGCAGTGTCTCTACATCACAACAAATATTGTCATATTGTGTCATCATTTATCATATTTGTATAAATGAGTCAACAATGATTGCTGGCAAGTGTCAACGTTGGAATTTCTACTCTCGGTTCAGTCTTGACCAAAAATCATAAAGATATTATATAGTTAGGGTGTCTAATGTCTGTGCTCATTATTCAAATAGTTATTCTGGACAGCCAACATTGTTTTTGTCTCTTTATGATTTGCCACCCTGAGCGGTTTTATGCTTTACAGTTATTAGGTGATGTTTCCTAATTTTGCTTTTTGACTGCGTTCTTGTTGGTTTACTTGCTGCACGGATACATTTAATATGTTGCACAGAAATGTGATGTGTAGACAAGTGAACATGTCTGTTTCCACATGTTAAGAATTCTTTCCACCTTGACAGCCTGACTTATACCATTCTTTGTTCCATATCCGAGAGCATTATGCTGTGGCCTGTAGTAATTTCAGAAACAGAAGCTACAATAAACAAAACTAATTCTAGGCTTCATCCCTGCTAAAGATTTTCTACTGATTGCTCTCACATAGAAAAACACTACTACGCACTGCACTACTTTTTCAGTGACCTAGTTTCCTTCATAACACCATGCAGCCATAGTCATAGGACTCCACACATACAGATCAAACATGGACACAGGCACACTAAAACAACATGATCTAATGAAAATCAACAAATGGAATCCAAAGAGAACAGTGACAGCAATATTAAGAGGTTAAAAAGGTGGTACAGAGGAAGAGGGAACAGTCACTGTTGATGCTGAGGAGATTTAGAATGAGGGAGGAAAGCAGTGTGATGGAGAGAAAGAGGGGGAGGGGAAGAGGCACGTGGCAACCGGCACAGTCTCCACTCTCCCTGTACAGCTTTCGTGTTAGTGATGCACGGCAGCCATTTTGATCTGCAGCCCTCTTTGTCTGCTGAATTAGGGGGGCAAAGTGAAGTGTTTTTGTGAAACTGTTGTTTCAGGTTACTGACTGAGCTGTACTCAGGACTCAGACAAAAATATGGTCTAATAAAATGTGAATAAATGGAAGACAAGAGAACAGGAGAAAGGGGGAAATGTCTGCATACAGTATGTTATATAAGGAATTACAGGAGCATGATAGAAATCAGGACAGAGGCTGACAGTGTTCAAATGGAAGAATCTAAAGAGAAAACTGGGCTGGCTGAGTTTCCAACTCATCATATACTTCACATGAAAGTCACGCAGAGGGTATTTTCTTCCACTTTGGTGTGGTGGTAACAATGTCTGTGGTGAGGAAAATAAAAACACATGCAAAATATCTTTTGCCACTTTTCTTTGGCATACTTAAAACATCTAGCTTCATGCATCACTGGTTGAATGTGGTTTAAGGTTGTCCTTCTGAAGTTATGTTTGCTCAATATTTTGCACAAATCACTGTGTAGTGTTTTTGTTGCTTTGGGTGGTGAGTGTGTATCAGCAGTAAAATCTGCATGGCCTCAGGGTGTGTGCATGAAAAACTCAAAGTTGACAAACAACAAGGTAGAAATAGGTTAATTGTATTAACTCTCGTAGCCTCTGGAAGCAGCCTGTCATCATTATCAGACCACATCTGTGTCTGGTTTACCACTTTCAACTGAGTTTAAAACATAATGTCTCTGGTTTATGGTGGTGAATGTTTTAATTAAGTACAGTAAATTCTTTTGACGACAGTGTCTCTGTAGGGGTCAAAGCTCATAGAATCTCTTTGCATCCAACTAAATGGTTCAGTTTGTTTTACTCCCCTTCGGCGTGTTGATGTTTTATCTTCTATTTTGTATGAAGCCTGGCATTGAGCTGTCATCTTTCCCAAAACCCAAGTCATCACTTTGCTTAAGTTTATACGGACCAAAACACTATAATCACATGCAGAAGTTCCCACAACTTCAAGCTCTTGTTCAAGTGTCCCACTCTCTTGGCCAAGTTGTCTGCTAAGCAGCTGTGTGCCCATATGCATGCACGTGGGGTTCATCCCACTGTGCACAGTGTGTCTTCAAGGATGTGGTTAATGCCTGTGCTATATCTTTTCATTCTACTTAGATAGACAAAGAGACAGAGACCTTTGACCTTTGTTCACGGTGAAACAGATCAAAGGTAAAAGGTACATTTTAAGTTTCTCCAGAGGGACATTATATTATGCATGTATAGCCATGATCAGTCAGTTGCAGTAGACTGATGGCAGAACAAAACGTTTTTCTGCAGCATTTGTTTGCAAGAAAGCAAAGTACACATGCAAGTGCACATATATTTGAATTATCTGCATCTTCTTTTACATTATGTTTTAGGCAAACCAGGTATATGTTTGCTTAAGAACATACAAAATAACTTCTCTTTGGATGTGTATTGATTTCCCACAGGCTTCCGTGTGGAGTTCTGCACTGGCTTTTTTTTTTTCGGAGGATCACACATGAGATTACCTCCAATTGTGGAATATAGGGCAGTGGCAAAGTTGTGTCAAGCTGACAAGACTGAGAAACAGATCCACATAAGCTTGACTAAAATATCTTCTTATAGGTCAAACTTATACAATTTTGACAACATTGTAGGGCAAGATACTATGTGTGTGTGTTTGATTCTCTTAAGTTGTCAGACTATGGAAAAAAAGTTCCAGCTCTTAATACTTTGATTGTGATTCAAATTGTGATACAAAGCCCTGAAGAAAGTTGAGACATAGTGCATTATAATTGTTATCATGTGACATTATATAACATAGTTTGATTATATGACTTCTATAATTTTGATGAATTTTGCTCACTTTGTTTTTTCATTGCACTCTGACAACAGTTACTTTATAAATATTTGTTTAATCAATCACTGCTTTTAGCAGTCCGCTTGTTGCTAAAACAGGACTGATCTTCAGCAGTCATTCTTGGTTTCCAACAGTCTTCCTTTTTCCTCCTGATTTCATTTTCTGCATCCCTCCCCTCCCCCTCTCCAGCTGCACCACTGTGCTGCAGAGAAAGAAAGAAAGAGACAGAGGAAAAAGGAGATGGAGTCTGCTCAGTGTAGGACAATTTGTTCTTTCTATAAAAAGACATGAAACACTATACAGGGTTCATTCATCCATGTCTAAGTCACCATATTCACGACAAGGACAAATATTGTCTTTGTGCCACTTTTCATCATTTAAGAGATTCAAGAGCTTCTTCTCTATTGTGCAGCAGTCTATAAAAATGAAGAACATGGTTAGTGAACAAATGTGTGCGTCTAAGCATCGCCTTTCTTCCTTTTCTTTTTCGTCTTCCTCATCCTCCATGTTGTTTTTTTTTAGCATCTCCTCTTTTTGACACCAATACCAGCTTGCAGGAAGCAGGGTGGGATGAGAGTGAGCTAGGTGGGATGTGTTACCATAGCAACAAGCTGACTCACTGACAGGACTGTACCATTTCCCTTTGAGCCAAAGGGGAACAGCAGCAGATGCAGCCTGTAGTGTGTGGTTGCTCCATGTAGTTGTTGATACTGGGAGGATGGAGACACCCCTATTTTGGCAAATCAGTGCAACATCCTCAGTCCTGGGGTGGCTAATGATGGAGAAATGGGGGGGGGAGAGTGGGTGATCATGGCTGCTTGTGCTCAGTGCTGTCCTGTTTGTTTTCCCATCCCAGTTTCAGCAAACATGGCTAAACATCATCCAATTTCTTATTAAATTCTTTGTTTCTGTTTTGTTTTATCTTTTTTATTGTTGGTTATTTTCCTGGATGACCTTTTTATTTTCTGCATTTGAAAAAAAATGAGCTTTTATTACTTATAGTTTGTTCATCTGCTTAAACTAAAGATATATTGCATACATTATCATTTAGTACTGTTACATTAGCCAAATAAACACAGCACAGTGCTTCGCTTTGTCTAGGAAGCTTAAATTTGGTCTCACAAAGACTCATGCACACATCAGCCTTGACAAACACATGGTCACAAAGCACAGAATCTCATTAATAAAGGATGGGTTTGTCTCAGGCCATCGCCTCGAGGCCCCCTGCTGTTGCTTTTAGGGTAGTGGTTTTGTGCAGCAGTGCAGCATTTTGTTGTGATTCATACATTGGTGATGTAAACAGGATTTCCTCTGTTGTCTGTCACTTGTGGTTTAAATGGAGTGGTTGTATTGTACCAACAAGGCTTGGTTGTTTTACCTAGTTTCTATTATATGGATGATCTAATTTGCCATAAGCTTTATCGTCAGTTCAGTTAAAAATGATGGCTCTATTTTCAGTAAAGTAGCCACAGTGACCTGAAACACGTACTGTGAAATGTTTTTCTCTGTTAGTTGAGGTAGAATTAATGCTTCTGTCTTCAAAAAAAATATTATTTCTTTTTTGTTTCTTGCAATGTTGCAAAAATTGGAAAAAATATATTTGGTTTTGTTCATCTTCTTAATAGTCATACTGCTTCTCTCCGTCTCTATATCTCCCCCTCAGTCAACCATACATGTACACAAATATATTCCTATTTTTACTTTTTCAGTCTGACTTCTGACTGACACCCAGAGCAATTAACTATTTAATCAATTATGTTTAATTGATAAGCCATCTTTATCAAAACACATAAGAGATAAAGCTGTTCTTTATGGTAAGAAATGCTACTACTGCTAATAAGACTTATTATTTTCGTACAGTACGTGCTGTGGGTGTTCATTATTATCAAACTTACTAAAGGCTGACACAGATAGATGAACAACATAGTTTTCACATCTTAAATGTTAATGGTTAATGTGCACACACATTGAACTGCTGCAAGCAACAAAATCAGTAAAATAAATAAAAATGACATTCTGTGAATCTGCACATTCAATCACAACTATGGAGGATGTTAGTGATGTGGTAAGTATGTTGGTTGCCGAACATCCCAGAGCCACAGTCTTTGTTTGCTGACCACCAGTCTAACTGACATCCTTTCTGTCTTGTTTTTCTCTTTTCATGTCCGCCCCCCTTGTTGCCTGGTGGTGCTCCTGTTTCCTTCCTGAATGTTGTTAAATCCTGACTCACCAAATAAGGTAAGAAATATATTTGTATTCACAGCAACACCATCTAATACATACAATAGTACAAACTTTAATGATTCTGCAAACATACGGTTACTGTCATACTTCACACAAACACACGCAACCTACAGCAGCAATTAGTTTTACACAGTCTGAACATCACATACTGGCACTGAGTCAAGAGGTTAATCAGATTTTCCCAAGGCTACATATGTTCACATGCCCTACAAAACATCCACCATCACTGACAATCTCTTTAGTCAAGCATCAGTGACTTTTTCAACTCAACTCAGTGTGATTGTTCAATCTCACTGGGGTGTTACACTGAATTACACTCATCATCACATGGACATAATTTTATATTTTATAGTTAAGTACTCAGGGTTTATGACTTTAATTTGAGCAGATTATGAAACAGCATTTATCTACATACACTCTTTCACAGTAGGCTGCGGAGGGCTGTAAGTAAATGTACTCTGAAAAAGTTCTTCACATTTGATCACAAATGGCAACAAATATCAGTAAGAACATATCCGTATACTAACAGGCTTACATGGTTTAAGGAAAGTATTAGCAGCAAGACCAGCTGTTAAAGTAACTCATGTTTGAATTGTGTTGCAGTCACTATACTGTATTGTCCAGTAATGTATCTGGGATTTTAGTCTTTGATTATGTGTTCTGGACCAGAATCCATTTTATATAGTGAGTCATCTACAACCAGTAGCCATGAACTTATGCAATGTGGTCAGTAGCCAAAGCACAACATAAACATGTCATGCTAAGAAGACATTAGAAGCTCAGTCAGAGGGAAAACACATAAAAATCAGCAAAATTCTGTGTCATCGTTGAGACGTTTTTAACATGATTTGTAGTGTTGATGTACTAGATTGGATCATATTGTTAAGTGTTCTACATAGACAAAGTTGCAACTTAATTACAAACATCTAGCTAAAAAGTTAAATCTACATTATCACATTACACTGCATTCATGTGTTTTAGAGGAATATTAATTCAACCTGATGATCATTTTGGAAGCTGTAATTTGTTGTCTTGTACTGCATTATACAGAGAGCTGTTTCTGTTATTTATCCTACCTAATGTAGACAAAATAAAGTAACAGACCTGTCTGCATAACTCAACAGCACCACAAACATCAGCATCCAAGATGATTACACAGTATAAAGACAGGCACCACACACTACAAGTTCAAAACATACCATTCACATAATGTAACACACACACATCTAATGTAGGAGTCTTATCAAAATCCAAACATACCATATGTCGGATAATAATTATAGTATTTACTGAGCTTTAGTGAAGTCGCTCACTTCATCTAGTACAGATTAGAGTGCTCACTACAAGTATGCAATAACTGAACATTCATAGAACAATGTATAAAGAAGCAGAGTTGCACAGTTGTTAGGATCATCACTTCACAGGTCCAGGGTGTGCAGTGTGCATATCCCCCTTACCCCTATAATTGTGTGTTTGCAATTGTGCTTGTTTGTTGAACTGTGCTGACGAGGTGATGTACATATGACATGTCCATACCACACTATACCTTTCATTAGGTGTGTGGTGGGGCATACTCGAGTCTGCACAGTATCAGTAGGTAGAGAAAATAAGTTAAAATAAATATAGATATAACAGTAAGTTTTAGTAAAATAAGGAAAACACCTTAATCTGTGCAACTTCAACACAGTGTACTGTGGCTCTAACAGTGAACATCTGCAGTATGAAGCTTAATATTCCTGTGTGTGATTGAAATTCACAACTGCTTCTAAATATGTAAGATGTCTGTGGAAAAACACATTACACACATTACAATCTCAAGTTAAATAGTATCTATTATTACCTCAAATCTAAGTATGCTTATTTATGTCTCTGATAGAAGAGACCACAAAAAGTACAATAAAAATTTTTAAAAATAAAAATTTATTGTTACTGTAACAATATATTCCTGACATTATTTTTGTTTTTACTTTTATTTACTGGCAAAATCACATGTGCTTTGGACAATCTACGCCTGTATTCGGTCATGTAAACAGTGAGGAGTGTCTGGGGTTTAGTTTTCCTCTCAGCCTGCTGTCTCAGTGAGAGCAGTGAGCCTGGCTGCCTCTGCAGCAGCAGCAGTTGGCCGCCTGTGTGGCGCTGTCCACACTTGTGGTGCTGAAATCAGCTCCAGCGCTCTCCCCTTCCTCTTCTCTGTCTCACCCTGCCTCTCTACATCTCCCTCTGTCGCCCATCTCCATTTAGAGCAGATGACTCTTATTTGACTATTTCAAAATCAGTTTTTCAAAAAATAATGTGCATATGTTTTAATAGATACTTTTACTGTTTGTAGCACCTAATTCAGGAGTTTTGAGCATTATGTTTATTTTTTTAATGCCAGCGCCTAAATGTCTGGTACTCAGCATGTTTCTTTTAGAAATTCTCTTGCATTTGTGTAACACCTGCATACATTGATATTTTGGTCAATATTGTTCGGTGTGTGTATAAGAGAGAGAGAGAGAGGAAGAGAGAGAGAGAGAGGAAGAGAGAGGAGCCAAAGCTGGTGTAAGCGCCTTCCTACGCCATCTGCGCTCCCCCTCCCTTTTCATTTGCTCTACAGACCTCCATACGGGTACTTTACGTTGGCTGCTGACGGAATTATTTTCTGAGGCTTGGGGAGAGCTGTGAGGGCGTAGTGACGTATGCAGGCTGCACTGTCTTTCTCTGACCACAGGAAGGCAACGACGAGCCTTCTCAGCCACACAGGCATGTGCATGCAGGCAGGTGCTCCCAGGCCAGAGAGTAGATTGATTAAGACATGCAGTATGAATGATCACATCATGATCGGTCTTTCAGTCATATACAGCACAGTACTTGGGCATCTATTAACCACAGCTATTAGTATAAACTAATGCATCATGGTTTATTTATATTTTCATCTATAGTGCTCAAATACACGTTTTCAAAATGCTTAATGTCATCCGATGTGATCGGCTGTGCAGGTTTTATGTTTTATGACTCACAGCAGCCAGTGGTTAATTCAATATATAAAGAGTTATAATAACATGATACGTTTTTGTGGCTCATACGTCACTGTGCTGTGGATGTTCATTGAGCCTATGATTGGTGGAAATAGGTTTTCTCTGTCCACCAATGGCATCCATAGCTGTACAAAGAGATCTACTCCCTCTCCCCGAGTAGCTTCAGCGTCGTAACCATTGCAATGTTGTGCACAGGCGAAGCGGGATATGCAGACACAAGGCATGACTGTCACTGTCATGTATGACGATATATTGGATTTTATACCTTCTACACAAAATCAATTAAGAAGCTGGGATTGGAGTTAACTGAACGAGGAATAATGCGGAACAAATTGCCTACATGGCAGTTATTTTTGTGGTGGAATCATTTCTGTCTATTGTGGAGTACAATAGACGGACAGACTCGCTACAGCATCCCAGAGGAACTGAAACAGGGCTCTGTGGTAGGAAATCTAGCTAAAGATTTGGGTTTGGTTGTATCTGAATTGTATCGACGTAAATTGCGGATAACCTCGGAAGCTGGTAAGCAGTATTTTAGTGTGGAATTGGCGAAGGGAGACCTGGTGGTGACTGATAGGATAGATAGAGAGGAGCTGTGTGGACAAAGACCGTCGTGCTTGTTACCTTTGGAACTAGTTATTGATAACCCCTTACAGCTGCATAGAGTTGAAATTGAAATACAGGATACAAACGATAACTCTCCTAGTTTTCTCACTAAAGAAAAAGTGGTGAAAATCGCAGAGCTGGTAAATCCAGGCGCTCGTTTTCCATTAGAAAGTGCACAGGATCCCGATGTTGGCACTAATTCTGTACGTTCTTACCTCATAAGCAAAAATGACAATTTCAAATTGACTGTTAAAAACCACAAGGACGGAAGAAAAATCCCTGAACTGGTTCTTGAAAAACCACTGGACCGAGAAAAGCTGCCTGTACATAATCTTATTCTCACCGCAGTGGATGGGGGAGATCCGGTGCGTTCAGGGACATCAGAAATTACAATTATAGTACTTGACAACAATGATAATGCACCACAATTTGAGCGACAGATATATGAGACTAATGTCAGCGAAAAGGCATCACCAGGAACTGAAATATTACGTGTTAAAGCTACAGATGCAGACGAAGGACTAAATGGAGAAATCGAGTATTTTTTTGCAGAGCAAACTACGGATCAGATTTTATCATTATTCCACGTTGAACCTTCTACTGGAGCGATTATCATCAAAGGCAAATTAGACCACGAAACGAACTCTTTACATAGATTTGACATAACTGCTAAAGACAAAGGTAGTCCTGAGATGGATGGCCATTGTGGCATCGAAATTAAAATAGTTGATATTAATGACAATGTACCTGAAATAATCGTGACGTCGTTAACAACACCTGTTGCAGAAGATTCTGCAATAGGCACAGTTATTGCATTAATCAGTGCAAAAGACCCAGATTCAGGTGACAATGGTAAGGTTACGCTGAGCGTGTCTTCCAAATCCCCATTCAAGTTAAATCCATCGGTCTCTAATCATTACTCATTAGTGACGAACGGTCCACTTGACCGTGAAAAGAATAGACAGTATAGTGTCATGATTACTGCTTCTGATTCTGGAAAACCCTCATTATCTAGTGAAAAAATAATACTTGTTGATTTATTAGATGTTAATGACAACCCACCAGTGTTCTCCCAACCTTCATATGTGGTTTATGTAAAAGAAAACCATGCTCCTGGGAAAATACTGTGCTCACTGTCAGCAGCCGATCCTGACTCGGGTGAAAATGCAAAGATTTCTTACTCTATACTGGACTCGAAAGTCCAGGACGTGTCTGTGTCCTCGTATGTTTACATTAACTCCGATAACGGCAGCATCTACAGCATGCACTCGTTTGACTATGAGAAAGTGAAGGTGTTTCAGATTCAGGTTCAGGCAAAGGATCAGGGCTCTCCGTCTCTCAGCAGCAACGCCACTGTCCATGTTTTCATCCTGGACCAGAACGACAATGCCCCCGCTGTTATCTACCCCTCCTCCGCTGCCCTGGGCTCCCTCTCTCATCAGAGGATGCCCCGCTCCGCTAAAGCGGGTCACCTGGTCACTAAGGTGACGGCCGTGGACGCTGACTCGGGCCATAACGCCTGGATCTCCTACAGACTGGCGGAGGCCACAGACGCGTCTCTGTTCACTGTCAACCTGTACACAGGGGAGGTGAGGACTAAACGCGCCGTGTCCGAGCAGGACGACTCCTCTCAGAGGCTGCTTATAGAGATCAAGGACGACGGGGAGCCGGTCCAGTCCTCCACCGTCACGGTGTCCATCCTGCTGGAGGACGGCCTCCATGAGCCCATCTTAGACCTCCGACAGAAATCGTCCGAGCCCAGCAGGAAAAATGGGAGAATCACCCTGTATTTGATTGTGTCTCTGGCCTCGGTGTCCGTGCTGTCTCTGCTGACTTTTCTCATCTTAGCAGTTAAATGCATCAGGAACAGCAGAAGCAGCGGTAGTTGCTGCATGAGACGCAGCGACTGTGATGATTACAAGAACCCCAACAGAAACCTGCAGATTCAGCTCAACACTGACGGTCCTATAAAGTACGTGGAGGTCCTGGGAGGAGACATGTTGTCTCAGAGTCAGTCGTTCAGGTCCTGTATGTCCCCCATGTCAGAGTACAGTGATTTCACTTTGATTAAGCCCAGCAGCACCACAGACTTTAAGGAGGTGATCAGTGTCCTGGATGCTTCTTTACCCGACAGCACCTGGACCTTTGAGAGCCAGCAGGTGAGCAAAGAGTAAAATAAGGAATAAAATATGCTGATTTAAACTTTGTATATTTGAAATGAAAATATGAATCTAATAATTATATACATTATTTACAAAACTTAAAACAGTTGAACATCGAGCTGAGCGTTTCAGCACCATAGACAGCGACTCTTAACAACAGCGACTTGGTTGTTGTTGATGAAATCTACTTAAGCAGTAAAATGTTTGACAATAAAAACTTAACATTTAGTTTACTTTAAATGTTGAAACAGCATATCGTGTTTGTTTGTCGTGTGATCAAAGCTTTTAAGTGTTTATATGGTAAAATCTGAAAGCTGGCCTGTGTCTACCTATCTATCTACCTATCTATCTATCTATCTAACTATCTATTTATCTATCTATCTATCTATCTATCTATCTATCTATCTATCTAACTATCTATTTATCTATCTATCTATCTATCTATCTATCTATCTGATTGCATTAATAAATACAAAAGACCCAGATTCAGGTGACAATAGTGAGGTTATGCTGATCACGTCTTCCAAATTCAAGTTAAATCCATCACATTCATACGCTGAATAATTTTGTTCAAGGCATCTGTCATTATAATCTCAAATATGCACATTTCGATTACCATTTCTTAAAACTTCAGCATCACCAAGGTGGAGAGCCACTCGTGGCTTATGACCATAACTTTGTTTGTTAGCGTGAGTTTTCCCTCAACTGTACATTGTATTTTCAGAGAAAGAAAAACTAATAAAAAATGGAGCCAGGCTTATTTCCTTTTATTTTTTTCGTATTTTAGACTGAGATCCTTTCTTTGTATTCCTTAATGTTCCTTAAATCACATAACATTTACTCCCAAACTGAAGTAAAGGGACACAAACACACTAGGTGCTGCCACTTTAAGAGTGTCGATCAGTTTGCCTCTCATTGGATGGTGGAAAATGGATGCTCTGCACCAATAGGATTTAGAACTGTACAAAGCAATCTAGTCCCTGCCCCCATGCAGCCTGAGCGCCTAACACTTAACGCAGCTCGAGGAGAAAGAGCAATGGACTCGCATTTAACAACAGGAAAATATCATAATACGACTTATATTCACGCTCAGCAATTTGTGAAAATCCTTTAAGGGAATAATATCTGCAATGATGGATTTCAGGATTGTTCTATTCACTATTCCAATCGGAATTAATGTGTTATAGCGGACCAAAGATGACAAAGAGAATGGGATACCGAGACTGGAGGTGTCTGGCTCTTTGGTGGCATCATTTCTTTCTCTTGTGGATTACAATAGACGGACAGACTCGGTACAGCATCCCAGAGGAACTAAAACGAGGTTCTGTGGTAGGAAATCTAGCCAAAGACTTGGGGTTGGGGTTATCTGAGATATTTGACCGTAAGCTGCGTGTCGCCTCTGAAGCTGGTGAGCAGTATTTCAGTGTGGATGCGGGGAAGGGCGAGCTGGTGGTGAATGACAGAATAGACAGAGAGGCTTTATGTGGACAAAGCGTCAACTGTGTGTTGCCTTTACAGGTTGTAATTGAAGACCCATTACAACTATTTCGTGTTGAAGTTGAAATACAAGACATTAATGATAATGCGCCCAGGTTTCCATCAAATGAAATTACACTGGAGATAGCGGAGTCTACGGGTTTAGGGGTTCATTTTCCATTAGAAAGCGCCATAGACCCAGATGTTGGCAGTAATTCGCTGAAGTCATACACCCTCAGTAAAGACGAATGTTTTAATATTAGAATTAAAGAAGTTTCCGGTGGACGGAAACTTCCTGAATTGATTTTGGGAAAACCTTTAGACAGAGAAAGAAAGGCTGTTCACAAGCTTTTGTTGACCGCTCTAGATCGAGGAAATCCTGTGAGATCAGGAACGACTCAGGTATTGATTAAAGTCCTTGACATTAACGATAACCTTCCGGCTTTCGAGAAACCATCATATAAAGTCTCTGTTAGTGAAGACGCTGCAGAAGGTGCATTAATAATACAAACAAAGGCGACCGACGTGGACGACGGTCAAAACGGAGAGATAGAGTACTCATTTGGAGCGCGCACATCAGATACCATACTCTCTGTTTTTAGTATTGATCACATATCGGGAACAGTATCTCTTAAAGGAAAGTTAAATTTCGAAACAACTACAAATTATGAATTAGATGTGATAGCGAAAGATAAAGGCAGCCCCAGAATGGAAGGGCATTGTACTGTACATGTTGAGGTTTTAGATGTTAACGATAATTCCCCAGAAATAATACTCACCTCTCACCCAAAGCCAGTGCGCGAAGACTCGCCTAGTGGCACCGTAGTGGCTTTGCTCAATGCCCGAGATCTTGACTCTGGGGACAATGGTAAAGTGACGTTACAGCTTCCCAAAGGTTCTCCGTTTTCTTTAAAACCATCCTTTTCTAATAATTATGCACTGATTACCACTGGTCCTTTGGACCGAGAGAGGTTCTCAGAGTATTACATTGAGATAACAGCGACAGATTCAGGTTCTCCTCCTCTGTCCAGTAAGAAAACTATTCATGTCAGCATCACTGATGTGAATGATAACCCTCCTGTATTCACCCAGCCCTCCTATAATGTCTATTTAAAAGAGAACGGTGTACCAGGCTCTATACTGTACTCGGTATCAGCATCTGACCTGGACTTTGGTGAAAACGCTAAAATCTCTTACTCTATACTGGACTCGAAAGTCCAGGACGTGTCTGTGTCCTCGTATGTTTACATTAACTCCGATAACGGCAGCATCTACAGCATGCACTCGTTTGACTATGAGAAAGTGAAGGTGTTTCAGATTCAGGTTCAGGCAAAGGATCAGGGCTCTCCGTCTCTCAGCAGCAACGCCACTGTCCATGTTTTCATCCTGGACCAGAACGACAATGCCCCCGCTGTTATCTACCCCTCCTCCGCTGCCCTGGGCTCCCTCTCTCATCAGAGGATGCCCCGCTCCGCTAAAGCGGGTCACCTGGTCACTAAGGTGACGGCCGTGGACGCTGACTCGGGCCATAACGCCTGGATCTCCTACAGACTGGCGGAGGCCACAGACGCGTCTCTGTTCACTGTCAACCTGTACACAGGGGAGGTGAGGACTAAACGCGCTGTGTCCGAGCAGGACGACTCCTCTCAGAGGCTGCTTATAGAGATCAAGGACGACGGGGAGCCGGTCCAGTCCTCCACCGTCACGGTGTCCATCCTGCTGGAGGACGGCCTCCATGAGCCCATCTTAGACCTGCGACAGAAATCGTCCGAGCCCAGCAGGAAAAATGGGAGAATCACCCTGTATTTGATTGTGTCTCTGGCCTCGGTGTCCGTGCTGTCTCTGCTGACTTTTCTCATCTTAGCAGTTAAATGCATCAGGAACAGCAGAAGCAGCGGTAGTTGCTGCATGAGACGCAGCGACTGTGATGATTACAAGAACCCCAACAGAAACCTGCAGATTCAGCTCAACACTGACGGACCTATAAAGTACGTGGAGGTCCTGGGAGGAGACATGTTGTCTCAGAGTCAGTCGTTCAGGTCCTGTATGTCCCCCATGTCAGAGTACAGTGATTTCACTTTGATTAAGCCCAGCAGCACCACAGACTTTAAGGAGGTGATCAGTGTCCTGGATGCGTCTTTACCCGACAGCACCTGGACCTTTGAGAGCCAGCAGGTGAGCAGAACCACTGACATGTGTAACGATGAAATGAGTAGCAGGGCTGACTTGTCAGTCTTCTAACAGTAAGCTTTTTTCACTGCTCTGCTTCCCCTCTTTTATTTTTCTGTTTCAAAAATCTTGTTTTCATTACATGTCATCCACTTGTTTTTTTTTTGTTTTGTTTTGTTTTTTTGACTTAAAAAAACACAAATAATGTACTAAGTTATACTCACACCTGTACTCCAAAAACAAAACGCTTAAAACTGTTGTTTTAAAATCTTGCATCACTTTAGACATATTAGTACATATTTATTCGATTCAGCACCGCGAGAGTGGACAGCGACTGTGAAACACAGTGGCCACCACGTAAGGTTGAAACAGTTTTTACTGTTTGTACAATTATAGTAAAGGTAAATTTAATATTTGTTTTATCCGTTCACACTTTCTTCTCCACAATTTCAAATGTATCTTTTGAATAACCGTAGAGTTGTTATAATTTATTTATATTTGACTTTCAGAATGACACTCTTCTCTTATACACATCACATCCATTTACATTTGTTATAATCAGCACATATAGAAGCACAGAAAGACACTAGGTGCTGCCACTTTAAGAGTGTCGATCAGTTTGCTTCTCATTGGATGGTGGAAAATGGATGCTCTGCACCAATAGGATTTAGAACTGTACAAAGCAATCTAGTCCCTGCCCCCATGCAGCCTTAACGCACAAGCAGGTACAATGCAATGAGCGCGAGGACAGAGAGCAATGTGCTCGCCTTTTCTAGGATTTAAAGATAGAAGATTTTACCTTGTGGACATGTTCAGACACTGTGGTAATTCTTCGTACGGGACATTTCCTGTTACCGAGGCTTGTGGTATTGATATAAACACGATCTGTATTGGAGTTAATGCGTTATAGCGGACCAAGGATGACAAAGAGAATGGGATACCGAGACTGGAGGTGGCTGGCGCTCTGGTGGCATCATTTCTTTCTCTTGTGGATTACAACAGACGGACAGACTCGGTACAGCATCCCAGAGGAACTAAAACAAGGTTCTGTGGTAGGAAATCTAGCCAAAGATCTGGGTTTAGGACTATCAGACATTTATGACCGTAAGCTGCGTGTCGCCTCTGAAGCTGGTGAGCAGTATTTCAGTGTGGATGCGGGGAAGGGCGAGCTGGTGGTGAATGACAGAATAGACAGAGAGGCTTTATGTGGACAAAGCATCAGCTGTGTTCTACCTCTGCAAGTTGTTATTGAAAATCCTTTGCAATCTCATCGAATTGAAGTGGAAATAAGAGACATCAATGACAATTCTCCTAGTTTTCTTACACAAGAGATAAATCTTAAAATACCTGAATCGGTTGTGTTGGGTAGACGTTTTCCTTTGGAGAGCGCAGAAGACCCTGATGTTGGAAGTAATTCTTTGAAAACGTACTCTTTAAGCAAAAATGACTATTTTTCTTTGAAATTTAAAGAAATTAAAAATGGTAAATCTGTCCCAGAATTAGTGTTAGAGAAACCATTAGACCGAGAAACGAATGCTCTCCATCAGCTGCTGCTGACAGCACTGGATGGAGGAACCCCCGTCAGGTCGGGAACCTGTAAGATTATCATTACCGTACTTGATAATAACGACAACTTTCCAGTATTTAATGAAAACGTGTACAAGGTTTCTTTAAAAGAAAACAGCACCAAAGGAACTTTTGTCATTAAACTTACAGCTACGGATGCTGACGATGGTCCTAATGGTGAGGTTAAATATACTTTCGGGTCTCGCACTCCAGACTCTGTGTTATCAATATTTGATATTAATGATGCAACAGGAGAAATCATATTAAAAGGAGAATTGGATTATGAGAGTTCAAAATCATACTTTATCGATATAACCGCTAAAGACAAAGGCGTCCCCGAAATGGAGAGTCACTGTCGTGTACAGATAGATGTAGAGGACATAAATGATAATGCTCCAGAAATTGTGCTCACTTCAAATCCCAGTCCTGTGCGCGAAGACGCACCGAGTGGCACAGTGGTGGCTTTGATTAGTGCACGAGACTTTGACTACGGTGATAACGGTAAAGTGACGTTACAGCTTCCCAAACGATCACCTTTCACGCTAAAACCTTCTTTCTCTAATAATTATGAACTGGTTACTAATGCTGCTTTGGACCGAGAGAGGTTCTCAGAGTATAACATTGAGATAACAGCGACAGATTCAGGTTCTCCTCCTCTGTCCAGTAAGAAAACGATTCCTGTCAGCATCACTGATGTGAATGATAACCCTCCTGTATTCACTCAGCCCTCCTATAATGTCTATTTAAAAGAGAACGGTGTACCAGGCTCTATACTGTACTCGGTATCAGCATCTGACCTGGACTTTGGTGAAAACGCTAAAATCTCTTACTCTATACTGGACTCGAAAGTCCAGGACGTGTCTGTGTCCTCGTATGTTTACATTAACTCCGATAACGGCAGCATCTACAGCATGCACTCGTTTGACTATGAGAAAGTGAAGGTGTTTCAGATTCAGGTTCAGGCAAAGGATCAGGGCTCTCCGTCTCTCAGCAGCAACGCCACTGTCCATGTTTTCATCCTGGACCAGAACGACAATGCCCCCGCTGTTATCTACCCCTCCTCCGCTGCCCTGGGCTCCCTCTCTCATCAGAGGATGCCCCGCTCCGCTAAAGCGGGTCACCTGGTCACTAAGGTGACGGCCGTGGACGCTGACTCGGGCCATAACGCCTGGATCTCCTACAGACTGGCGGAGGCCACAGACGCGTCTCTGTTCACTGTCAACCTGTACACAGGGGAGGTGAGGACTAAACGCGCCGTGTTCGAGCAGGACGACTCCTCTCAGAGGCTGCTTATAGAGATCAAGGACGACGGGGAGCCGGTCCAGTCCTCCACCGTCACGGTGTCCATCCTGCTGGAGGACGGCCTCCATGAGCCCATCTTAGACCTGCGACAGAAATCGTCCGAGCCCAGCAGGAAAAATGGGAGAATCACCCTGTATTTGATTGTGTCTCTGGCCTCGGTGTCCGTGCTGTCTCTGCTGACTTTTCTCATCTTAGCAGTTAAATGCATCAGGAACAGCAGAAGCAGCGGTAGTTGCTGCATGAGACGCAGCGACTGTGATGATTACAAGAACCCCAACAGAAACCTGCAGATTCAGCTCAACACTGACGGACCTATAAAGTACGTGGAGGTCCTGGGAGGAGACATGTTGTCTCAGAGTCAGTCGTTCAGGTCCTGTATGTCCCCCATGTCAGAGTACAGTGATTTCACTTTGATTAAGCCCAGCAGCACCACAGACTTTAAGGAGGTGATCAGTGTCCTGGATGCGTCTTTACCCGACAGCACCTGGACCTTTGAGAGCCAGCAGGTGAGCCGAGTCTGAAATCATCATGTGTGTTGTTATTCTAAAACAAGATTATATGAATATTTCTTGTGTCAGGGTTTGATGTGATTTGATGCAAAAACCGTTTAAGTATCAGCACATAAGGTTTGTATTTTCATCCTGCCGATTTCACTGGCATGTTTTGCGTCATGGGCGCATTTTGACCTCTGAACCTCGTCATTAACCACCGTAATATCTGCGCATTTTCTACTGCTTTCAAAATAATGTCTCATTAAAGACAGTTGAGGTAACTTCTGGTTTTGATTCATTTCAGTCCGTGTCTAGGATTATTACATAGTTCAGCGTCATCGTTTCCATACTGCTTCAGGACATTTCACATTTTCAGCCTTACACTGCTTTGAATTGCTTTGGGGTTTATACTTAGACATAAAAAACATGAGAATTTAATTGTAAGATTTGCAGTATAGGTAAACTAATAGCAACTGTTAATATAACTATCAGATCTTATCTAATTTTTCAAATACATATATATAAATGACCGCTTCTAGTTGTATCAGGTTATTAGTTGTAAGCACCTCATTGTGCCATTTCATTTAGTCATGAATTGCACCACCGGGTCTGATTTTTCTATCCTATTGGATGTCGGGTATATGCTGTGCACCAATAGCGTCAGGGATTGTACAAAGAGATCTACTCCCTCCCCCATCAGTCCTCATCACTGTAGCCAGTACACTGCTTGTAGCCCGAGACGAGAGGAGGATGCGTTTAAACAGAAAGAGGAAATAAAACACCAATAATTTACACTTCATGATGCATATACATGCATTTGTTTGGAGTACAGGAAGTTCATCTTTGATGGGTCTTCGCAATGACCTATTTAATCTAAATCACTTTTCGATGGGAACTATCGTTGTATTCTAACGGATCGGGGATGACAAAGAGAATGGGATACCGAGACTGGAGGTGGCTGGCTCTTTGGTGGCATCATTTCTTTCTCTTGTGGATTACAATAGACGGACAGACTCGGTACAGCATCCCAGAGGAACTAAAACAAGGCTCTGTGGTAGGAAATCTAGCCAAAGATCTGGGTTTAGGACTATCAGACATTTATGACCGTAATCTGCGTGTCGCCTCTGAAGCTGGTGAGCAGTATTTCAGTGTGGATGCGGGGAAGGGCGAGCTGGTGGTGAATGACAGAATAGACAGAGAGGCTTTATGTGGACAAAGCATCAGCTGTGTTCTACCTCTGCAGGTTGTAATAGAAAACCCGTTACAGCTACACCGGATAGAAGTAGAAATAAGAGACGTAAATGACAACGCTCCGACTTTTCTCAAAAGCGAGCACATAATAGAAATAGCTGAATCCACCGTTGTAGGTGTGCGTTTTCCTCTAGAGACTGCAGAGGATTCCGATGTTGGGAGTAACGGAATAAAGACGTACACTCTGAGTAAAGATGATTGTTTTACTCTAAAGGTTAAAGAAATTGAAAATGGAAGAAAAATACCTGAATTAGTATTAAATAAATCATTAGACCGCGAGAAAAAAGCCGTTCACAGTTTATTTCTTACTGCTATGGACGGAGGGACTCCTGTCAAGTCTGGCACTTCAAAAATAACCGTAAATGTGCTGGACATTAATGACAATGTGCCGTTGTTTGAAAACAGTTTTTATAAAATTGCTGTTGCGGAAAACAGTGCAAATGGCTCCTTTTTAATTACGACAAAGGCCACAGACATAGATGAAGGTCCAAATGGAGAAATTGAGTACTCCCTTGGAATCCACACACCACCAGCAGTGCTGTCATTGTTTCACATAGATGCTCTAACGGGAGATATATTTCTGAAGCAACAACTAGACCACGAAAGTCAAGCCTCATATCGAATAGATATTACAGCTAAAGACAAGGGTTTGCCTCGAATGGAAGGTCACTGTAGTGTACAGGTTGATGTCTTAGATGTAAATGATAACGCACCAGAAATTGTGCTGACTTCAAAACCCAGCTCTGTGCCCGAAGATTCTCGTAGTGGCACCGTAGTAGCTTTGCTCAGCGTCCGTGACCTCGATAACGGTGATAACGGTAAATTGACGTTACAGCTTCCCAAAGGTTCTCCGTTTTCTTTAAAACCATCCTTTTCTAATAATTATGCACTAGTTACCACTGGTCCACTGGACCGAGAGAGGTTCTCAGAGTATAACATTGAGATAACAGCGACAGATTCAGGTTCTCCTCCTCTGTCCAGTAAGAAAACGATTCCTGTCAGCATCACTGATGTGAATGATAACCCTCCTGTATTCACTCAGCCCTCCTATAATGTCTATTTAAAAGAGAACGGTGTACCAGGCTCTATACTGTACTCGGTATCAGCGTCTGACCTGGACTTTGGTGAAAACGCTAAAATCTCTTATTCTATACTGGACTCGAAAGTCCAGGACGTGTCTGTGTCCTCGTATGTTTACATTAACTCCGATAACGGCAGCATCTACAGCATGCACTCGTTTGACTATGAGAAAGTGAAGGTGTTTCAGATTCAGGTTCAGGCAAAGGATCAGGGCTCTCCGTCTCTCAGCAGCAACGCCACTGTCCATGTTTTCATCCTGGACCAGAACGACAATGCCCCCGCTGTTATCTACCCCTCCTCCGCTGCCCTGGGCTCCCTCTCTCATCAGAGGATGCCCCGCTCCGCTAAAGCGGGTCACCTGGTCACTAAGGTGACGGCCGTGGACGCTGACTCGGGCCATAACGCCTGGATCTCCTACAGACTGGCGGAGGCCACAGACGCGTCTCTGTTCACTGTCAACCTGTACACAGGGGAGGTGAGGACTAAACGCGCTGTGTCCGAGCAGGACGACTCCTCTCAGAGGCTGCTTATAGAGATCAAGGACGACGGGGAACCGGTCCAGTCCTCCACCGTCACGGTGTCCATCCTGCTGGAGGACGGCCTCCATGAGCCCATCTTAGACCTGCGACAGAAATCGTCCGAGCCCAGCAGGAAAAATGGGAGAATCACCCTGTATTTGATTGTGTCTCTGGCCTCGGTGTCCGTGCTGTCTCTGCTGACTTTTCTCATCTTAGCAGTTAAATGCATCAGGAACAGCAGAAGCAGCGGTAGTTGCTGCATGAGACGCAGCGACTGTGATGATTACAAGAACCCCAACAGAAACCTGCAGATTCAGCTCAACACTGACGGTCCTATAAAGTACGTGGAGGTCCTGGGTGGAGACATGTTGTCTCAGAGTCAGTCGTTCAGGTCCTGTATGTCCCCCATGTCAGAGTACAGTGATTTCACTTTGATTAAGCCCAGCAGCACCACAGACTTTAAGGAGGTGATCAGTGTCCTGGATGCGTCTTTACCCGACAGCACCTGGACCTTTGAGAGCCAGCAGGTGAGCAGATGACAGTTTATATTTCTGTCCACATAACATTTGCTTTACTTTAAATAATTAAACTACAGATCATGATGTTTGTTTAACCTTTATTTTCCGCATTTCAAAAATTTTCAGTTGCCAAAGCAAGTTGGGCTAAATAATTGTAAATATGAACTTTGTGTGTTACAACCCAAAAACTGTAAAATCACCTTTGTATTTTATTTATTTTCTAAGGTAAACCAATATGTATAGAGTATTACACCACTCTTAAAAAATAAGTGATAATTATGATATTACATTTTTCATAGTAATTGTTAGTGAAAACAATAAGTCGAAGCAGCAACTAAGTAGGAACCTTTAGGACTGGAGCAGTTGCGACAGGGTTGCTTTGTGGGGGAACTCTGCCCAAACCCCAAAGTTAATCTGGAGAGTGAGCTGAGCGCTCCGTGTCTTCATTGCTGCTGCATCTTACCTGTGTTTTCCAGGTTAGTACTTGGTGAATATTACCAAAACCCACACCTCAAAGCTTTAGTCTAACAGGACGAGTGTTGTTAAGTTGTTGTGATGTCATCTTGAACTTTTTTGTTGAACCTAAAAAGTTTGTTAAGTCTGCTACTGCTGAAGTCGGCGGGGTCAGACGCCATATAGGTGAGCAGGCGCCACCCCGTGCTGCTGTGGGGTTTCTTTTACCTGAAGTGAGTCTTGCAGGCAGGTCGCTACATTTATTTACTTTGTATTGCGCTTTTATTTGGGCTCCTGCACTCAAGTAGCATTACACAAATGGTTACTACTGTGAAAACCTTGGATTGGAAATTTAGTTAAAGGATGCAGAGTTGATTGAGAATGTAATTATTATAATGTGCAATGTTAAAGGTGTAACTGTTAATGTTTAAGATTTAACCTCATGATTTTGTACTGGTAACGTTTTGCTTTTATCTGTTAGTGATGCTGAGTTCTTTATAAGTGCTTCAGTAGTTTCAGACAGTTCAAAGTAGCATGTTTGAAGTACAGTTGAGTAATGTTGTACATTGCACCATATTAACATAGTATTGTCTTAAATCACTAGAGTACAGGTGCATTAGTGTACCTTCATGTTACTGAAACAGGATGTTGTAAGAAGTAGACTGTACATGTGTTGATTTGACACTTATGAATTTAAGTTGTGGAAAACTTGGAATAACTGGATGTACAGACATTTATGAGCACTGAATATGCAGTAAGAAACTGAAACAGACTGATAAGATCCACTGTTCACTTAAATATAGGATAGATATTAAAAAAAAAAGTTAATCTGGAAGGTGAACTGAGCCATCGTGTCTTCATTGCTGCTGCACTTTACCTGTGTTTTCAGGATTGATTATTGTGGCGGCTGTCCCTCTTTTGGGATCCGTAACATTTGCGTTTTCTTATTATTGTAGTGGTATTTTTATAAAGTATTTTAATGTCAATTATTTTAACTGTTAATGTAAACAAAATACACATCATGGATTGGATGTGGGGCGGATATGAAATAGTGGGATGACGATTTGTCTTAACTTTGGTTAACGTGTATTATTTTCTGTTTTCACGGTTTCTTGTATTTAAATTATTGTAGGATTTTATTAATAGCATATTATTTCATCAACACAACTTAATAAACAGAGAGATGTGATAGATCTTCTCTGTTCACACACACACACACACACACACACACACACACACACACACACACAAGTGTGAACAGGCTGATTCTCTTGGCGCAGCTGTGTCTTTAAATGCAGTGCTCAGCCCACTTCTTATTGGATGCTCGTGATGGATGCTGTGCACCAATCGCAAACAGAACTGTACAAAGAGATCTACCCCCTCCTCCTCGAAGCCTCCGCACCGTAAACGGTAACAATGCAAAGAGCTGGAGGACGGTGGGTGATGCGCTCATATCTCGAAGATGAAAACGAATTTTGTTAATTCAATCCTTAGACATGAACAAAACATCTCCATGTTTTTTGATGGGGATCGTTAATGCTCATTGGAAGTGGACCTTAACTTCGATTTTCTATGTGGGAAATAACTATTTCTAACGTTTAAGGGATGACAAAGAGAATGGGATACCGAGACTGGAGGTGGCTGGCTCTTTGGTGGCATCATTTCTTTCTCTTGTGGATTACAATAGACGGACAGACTCGGTACAGCATCCCAGAGGAACTAAAACAAGGCTCTGTGGTAGGAAATCTAGCCAAAGATCTGGGTTTAGGACTATCAGACATTTATGACCGTAAGCTGCGTGTCGCCTCTGAAGCTGGTGAGCAGTATTTCAGTGTGGATGCGGGGAAGGGCGAGCTGGTGGTGAATGACAGAATAGACAGAGAGGCTTTATGTGGACAAAGCATCAGCTGTGTTCTACCTCTGCAGATAGTTCTTGAAAACCCTTTACATTTACATCGGATTGAGGTAGAAATAAAAGATATAAATGATAATTCACCCAGGTTTCAAACAAAAGAGACGTCTTTGAAAATCGCAGAATCGGCAGCTGTAGGAACTCGTTTTGTTTTGGAGAGTGCAGAAGACTCCGATGTTGGCAGTAACTCGGTTAAATCCTACACTTTGACGAAAAACGACTGTTTTACTTTAAAAATGAAGGAAGTTGAAGATGGGAAAACAGTTCCCGAGTTAGTGTTAGAGAAGCCTCTTGACCGAGAGAGAAGAGCAGTTCACCAGCTGCTACTGACTGCATTAGACGGTGGAAACCCAGTCATGTCTGGTACCTCGCAAATAACCATAACCGTACTTGATATAAACGACAATTTCCCAGTATTTGACAAAAATGTATATAAGGTTTCTTTACAGGAGAATGGTTCAAAAGGAACTTTTGTAACTAAAATTTCAGCAACTGATGCTGACGAGGGACCAAACGGAGAGGTTGAATACTCCTTTAGCTCGCGAACACCGGATTCCATCTTATCGGTATTTGAAATCAATTCATTAACGGGTGAAGTACATTTAAAAGGAGATTTAGATTATGAAACAGCCACGTCCTATAAAATAGAAATAACTGCAAAAGACAAAGGGGTTCCCGAAATGGAGAGTCACTGTCGTCTACAAATAGACGTAGTAGATATTAATGATAATACTCCAGAAATTGTTCTCACATCTGAACCACAGCCTGTGCGCGAAGATGCACCAAGTGGCACAGTAGTGGCTTTGCTTAATGCACGTGACGCCGACTCCGGTAATAATAGCAAAGTGTTACTAAAACTACCCAAAGGCTCTCCTTTCCTTCTAAAACCTTCATTTTCAAATAATTATGCTTTAGTTACAACTGGTCCACTGGACCGAGAGAGGTTCTCAGAGTATAACATTGAGATAACAGCGACAGATTCAGGTTCTCCTCCTCTGTCCAGTAAGAAAACGATTCCTGTCAGCATCACTGATGTGAATGATAACCCTCCTGTATTCACTCAGCCCTCCTATAATGTCTATTTAAAAGAGAACGGTGTACCAGGCTCTATACTGTACTCGGTATCAGCATCTGACCTGGACTTTGGTGAAAACGCTAAAATCTCTTACTCTATACTGGACTCGAAAGTCCAGGACGTGTCTGTGTCCTCGTATGTTTACATTAACTCCGATAACGGCAGCATCTACAGCATGCACTCGTTTGACTATGAGAAAGTGAAGGTGTTTCAGATTCAGGTTCAGGCAAAGGATCAGGGCTCTCCGTCTCTCAGCAGCAACGCCACTGTCCATGTTTTCATCCTGGACCAGAACGACAATGCCCCCGCTGTTATCTACCCCTCCTCCGCTGCCCTGGGCTCCCTCTCTCATCAGAGGATGCCCCGCTCCGCTAAAGCGGGTCACCTGGTCACTAAGGTGACGGCCGTGGACGCTGACTCGGGCCATAACGCCTGGATCTCCTACAGACTGGCGGAGGCCACAGACGCGTCTCTGTTCACTGTCAACCTGTACACAGGGGAGGTGAGGACTAAACGCGCTGTGTCCGAGCAGGACGACTCCTCTCAGAGGCTGCTTATAGAGATCAAGGACGACGGGGAGCCGGTCCAGTCCTCCACCGTCACGGTGTCCATCCTGCTGGAGGACGGCCTCCATGAGCCCATCTTAGACCTCCGACAGAAATCGTCCGAGCCCAGCAGGAAAAATGGGAGAATCACCCTGTATTTGATTGTGTCTCTGGCCTCGGTGTCCGTGCTGTCTCTGCTGACTTTTCTCATCTTAGCAGTTAAATGCATCAGGAACAGCAGAAGCAGCGGTAGTTGCTGCATGAGACGCAGCGACTGTGATGATTACAAGAACCCCAACAGAAACCTGCAGATTCAGCTCAACACTGACGGACCTATAAAGTACGTGGAGGTCCTGGGAGGAGACATGTTGTCTCAGAGTCAGTCGTTCAGGTCCTGTATGTCCCCCATGTCAGAGTACAGTGATTTCACTTTGATTAAGCCCAGCAGCACCACAGACTTTAAGGAGGTGATCAGTGTCCTGGATGCGTCTTTACCCGACAGCACCTGGACCTTTGAGAGCCAGCAGGTGAGCGGGAAATAACAGTACCCATATTGTGTAATTTTAGCGTTGCTGGTTAGTTTTTGTTTTATCTATTTATATTTTTTGTCCTTTAATATGTAACTGGCTTCTAAAGACATGGCGTTTATACTGTTTGAACTGTGTCGTTTAAAATTCAGGGTTCAAATAATCAGTGACAAACATTTGTTCTTTTCCCTCTTGTTGTCTTGTCGTAGTTTTTATGTGAACTCACTAAATCTAGTGCTTTATCCTTTGTTTATACTTGTGCTTAATAGTTCCACAAGACATTGTAGCTATACTGACGAACATTTCATGTTATATTATCGTTTGGTTCCTTTTACATTAAGATGTTTTTCACGCCCTCATTTCACGTCATTTCCGGCAGCTATTTTCGGACATTAAACGCTATGGTATTGTTTCTCGGTACTTACTGTCTTCAAGGGGATTTAAACTTTCCACTATACCTAATATACAAAATCCAATGTTGTATCTACCTTTAGATTTTGTTAATAGCTCTGTTTTGTGACATTTCAACATTGTGCCGTGATCCGTGTTCACACACTTTGATTCAGCACCACAACGATGGACAGCGCATTGTTGAAGAGGCTTCATTCAAAGCTCAGGGTTTTTCCTATAACCCACATTTTCAATGTTTTTCATTTGCTTCTTTAAATATAATACAGCGTTATTACAACGCAAACAATGGTATTTGTTTATTCAAATTAACATTTACTTACATTAACATGGTTTAAAATGTATAAAAGCTGTCATCCTATAGTTTCTGTAAACACTCTGTGTGTCCGGAATTACATCCATGTGAGAGTGAATGTGTCTTTAAAAGCTCTGCTCACGTCCCTGCTCATTGGATGGTAGAGATGGATATTGTGAACCAATGAAACGTGGAACTGTACAAAGAGATCTACTCCCTCCCCCATGCAGCCTCAGCGCCCTGAGCGTCTGCATTGCAAGGAGCTGGGTGAGAGGGAGTGATGCTCTTGTCGGTGTTAAAATATATTTTAACCTTTGGTTTTGGTATGAAGCGATATTGGATCTTTGTTTTGGATTAATGCTTTTTGACAATGGATGGTAGCTATCTTATTTTCAATTACCTCACTGGGAAATAGCTAACGGATCGGGGATGACAAAGAGAATAGGATACCGAGACTGGAGATGGCTGGCGCTCTGGTGGCATCATTTCTTTCTCTTGTGGATTACAATAGACGGACAGACTCGGTACAGCATCCCAGAGGAACTAAAACAAGGCTCTGTGGTAGGAAATCTAGCCAAAGATCTGGGTTTAGGACTATCAGACATTTATGACCGTAAGCTGCGTGTCGCCTCTGAAGCTGGTGAGCAGTATTTCAGTGTGGATGCGGGGAAGGGCGAGCTGGTGGTGAATGACAGAATAGACAGAGAGGCTTTATGTGGACAAAGCGCCAGCTGTGTGTTGACACTGCAGGTGGTGATTGATAAACCGTTACAATTGTACCGAGTGGAGGTGGAAATTCAAGATATCAATGATAATTCTCCAATATTCCCTTCGCAAAATATTATATTAGAAATATCAGAGTCAACAGCGACAGGAGCACGTTTTCCAGTAGAGATTGCACGAGATATTGATGTTGGAGCAAATTCTGTCCGGTCATATACGATAAGTAAAGATGAACATTTCAGTTTAAAGATAAAAGATGTATCTGGGGGGAGGAAAGTCCCAGAGCTAGTGCTGTCTAAACCTCTCGACAGGGAGAAAAAGGCCAGACATCAGCTTCAGCTAACGGCTCTGGACGGGGGAAACCCGGTGAAATCTGGGACTTCTCTAATAACCATTAATGTCCTTGATAACAACGATAATTTTCCTGTATTTGAGAAAAATGTTTACAAAGTTTCCATAAGCGAAAATAGTTTACAAGGTGCATCTATCCTTCAACTGACAGCAAAAGATGTTGATGAGGGTCCTAATGGAGACGTAGAGTACTCATTTGGAGCTCACACACCAGATATGGTCCTTTCTGTGTTTGATATTAATTCGTTAACAGGGGAAATACGTCTTATAGGGAAACTAGATTTTGAAACAAACGCAAATTATGAAATTGACATTAGCGCAAAAGACAAAGGAACTCCGAGAATGGAGGGACATTGCTCTGTCCATATCGAAGTGTTAGACATTAATGACAATGCTCCAAATATTTTCCTGACCTCCCAACCAAACTCTGTCCCTGAGGACGCGCCAAGTGGTACTGTAGTAGCTTTAATTAGTGCAAGAGACCTTGACTCTGGCGACAACGGAAAAGTGACCTTACAGCTCCCTAAACGTTCTCCTTTCAACCTGAAACCGTCTTTTTCTGACAACTACGCGCTGGTTACCCGTGATCATTTAGACCGAGAGAGGTTCTCAGAGTATAATATTGAGATAACAGCCACAGACTTAGGTTCTCCCCCCCTGTCGTCCAAGAAAACTATTAATGTCAGCATCACTGATGTGAATGATAACCCTCCTGTATTCACCCAGCCCTCCTATAATGTCTATTTAAAAGAGAACGGTGTACCAGGCTCTATACTGTACTCGGTATCAGCGTCTGACCTGGACTTTGGTGAAAACGCTAAAATCTCTTATTCTATACTGGACTCGAAAGTCCAGGACGTGTCTGTGTCCTCGTATGTTTACATCAACTCCGATAACGGCAGCATCTACAGCATGCACTCGTTTGACTATGAGAAAGTGAAGGTGTTTCAGATTCAGGTTCAGGCAAAGGATCAGGGCTCTCCGTCTCTCAGCAGCAACGCCACTGTCCATGTTTTCATCCTGGACCAGAACGACAATGCCCCCGCTGTTATCTACCCCTCCTCCGCTGCCCTGGGCTCCCTCTCTCATCAGAGGATGCCCCGCTCCGCTAAAGCGGGTCACCTGGTCACTAAGGTAACGGCCGTGGACGCTGACTCGGGCCATAACGCCTGGATCTCCTACAGACTGGCGGAGGCCACAGACGCGTCTCTGTTAACTGTCAACCTGTACACAGGGGAGGTGAGGACTAAACGCGCCGTGTCCGAGCAGGACGACTCCTCTCAGAGGCTGCTTATAGAGATCAAGGACGACGGGGAGCCGGTCCAGTCCTCCACCGTCACGGTGTCCATCCTACTGGAGGACGGCCTCCATAAGCCCATCTTAGACCTCCGACAGAAATCGTCCGAGCCCAGCAGGAAAAATGGGAGAATCACCCTGTATTTGATTGTGTCTCTGGCCTCGGTGTCCGTGCTGTCTCTGCTGACTTTTCTCATCTTAGCAGTTAAATGCATCAGGAACAGCAGAAGCAGCGGTAGTTGCTGCATGAGACGCAGCGACTGTGATGATTACAAGAACCCCAACAGAAACCTGCAGATTCAGCTCAACACTGACGGTCCTATAAAGTACGTGGAGGTCCTGGGAGGAGACATGTTGTCTCAGAGTCAGTCGTTCAGGTCCTGTATGTCCCCCATGTCAGAGTACAGTGATTTCACTTTGATTAAGCCCAGCAGCACCACAGACTTTAAGGAGGTGATCAGTGTCCTGGATGCGTCTTTACCCGACAGCACCTGGACCTTTGAGAGCCAGCAGGTGAGCAAAGAGTAAAATAAAGAGTAAAATATGCTCATTTATATTTATTATGATTGTTTAAGCTACATCAGGTGAGCAGAAACAGTGCACCTGTTTTTCACTTTATCAACCATACTGAATTGTTTTTCACAAAAATAATTTTAAACTTATGTGAAATATAACCTTAAAAACCTTCCAGTGAACGTGTATAATAATAAAAACATAAAAAATCTAAATTAGTCTAAACATTTTTTATAAACTAAAACGAAAAACATCTATTCCAAAATGTATTCCTGAATATAAAATAACGGCGTCAGTGCCAAAACTGTGAAACAATGACAACAGATCTGTTTTGAGTTGTTAATAATTAACTTAACATTACATGTAGATATTTATTGTGATCCTGTACATCGCACTTTATTTTTATACAAGGCAAACACTGTGCATTTATTAACACGTTTAATCCGATATTGTTTATACTTTTTACAGCATATTTTCATAATTTATGGTAAATTATCGAAAATATGTATTTTTGAATGAGGGTGTTAAGGTTGGTAATTTATTGATATCTATGGTTCGTTTGCAGAAGTGGATTTGGATGTTTTAACATTCGCACATCAAAATTATAATCAGCTGAATTGTATTTAATAAATTTTCCGCACATAGGTATTGCACCATTCTCACTTGTTATATTGTCAAAATGCTCTGCCGCCTTGGGGGTCTGCTGTGTGGGGAGAGTAACCTGTCTGTGATTGGACAGAAAAGATGGATGCTGTGAACCAATAGCATACAGAACTGTACAAAGAGATCTACTCCATCCCCCCATTCACTCTGAGCACGGCAAACCTCACGGTGCTTAGAGCTGAAGAGGAGATGCGCTTAGTCAAAGACGACTGGAATATATATTTTATTACCAATTATTTAAGGAATGTCCATTCTGGTGATGGCTTTGAATCGTGGATTATGTTGATGAATATCTTTATGGGAAATTACATATTCTAACGGATCGGGAATGACAAAGAGAATGGGATACCGAGACTGGAGGTGGCTGGCGCTTTGGTGGCATCATTTCTTTCTCTTGTGGATTACAATAGACGGACAGACTCGCTACAGCATCCCAGAGGAACTAAAACAAGGCTCTGTGGTAGGAAATCTAGCCAAAGATCTGGGTTTAGGACTATCAGACATTTATGACCGTAATCTGCGTGTCGCCTCTGAGGCTGGTGAGCAGTATTTCAGTGTGGATGCGGGGAAGGGCGAGCTGGTGGTGAATGACAGAATAGACAGAGAGGCTTTATGTGGACAAAGCGCCAGCTGTGTGTTGCCTTTGCAAGTTTTAACCGAGAATCCACTTCAGTTGCACCGAATAGAAGTAGAAATAAAGGACATAAATGACAATTTGCCCATTTTTTCAACAGAGGAGCGATCTTTAAAGATAGCAGAATCTACTGCCACAGGCATCCGCTTCCCTTTAGAAACAGCTCAGGATCTGGATGTTGGTAGTAATTCCGTAAAATCTTATACTCTGAGTAAAGATGAGTGTTTTAGTTTAAGGATTAAAGAGCTGCCTGATAATAGAAAGGTCCCGGAGCTAGTTCTAGAGAAATCACTAGATAGAGAGAAACAAAGTGTACATCAGTTACTACTGACAGCATTAGACGGAGGTAATCCGGTGAAAAGTGGAACTACAAGTATCGTAGTCAGTGTGCTCGACATTAATGACAATATTCCTGTTTTCACGAAGCCGTTGTATGGTGTAACTGTACATGAGAATAGTGTAAATGGTTCTGTAATTGTCAAGGTTGAAGCCACAGACGCAGATGAGGGTGTTAATGGGCAGATTGAATATGCATTTTCTGAGCACACACCTCACTCTGTTTTGTCCATTTTTCATTTACATGCCGGTACAGGTGAGATTTCTTTAGTGGGGCCGTTAGATTATGAAAACAAGGCAGTACACGAACTAGATATTACTGCAAAAGATAAAGGCGTTCCCGAAATGGAGGGTCACTGTCGTGTGCAGGTGATGGTTACAGATGTTAATGATAATGCACCAGAAATAGTTCTTACTTCAAATCCAAGTCCAGTACGCGAGGACGCACCAAAAGGGACAGTAGTAGCTTTACTTAGAGCACGAGACCTGGACTCCGGTGATAACGCAAAAGTGACATTAAAACTCCCAAAGGGGTCTCCCTTCAGTCTAAAACCTTCATTTTCTAATAATTATGCACTAGTTACAACTGGTCCACTGGACCGAGAGAGGTTCTCAGAGTATAACATTGAAATAACAGCGACAGATTCAGGTTCTCCTCCTCTGTCCAGTAAGAAAACGATTCCTGTCAGCATCACTGATGTGAATGATAACCCTCCTGTATTCACCCAGCCCTCCTATAATGTCTATTTAAAAGAGAACGGTGTACCAGGCTCTATACTGTACTCGGTATCAGCGTCTGACCTGGACTTTGGTGAAAACGCTAAAATCTCTTATTCTATACTGGACTCGAAAGTCCAGGACGTGTCTGTGTCCTCGTATGTTTACATTAACTCCGATAACGGCAGCATCTACAGCATGCACTCGTTTGACTATGAGAAAGTGAAGGTGTTTCAGATTCAGGTTCAGGCAAAGGATCAGGGCTCTCCGTCTCTCAGCAGCAACGCCACTGTCCATGTTTTCATCCTGGACCAGAACGACAATGCCCCCGCTGTTATCTACCCCTCCTCCGCTGCCCTGGGCTCCCTCTCTCATCAGAGGATGCCCCGCTCCGCTAAAGCGGGTCACCTGGTCACTAAGGTGACGGCCGTGGACGCTGACTCGGGCCATAACGCCTGGATCTCCTACAGACTGGCGGAGGCCACAGACGCGTCTCTGTTCACTGTCAACCTGTACACAGGGGAGGTGAGGACTAAACGCGCTGTGTCCGAGCAGGACGACTCCTCTCAGAGGCTGCTTATAGAGATCAAGGACGACGGGGAACCGGTCCAGTCCTCCACCGTCACGGTGTCCATCCTGCTGGAGGACGGCCTCCATGAGCCCATCTTAGACCTGCGACAGAAATCGTCCGAGCCCAGCAGGAAAAATGGGAGAATCACCCTGTATTTGATTGTGTCTCTGGCCTCGGTGTCCGTGCTGTCTCTGCTGACTTTTCTCATCTTAGCAGTTAAATGCATCAGGAACAGCAGAAGCAGCGGTAGTTGCTGCATGAGACGCAGCGACTGTGATGATTACAAGAACCCCAACAGAAACCTGCAGATTCAGCTCAACACTGACGGTCCTATAAAGTACGTGGAGGTCCTGGGAGGAGACATGTTGTCTCAGAGTCAGTCGTTCAGGTCCTGTATGTCCCCCATGTCAGAGTACAGTGATTTCACTTTGATTAAGCCCAGCAGCACCACAGACTTTAAGGAGGTGATCAGTGTCCTGGATGCGTCTTTACCCGACAGCACCTGGACCTTTGAGAGCCAGCAGGTGAGCAAAGAGTAAAATAAAGAATAAAATATGCTGATTTATATTTATTATGGTTGTTTAAGCTACAGTGACCGCAAAGAAATGAAAATGACTGCTCTCACTGTAAAAAAAAAAACCTCTAGCGATTCTGGATATTTTTAATTTAATTTTTTTGTCAGTATATTAAAAATGAAAATATGATTCTGTTAATTCTATACATTATTTACAAATTATGATTATAACGATTCAGTTTATTTGGCACCTTTTATGACATCTTTCATCCTTTGACCTGAGGAGGGTGTTTAAGTTGAAAATGGAGCTGAGCGTTTCAGCACCACAGACATGGACAGCGACTCTTGTCTATGAGACACTTTGTTGTTGTTGATTTACTCAAGGAGTAAAACTGGAAACACGTGAACATTTAATAACCACACTTCAGCGTTTTTCACTTATTACATGTACTGGGACGATTAACTGCATTCAAAATGTAACCAGAGGACAATTTAGCCTGGTTTTAGTAAAATCGAAGTTGTTCAACAATAAATTTATTATATGATTTACAGACATGAATAAAATTTTGTTTACAATGATATAAAGCAACGACAGAAAACGTTAAAGGAGTTCATTCGTTTTTTACCTTCAGTGTAAAATGGTTAGTGTGTCTTTAACGATGCTGCTCAGAGTCGCTCTCATTGGATGTGAGAGATGGATGCTGTGCACCAATAGCATTTAGAACTGTACAAAGAGATCTACTCCATCCCCCATGCAGCTTCAGCACCAAAACCACAAAGCTCGGAGTGAAGGGAGAGTAGGTAAATGGTTCATATTCTGTGGATATATCGTTTGATTTTAATTCTCGCATTCACACTGAACATGCGTCTTTTTTATGGATTACGTCTCGCTGCTGGAATATGGAATTTGAGTTTATGTCATTTGGTCCTGGGAATTGGAAATGATGTGTTTTACTGAATTAGGGATGACAAAGAGAATGGGATACCGAGACTGGAGGTGGCTGGCTCTTTGGTGGCATCATTTCTTTCTCTTGTGGATTACAATAGACGGACAGACTCGCTACAGCATCCCAGAGGAACTAAAACAAGGCTCTGTGGTAGGAAATCTAGCCAAAGATCTGGGTTTAGGACTATCAGACATTTATGACCGTAAGCTGCGTGTCGCCTCTGAGGCTGGTGAGCAGTATTTCAGTGTGGATGCGGGGAAGGGCGAGCTGGTGGTGAATGACAGAATAGACAGAGAGGCTTTATGTGGACAAAGCATCAGCTGTGTTCTACCTCTGCAGGTGGTGATTGAGGATCCGCTACAGTTACATCGAATTGAGGTTGAAATACGAGATATTAATGACAACTCGCCAAACTTCATTTCAAATGAATTGTCTTTAAAAATAGCAGAATCAGCAGCTGTTGGCACGCGTTTTCCTTTGGAGAGTGCAACGGACCCGGATGTGGGAAGCAATTCACTCAAATCATACACTCTGAGTAAAAACGACTGTTGTTCTCTTAAAATTAAAGAGATCGAGGGTGGTAAGCCCGTTCCTGAACTCGTTTTAGAAAAACCTTTAGATCGAGAGAAGAAAGCTGTTCATAAAATATTACTAACTGCACTCGACGGGGGAAATCCTGTAAGATCCGGAACCTCCCAAATAACAATAAATGTGCTTGATATAAATGACAATTTCCCAGTATTTGAAAAAAATGTTTACAAAGTAACCCTGGGTGAAAGAAGTGTAAAGGGAACTGTCGTTATCAAGCCCAAAGCTACAGATGCAGACGAAGGGTTAAATGGTGAAATTCAGTTTTCATTTGGTTCTCGGACACCAGATTCAGTATTGTCAATGTTCGATATTAACCCACTGACCGGGGAAATCACTCTGAAGGGAGAGTTAGACTATGAAACCACCAAATCCTATGACATCGATGTAAATGCAAAAGATAACGGCAGTCCTGAAATGGAGGGTCACTGTCGTGTGCAGGTTGATATCACTGACTTCAATGACAACGCTCCAGACATTGTCCTCACTTCTCAACCAAAGCCCGTGCGTGAAGACGCACCAAGTGGCACAGTGGTGGCTTTGATCAGTGCACGAGACCTCGACTCTGCTGACAACGCTAAAGTTGCATTACAGGTCACCAGTGGCCCTCCTTTCAATTTAAAGCCTTCATTTTCTAATAATTATGCACTAGTTACCACTGGTCCACTGGACCGAGAGACTTTCTCAGAGTATAACATTGAGATAACAGCGACAGATTCAGGTTCTCCTCCTCTGTCCAGTAAGAAAACGATTCCTGTCAGCATCACTGATGTGAATGATAACCCTCCTGTATTCACCCAGCCCTCCTATAATGTCTATTTAAAAGAGAACGGTGTACCAGGCTCTATACTGTACTCGGTATCAGCGTCTGACCTGGACTTTGGTGAAAACGCTAAAATCTCTTATTCTATACTGGACTCGAAAGTCCAGGACGTGTCTGTGTCCTCGTATGTTTACATTAACTCCGATAACGGCAGCATCTACAGCATGCACTCGTTTGACTATGAGAAAGTGAAGGTGTTTCAGATTCAGGTTCAGGCAAAGGATCAGGGCTCTCCGTCTCTCAGCAGCAACGCCACTGTCCATGTTTTCATCCTGGACCAGAACGACAATGCCCCCGCTGTTATCTACCCCTCCTCCGCTGCCCTGGGCTCCCTCTCTCATCAGAGGATGCCCCGCTCCGCTAAAGCGGGTCACCTGGTCACTAAGGTGACGGCCGTGGACGCTGACTCGGGCCATAACGCCTGGATCTCCTACAGACTGGCGGAGGCCACAGACGCGTCTCTGTTCACTGTCAACCTGTACACAGGGGAGGTGAGGACTAAACGCGCTGTGTCCGAGCAGGACGACTCCTCTCAGAGGCTGCTTATAGAGATCAAGGACGACGGGGAGCCGGTCCAGTCCTCCACCGTCACGGTGTCCATCCTGCTGGAGGACGGCCTCCATGAGCCCATCTTAGACCTGCGACAGAAATCGTCCGAGCCCAGCAGGAAAAATGGGAGAATCACCCTGTATTTGATTGTGTCTGTGGCCTCGGTGTCCGTGCTGTCTCTGCTGACTTTTCTCATCTTAGCAGTTAAATGCATCAGGAACAGCAGAAGCAGCGGTAGTTGCTGCATGAGACGCAGCGACTGTGATGATTACAAGAACCCCAACAGAAACCTGCAGATTCAGCTCAACACTGACGGACCTATAAAGTACGTGGAGGTCCTGGGAGGAGACATGTTGTCTCAGAGTCAGTCGTTCAGGTCCTGTATGTCCCCCATGTCAGAGTACAGTGATTTCACTTTGATTAAGCCCAGCAGCACCACAGACTTTAAGGAGGTGATCAGTGTCCTGGATGCGTCTTTACCCGACAGCACCTGGACCTTTGAGAGCCAGCAGGTGAGCAGAAAGTCACATGGTATTGTGTGAAATAGTTTCTGTAAAAGTGGACTGAACAGAAGTAATCTGGGGTTTGTTTTGCTTTCTTTTTAGATTCAGATTTTCCTTCTGTACTTTTTTGTTGACTATGGTTAAACATAGAAGTACAGAAGTGTATATTATTCAATTTTATCATTTAAAATAATGAAAGAGTTTATACATTACACTAATTACACTAAGTCCTTAATGTTGTTAACGTTTCATCAGTATTCTGACAGTTTTAATAAAGTACAGTACATTGTTTCGTAATGTTTTCAATCAGCTACTTTCTTCTCATCTTGCTGTTCAGTTCGAGCTGCGTAATTAAGATTTTCAACTTGGTCTTCATCTGCTTGTAAGTTTTATAGTTTGTATACATTTATATGGATATATATTTATATCGCTCTTTCTATATATAAAATTGTCAATATCTGCTTAACTGAATAACGCCTCTCTAAATGTAGGCTTGGTAGAAAAGGAAAACCAGTTTGGAAACAACGCCCCCCGGCGGATACTTGTAGCACTGCTATAAATGACAGCTGCTGTGTTTTGTGTTTTAACTATGAGGAGCTCTGAATGAGAGCACGTGACTAATTATTTCCAATAGTTCACCACCACGATAACATCTGTCCTCCATATATTTCATTGTGTACTTTAAAACAGCATCTTACACAGTCATAGCAGTTCCCTCTGTCAAGCAGCTTCATTATCATCCTAAAAGTTTCACATTAGAATGAAGTTGATATTTGTCTGTGAGTGAAGTCACTGGAAAGTTTTCAGTGTGAGTGAGAGAGCTGGGTGACAGCGCTGGTCCAGCCCTGTCTTCCAATGGGAGTGAAGGCCTGTGTGTCCTCTCCCCGCCCCTGAGAGGAGTGAGGCAGAGGAGACAGAGCAGAGAGTTTCAGGGGAGAAGGAAAATACTTTGGGTTTTCGTTTTCTTTTCATAGTCGATCGCCATGATTACTTCAAAACTTCCCATCGCTCTGTTTTTGAAGCGGAAATGTTTATCACCGAGCCTGGTAACCTGGTTTTAATACTGCTATGGATACGTTACGGTGAAACAAGAGGTTAGAAACTTTCCCAATCCCCGATCCTCGGAGCGCAGCACAATGGACTCGAGGCAGAGAAAGCGCTCCCGAGGAGGGAGGCTGTGGAGAATCTGGTTTTATCTGACGTGCCTCTCTTGTGCGTCCGCTCAGCTCAGCTATTCCGTATCTGAGGAACTAAATCCGGGATCTGTCGTTGGGAATATCGCAAAAGATTTAAGTCTCACAGCTCAGCGGATCGTTCAGAGGAGCTTGAGGCTGGTGTCGGAATCCACAACTCAGTACTTTGAGGTAAAGCAGGAGACCGGCGATTTGGTTATTAAACAAAAAATCGACAGGGAACAATTGTGCGAATTAAGTTCAGCGTGTTCACTACACCTTCAAATACTTCTGGAAAATCCTCTAGAGATTCATCGAGTCGTGGTGGACATTGTGGATGTTAACGACAATGCACCTCAGTTTTCAACCAGCAACATTTCTTTAGAGATATCAGAGGCGGCCGCGCCGGGGACAAGGTTCCGCTTGGAGAGCGCGCACGACCCGGACGTGGGTACCAACTCGTTACGCACTTACCATCTAGCAGCAAATGACTTTTTTGTTTTAAAAGTGGAAACTAAAAGTGACGGCAGCAAGTTTCCTGAGCTAGTGGTTGATAAACCTCTGGACAGAGAGACGCAGGCCTCGTTTCGCCTGCTGCTCACTGCTGTAGATGGGGGTCAGTCAGAGAAATCTGGCTCAACACTCCTACTCATTAAAATCCTGGATGTAAATGACAACGCGCCCGTCTTTGACGAGCCGGTAAAGAAAGTTAGACTATTAGAAAATGTTGCACGGGGCACTTTAGTGACGAAATTGAACGCGACTGACGCGGATTCGGGCAATAACGGAGACATCTCTTTCCTGTTTAGCAAATACACACCAGAACGAGTTCTCAAGCTTTTCAGTGTGGATTCTAAAAGCGGGGAGATCCACGTGAAGGGGGATGTGGATTATGAGAAAGCCACTGCATACCACATCACGGTGCAGGCCAGAGATGGTGGATCTCCAGCTATGGAGGGCTCATGTAATGTCATAGTAGACATCATTGATGTGAATGACAACGCACCAGAAGTGACACTAACATCACTGACTAGTCCAATCAGAGAAGACTCTGCACCAGATACCGTGATAGCTCTCATAAGTGCACGGGACCTGGACTCTGGTGTGAATGGGGAGGTTACATTAACTGTCCAACCAGGTTTGCCATTCAAACTTAATTCAGCTTTTGGCAAACACTACAGTCTCATCACTGCTGGTAACCTGGACCGCGAGACTGTCCCAGAGTACACCGTGGTCATCAAGGCCACTGATGCTGGTACACCTCGCCTTTCATCACAAACAACCTTTGTGGTGAAGCTTTCAGATGTAAATGATAATGCCCCTGTATTCTCTCAGCCTTCATATTCTGTGGACATCCCAGAGAACAATGCTCCCAGTGCACCCATTGCTTCTGTGTCAGCCACAGACCCAGACCTTGGTGACAATGCTCGCATCTCCTACTCCATCCTTCCTAGCATGGTGCAGGGTTCACCCATTTCTTCTTATGTCTACATTAACCCAGAGAGTGGACACATCTACAGCATGCGCTCTCTGGATCATGAACAGCTTAATGCTTTCCGTGTTGAGGTGCAGGCCCGGGATGCAGGGGCGCCTCCACGGACAGCAAACGTCACTGTGCATGTCTTTGTAGTGGACGTGAATGACAATGCACCAGTGATTGTACACCCCTCCTACCCAAAAGAAACACGACTACAGCTCACTGTGCCCCCATCTGCTGGCCCAGGGCACCTCATAAATAAACTTGTGGGGGTGGATGCAGATAGTGGGCACAATGCATGGTTGTTTTACTCCATTGCCCCTGGACCAAATGCTGGCATGTTCCGTATTGGAGCTCACACCGGGGAGCTCCGGACAGCTCACAAATGGGCTGAAGAGGAAGGGGGCTCAGCTTATGACATCATGGTCATCATCCAGGATAATGGTGAACCACCAAAGTCCTGTTCTGTGAACATTACAGTGACTGTGGATGAGAAGGTCACAGTAAACAATGCTCCAACAAACCCACGCCACACATCCTTTTACCAGCGCACTGGGATGTCGGACATCACTCTGTACCTCATCATCTCTCTAGCCTGTGTATCAGCTGTGTCCTTTATTACCTTTGTCGTACTCATGGTACGATGCCTAAGGCACCGTGGCCCAGGGCTGGGGGGCTCTGACTGCTGCTACAGTCGCCACAGGACCAGCCGCTACCATCAGAGGACCAGCAAGGACCTGCACCTGCAGCTCAACACTGATGGGCCAATACGATATATGGAGGTTGTGGGAGGCCCCCAGGATCCACACACACGCACCTACAGACCTTGCTACTCCACCATATCTAGCCGAAGTGACTTTGTATTTATGAAGACACCCATGCTGAGTCACAACAACACACTCAACATGACACTCAGCAGGAAGCACCTTATGAACTCAGCCAGTGAGGTGAGGGTTTAAATGGAAGAGAAAGCACTATTGGAAATGCTGGGATAAGACCAATGCAGGTTTCAGTACGGATGATTTGTTGGTTTTGAAGATGCACAACTATCTAAAATATTTGCGTTTCTGATATTGTAATCGTGTGTGTGTATGGAAGAGTTTGACAACATAGGTTTGATACTTTAAAGCCCAGATTTTCTCAGTCACATAGTTTCGCAAACCTCTGGTTATTTTAGCATGTGGATTCCTCTCTCTGTGGTAAAAAAGCTCTTAGAGCTTTGTTGTCCTACTAGACAGGTTTTGGCAGTGCACAGCAGCTGAATATTTAATGTGACTCAAGGCTAGGAAACGTAGTTACTATCTCTGACTTCCAGTAACTAACTTGGCAGAGAAGAACTCGCCTTTATGAATATGAAAGATGGAGATGGAGTGAGGCTGGAACAAGGTAGTTGAAGATATCTGAAGAAATGGTAAAGGAAGGGAGAAACATAAGTGCTTCCAACAGATGGGGAGGAGGAGGCAAACAGATGAGAATAGGTCCTGCAGTGTTGGCTCAGTGGAATGGCTGGGAGACAGTGAGGAACAGGATGACAGAAGGAGGATGGAGGGGGAAGAGGAAAGGGCAAAGGAAAGAAAATCGTAAAAGGGGTGGGGGAAGAGTCAAAGAATAAAGCAGTGGCTGAAAAACAGGAATTCAGAGGGTCAGTGGCCTGACCCCCGACTTCCTGTTGTCCTCTGAACCTTTGGTGATTGGTTCCAGGACTCAGCATCACATAAGTGAAGCTGTTCTTGCTGTGTGAGCAACCATTTCTAACTTTCATGTTTAGATCCTCCTTTCCATGTGCTCAGACTGGGGTGTGAAGAAGGGCTGACCAGACAATATTCACATGCACAACAGACACAGACAGCCCATTTAGTGGTACATTGCAAAAGGAGCACTGTCAGCCATTTTCTAACCCTGACTGTGTTCGCCAGGATGATTCATCTTAGTAAAAGTCAAAGTAAAAATGTGTTCTTCTAATCATAGATCCTCAGTCACGTCATGTTGAATATAAAATTGATGGCTGAAGGTCATTGTTGCTGTGGGATTTTAACAATTTATTCTCTACAAAACATGATGTTTACCCTTGTGCCTGTTTAATACATATGAAATTCTCCTGTTTCTCATGACCTAGTCTGTGTTGAATTAGGCTGTCCCTCAGGTCAGCAGGGTACCATCTGTCCCCACACTCTAGTGACACGTGTGCAATGAGGACAACAGAAAAAAAGAGATAGACAGATAGATAAGGGGAAAGGAGAGATAGCTTTACGCACGTGTTCCACAGTGACAGACGGCACAGGCTATAATGGCTTTAGAGCAGCAGCCATCACTGTGGGTGTTTATGTGCTTGTGCGTGATTGTGTGTATAAAGCATCAGGCACGAGAACTCCTCCAGTAGTGTGTAATTTTAGAAGCACCCTGGGGCCTTCCCACTGCCCATCTATGTATCCTGTATTCATGTGTAGCACACTGCTTTGGCAGGCTCTATTCAAATATGTGCTATAAGACAAACGTTTAGGAAGAAATTACATTAAATTTATCAAATTTTTTCTAAGGGTGGTAAAGCAGCACATGCTGTTCAGTGAAGGTTGAGTCATTATATTTGTTTAAGGACGGAGAATATTCAAATCAGGCACAACACATTGTGCTTTGTTCTAGTGTCAGTATCATCCAGCATTTTAGAGATTAAACACTCTGATTTCCACTGGTATAAACAAGTCCTAGCATTAAAGGGCGCTGTCTTTGGAAACGCTTGAGAAGGTGTGAGTCTTGACTGTGTGTGCTGAAGATTATATGATGTGCTCTGTGTGTGCCAAAGACTAACAGAGCATTATCATAAACAGCTTCCTCTTTTCAGCCTGAGCACCAGGTGCAGACTAGCCACAGGTCTTTTTACACCGATACAATTTGTGTGTATGTTAGGAAACTGGATCTTCCACAAAGAAAACCAGGTGTGTGAATGAAACGTGTGCTTGAACTATATTATTTCACCTGTCAGTGGGAAAGAGAATTAATTGTCCATTGTACACCATCATTCGTGTATTGCTTTGAAGTGATTAACTTCAGATTTATTAGCTTAAAACTCACACTTTTACTAGCATTTACTGTAGATCTGACTGTGCTGGTCAGTCCACCTCACACCCTCTGATGTATCCATCTGCTCTTTTAAGATGATCATACTTTAACTGACACTTCAAGGTGCAGTCGCCTAGGATTAAAATCAAGTTGTAATTCACCTGCAGATGCCTAAAATCTCTTTGGTTCAACTTTGACATAAAACATAAAAACAGAATAAGAGTGCTGAAAGCTTCCAGGTTGGTTTGAAAGTCTTTTTGTTAAATGACAGCTGATGCCATTAGAGCTGTAATGTGTCTTTGTCTATCTACAGTGGCCAAATGTGCCCGAGTGGTCTGACTAACCTCTTCTGTCTCTCTTGCCTGCTCTTAAGAAAACATTTGTGCATTTTGAATGCCTCTAACTCATCTTTGATGATAAACCTACTTCAGAGACTTGGTAATAAACAAGCAATCATAGCTCAATTAATTTGAGCTAAAGTCAATTAGATTTTAATCTTTATCATGCTATTAAACCTGGCTCGGGTTGTGTTTTCCCTGGTTGTGATAACCCAAGAACTTTAAATCAGATATTTTGCTTTAGCTATTTGGGGCCCAGTATTCCAGTTCAGAGTTTTCTAACCTTTATTCCACATACCCGCAGTGGGACCTAACCTTGGAAATGAAAGTGTGTGTCTGTGAATGTATGTGTGGTGAGAACGAATCACACAACTGGAATGCAGGGCCTCTCTGTGGATGTTTGGCTCCACTCAGGAGTGATCTTTTTCTGTTCCTACCAGAACGCAGACAGACTTACGGGGCCACACACACATACATACACATATGTCTCAAAGTCCATTTTTAGACTTTCAACATTGACCAGACTCTGCTCCTCTTCTTCTAATTCTTAATCCACTGACAGCTATTTAGCTCAACATTGAATCCATCACAGGTTTGTTCAATAGTTGTATTTTATTATTGCTACAGACCTCTGTCACTCCTTTACCAATCACACTCAATCTCACCCTGTAGTGTCCTTCACAGGTACTTTGTAAACAAAACGATGAACAATCTTTCACTTGTTTTGTCTGCACTGATATTCTGTTTCATTTTCTGCTTCCTTACTCTTTTTGTGCTCACATTAACACCATTCACTGCTGCATTTGTTCCTGGTTTACTTGTACTCTTCCTTTTGTATAGGTATTTTTTTTCTTTATGTTTTCTCTGCTGCTCTCTTGCGTCTTTCCATCATTCCCTCGGGGTGAACAGCTCTTTTAATAATGCAGCACATCATCCTGCTGGCCTCTCTCTCTCTCCTGGGAGCTCTTGTGTCGATTAGGCGGCAGAATCTGGAGCCAAGCCAAGGGTCTATTCACCGCATCACTGCACAACAAGAGAGACTGAGAGAGAGGGAGAGAGCTAGAGAGATGGGAAAAGACATGGTGACATGGTCAGTGAGGTAGTGATGAACAAGAGTGCAGCAGGCTTGAAGATTAATAGAGAGTGGCAGAAACATACAGAGATGAGAGGCTTTCATCGCAGCTAAGCCACCTTTTTAGCTTTATCTAAACTATCTCCATAACAAACAACATTGAAAGGACTCTCTGCATCTCTGCATAGAATAGTTTTTAATGAAAGCCATGTAGATACATGGGAAGCGAACTAATATGTCCCTCAACAAGTGTGTGTGTGTGTGTGTGTGCGTGTGTGTATTCCAGCTCTTGGAACAACATGGATGTCTGAGCATACAGATATTTGTTGCCATCTGTAACTCTTAGCTGAAAATAAGGGAAAAGGTTTTCGAAATCACACGTCCAGACATAAACACCATAACACACTGATGTGTCAGCATAAAAGCAACACGTTACGAACCCAATGGTCGGTCTCTGTCCATTACTGCAAGGAAACATACATTTCATGTTGCATCTTCTGTTCTCTTCACAGCAAAAACCTCCCAACAATGACTGGCGCTTCACACAGGGACAGAGACCCGGACCTAGCGGGTGAGTAAACGGACACACTAACACACACAATCACACACACACGCTGATAAAATGTAGTTATGTCAAGGACATGCTATTATGCTGCACAAGGCAAGCTTATCGTAATGATAGAGAGTGATGAAGGAAGAGGGGTGAAAACAGAGTGGGGGATGTAGCAGCTAGTGCTGCAGCCATTAAGATCTCTGCATCAAGACCATAATGCAGCAGTCTGACCTGAATCTGAATTGAATTAAACGATGGTGCACTTTATTGTTGCGTGTTATTGCTCGCTTCTGCTCAGCTAATTCAGAGTCTTGATTAACATTCCCAAATGAGCATCTTTGCCTCCTTCCACACTGCTTTATAAAATGGCTGCCACAGCTTCCACTCCCCCTCCCCCTCCCCTGCGCTCCTCTCTGCACTCTCTGAGCCTGTGCACCATCACTCAGTACTGCTGATGAGGGACGGTGGCCAGAGCCAGTGGGGGGATGGGGAAGTGTGTTTATCCTTTTAGCTCTCTCTTCATCACACTGGCTGAAATTAAATTCTCATAAATCAGTGGCTTGCCCATTGAATGACAGCAGTTGAATTGTGTTTCTCTATTTCAGCTGTGTCTTTTAGCGAGTGTGTGTGTGTGTTGCTATTTGTTTCTGTTGTGGGGGAAACTGGAGTGTGTGCAGTAATAGTTTAACAACAATGATTTCATAACACTTTCTATGAGTCAAGGCTTCTCTGAAACATACCAGCTGGGGTATAAAGCTCTGCTGAGCCAAGTCAGGAAAATGTTAGACACATACAAGCACAAGTCACCACCATCTCTGGGATTGACATTGATGTTAGTGGTCAAAAAGAAATCCCATCCCATTTTCCCATCTCTGGTATTTGAAATGGATATAACGGACTCGTACACTACATCTCTGTACAAAATGGTTCTTTCAGACTGTATAACTTGTTGTGTTTTTAGTCCCCACATGCCGTACGGTACACACATACGATGGACGCCGAAGAGTGGGACAAGGTACCAATTTAGATGTAGACACTGTATGGTCCCTTTCGGTCCTTAGTGGCTGATCAGTGTTCAGTTTTGTCAAATCAGTGTTTGGTGGGAGACAGATCTGATCAGCTGATAAGGGCAGAGAGTGGCTCCAATCTTTTAGGTAGTGCACCGCAGTTGATTGCTGTGCTGTGTGTAGATGTACTTAACCCATAGCTTCTGTTAGTCTCCCTAAAAGTTTGATGGGGTTTGTTGATCGATGTGCATAGGCCACAATGCCTGCTGTGGCGTAGAAAGGATTGTGACACTTTTGAGTTTGTGTGCAGTGTTTTGTAGATTTGCTATGCCTTGTGTGTGTGCTCTACATATAGTCATTATAGTCTGAGAGCTGTTGTTTTCTCTCCCTGTCTGGAGAGGACTGGCTGACCATACAGTGTTGCCTTTCATGTATGTCTGTGATGGTTGTAGCTCAACATCACCACATGTGGCTTTACGCTGTGATTTATTACCTGGATGATAAGACAGAGACAATAAAAACAACTGTCTCATGATTGATTTCTTTCAAATGCCTGTTAGAGGTTGAAAAGTTCCTCGGTGGAGTAAATGGCACTCCTGAGGTCAACATGCAGATGAGACACATGTCAGCATGTGAACCATGTGAATGGATGGGCATAAATTAAGGTTAAACTTTGTTTCTAGATAGTTTTTGTGCAAAACAACAAGGTGAACCATCCTCAGAGATAAAACATGTCATGCAGAAAATGGAAAAATGATAGTCCTGTCTGGCCAACCGAGGGCATCCCACAGGAAGTGATAATCCTGACCACAGGAAACGCTTAACACAACCACAGGATGTGATAAGTACAGAGAGATGCTAATTTAGCTCAAATGAAGCATTCCCTCCTTATCTGACGTGATGTGAAGGGCCACAAAATGGCTGCCCTGGCTTACTGGCCATGCTCTTACCTAGTCTGTGTCTCACTGGTTGTCTAGCACAGGTCGCTGATGCTTCTCTCCCTCGGTCTCTGGCACTGAAGTGAAAACCACTTCAGAGTTTGGCAACGTAATCTGGCAACCTGCTCTTAAACAGAGTCCAGTTGCTTTGTTAGGATTTCTTTTTTACTTTCATCCCCTCACTGGGTCCTTTACTTTCTCTAAACTCCCTTGAGCGGACCAATTTGTCCAAGGTTTGTTTTTGTTTTTTTGTTGGTTTTAAATAGAAAAGAGATTTCCTCTTTACGTCCCATGTATTTAGAGCATTAACTAAATACAGTCTTCCTTTACTCAGGTATCACTACAGCCTTTAATTGTCAGAAGTAGAACTTACAACCCACATACCTGTGGGTAAATGATCATCCACTAAATGCTCTGTGGCAACAAGTGGCTTGTTTTTACCCCAAACAGTCAAACTAATGGATTTTACACTCATTTCTGTTACTTGTGACTTCTGCAGAAGTGAAGAGACATTTGTTAGTTTTTTCTGTGTACCGGTAGATACAAATCTAAATGTAAAGGTTTATTTTTAGTTTGTGAACAGGACCTGAGCCAGACGTAAAGCACTGTGACCCAGTTGTCAGTTGTAAAGCTTGTGTTGATGTGTCACAAATGTGAGCATGGAAATACGAAGGTGAGCATAAGAGATCACAACTCGGCTTTCTCCTTTGTTGCCCCCACATGCAAATGGCAGACTTTAAATAAACAAGCTTTTGAAGGTGAAGTTTGCCCAGATGGTAATGTTTAGTGCTCACTGAGCGCAGCATGTGTGACTACGCAGACAGCTATTTCCCTTTAAAGCTGGGATCATTAAATAATTCATCAGATTTACTACACAGTGCAGTGCTCATGGTCATACTGGAGACAGTGTGAATGTTGTACAAGGTTTACTTTGTGTGAATGTGCAAACACGCTTGCTACCTGTACCTGCCTTTATGACAGTGTGTTTACGAGTGTGTGTTTGTTTTAGACACACCTTGTTTTGTAAACTATACATCCTCCTTGTTAGCCTTGCTGCGTTTCCTCGGGCTGTGTACTTCACCGTCAGCTGCTTTGCCTTTACATCATAAACCACTGTCAAACCAGTCAGCTAAACACACACATACACACACACACACTGTAGAGGACATTGTGTTATTTACATTTTACTTTCTTACCTACTCCACAGGGCGACTGGAGGACCTGAGGTTGCCATGGGAACAGGCCCTTGGCCTCAGCCCCCTACTGAAGCTGAGCAGCTCCAGGCCCTGATGGCTGCCGCTAACGGTGAGTCCTTTACCTTCTCATCTTTTTTCCTCCTTTCTATTAATTCATCCTCTTTTCTAAACCCACTTCTTTGTGTTTATCAGTTTAGCCAGTGTGTGTGGGCAGTGCTGGTTTATTTAGATTCCTGTTTGGTTGGAGGGCATCTGGCCAGACTCACTCATTGATATAACTCACTCCACATTGATGTTTCCATGTAGTATGGTGCCCTATTACAGTAAGAAAAATTAAATAAGCCTAACCTGGTTTTCGGCACTAATAGTTCATAAAACATGATGTAATATTCTTGAGTCACATCTCACCAACCACACAGTGCTTAAGGTACATATAATCTGTTTTGTCTTTTTGAACACACCCACTAAACATTCACAGTGCTGTGGGAAAGTAACCCTTGGATTGAAAAAGCAGTCGTTCCTCGTTTCTGCTTCTTCTTCACCTCATTTAACATTCTGCGTTGTTGCGAGTGATCCTATCTGGACACACACATCTACAAAAAGTAGCAACAGTACCAGCTGTAGTTATAGATATTTTCTAAATGTAAACTGATGAATGTCTAAACTCTTTGAGATTACACTCTCCAGTCTTCTGCCTTACTTTTTCTTACATTCAGACAGTGAGTGCAGCCACCTCACTTCAGTGTGTTGAATTTGATATGACAGGTACATGTTTGAACTGTACACACTGAACACACAATGTTTTATCATAATCAGGAGCACTTCCTCCTTCAGTTAACTGCTACACAACAAACGATTTCAATATCCTACTGCACTAATCCTTCTCTTCCTGTCCCGTCTCTGCAAAGACGGAGGACACACACACACACACACACACACACACACACAAATATAACAGACGAACACAAAATAACAGAAATGGTGGAGAGACAAATTTGTCCAGATTTATTTCCAGTATAAACAGACAATAGGATCAAGTCATTGTTTCCACTGTTATTGTAACTAGTGACACAACACATCTCCCACCCTCCTCTCTTGGACACTTGTCTGCAGCTTTTGCCTTGAACGCTCTGTGTTGGGCTGAGCAGTAACCTGCATGTCAGCAGAAAGTCAGGTGTGAACAGTTTGTCAGTGTTGTCAGGAAGGAAAGAAGCAGAGCATGTGATAAATGCTGAAGGTTGTCTCTCCTCTACACTGTCAGTTTTTATCTAACCCTTATTTCTCTGTTGATTGAACAACACATGAGGAACATTATTAACAAAACGCTGCATGAGAGCAGACAAAATATTATAAATGTTGTTAGTATAATTACTTTGCCCCGAGAAGCCAGAACAGTTTTTATCTGCACATTGGATTCTATAGGCTGAGAACCACAGGAGAGGGGGGGAGGGAGCATCTGTGTTTCTGGCTCTGCAATGCAGGGGCTGTGGGAGCGTTGTGAACTGAGCAGCTACGTCATGTGCACACAGACTCGGGGCATGCATGACAGAAGCACAGGAGGGTGGTGGGAAGGCAGTTATATCATTGTTAGTCAAATAAAAACATTTGCTCGTGACGTTTTTTGTTTTTTTTACTGAAACCTCTTATTAAGTTAGATGATTTTCACACGGAGTCTCCCTTTAATGAAGTTTAGATAGAAGTTTTAAATGTCTGCTTTTATGATTTAGATTTATTACCCCTCACCTAAAACACCATCATAATAAAAACGTTTAAATTCTTATTGTCTAACCAGTTTCAACCCTCTCTCGTCTCCCTCCTCACCCCTTATTCCCCCACTCCGTCTCTCTTCCCCCCAGAAGTGAGTGAGGCTACGGCCACTCTGGGACCTGGCACCATGGGCCTCAGCACTCGCTACAGCCCCCAGTTCACTCTTCAGCACGTGCCAGACTATCGCCAGAACGTCTACATCCCTGGCAGCACAGCCACCCTTACCTCCAACCCCCAGCAGCAGCAGGCCACGGCCCAGCAGGCCGCCCAACAGGCTCTGCCCCCGCCGCAGGCATCGGCTCAGCCCGAGCCCCCTAAGGCAGCCCAGACCCCCGCCTCCAAGAAGAAGTCTACCAAGAAGGAGAAAAAGTAGATCAGGATGGAGACAGGTGGAGGAATGATCAACCCGGCCTAATCTGATGAGAAGTTCAACCCCCCACACCCTCCCCATTAGGTATCTTACTGCTCTGCTGTCACTCATGCTCTAAATACTGACAGCGACTCACTTTTCACCACACAGACGATGTCGATGGTTCTTATTCAGAGTGCGTCTTGAAGAATCTGAATATGATGGAGTCTGTTGCTGGTGTTAATAACTCGTGTAGGGTCTAGTATTGCTACAACCATCAGTCAGTAGATATTTTTGGCAGGGTTTGGGGGGTTACTGTGGTTTTTTTTGTTTTGTTGTTTTTCTTTTGGCAAACATCAAATGGACAAAGAGATTCAGTGTAAGGAACCTTGCTGGGATGACAAGGCTATACGCAGTGATGTATTCAGAGATGAACTGTTCATGTTTTTCATGTTGGATTTATTGTGCTCTTTTCCTGAAGTGGAAAGGCCGCTGTTGTAAAGTACGCTAGTTGCCATCCATTAGATTCCTATATAGGGCCAGCCTTGCAGGATTTTAAAGCATACGCCTGTGGATACGAGGCTGTTGTTTGACAGGTATTACAAACTCTTCTGCATGCTCTTTAAGGTTAAAACCACATATACTAGTTTAGATTTGTAAACTATGCATTGCAAAAGCAAAGAGGAGGATGACATGAATCTACTATTCTCCCTCCAATCGCAGGTCAATATAATGCACATGTAGCATTTACTTGACTCAAAATGAGAATTACTTTTGTAATCATAGTTTAAAAGATAAGATTTTAATCTCCTGATATTTTTATGACCTGAGCATGCACCCAGAGGAGGGGCTGGCAGAGGGTGGAGCGTGACATGAGCCGTGCTGTCCATGCAGCTGGTAAAGCAGCAGGGACTAGCTTCTTGTATTAAACCTCCAGATGGGCACAGGCATGTTGAGTCCCCTCTGCCAGCCCCTCCCCTTCACACTCAGCTCGTGTCCGTCCCCTCACTCACTACCCCACATTGAGAGCCAAACAATGAGAAATGCACTGTTTTTATTCTGAAGATGCCCCGCCGACGGGGTCCTAATCACTTCCGTCTTTAGGGAGACACATAGATGTGGTAAACTTAAGTGCTTAGGAATTTCTAGATACTTTCTAGGCCTCTAGGGTCTTGACAGAGTATTTCCCCAAACATCCTAAAATGCTGAAGAGACCTCGTGATGTGACAGTAACATGTATTTTTCATTGCGGGATAATGATTCAATAGCGTAGAGGAATTGTTTGCATAAGATATGAAGTCTTTACTTTGCCATCCATCTGTCTGTCTGTCTGTCTGTCAGGCCCCCGGCCAAACAACTGCATGAGAGAAGGCAGCTTGCAGGCTGGACCAGGAAGTATGGAGGGGTTGTGGTGAGGGGTACACAGACTGAGGTAGACTGAGCCAAGTCCCTGTTAGTGAGGAGATGCCAATCGAGAGCATGTTCAAATATCCCTCCACCACTGAAACCACTGGGAAAACCTCAGTCTCTGTAACACTCACCTCCTCCCTCCACCCCCTGGTCCTGTGAGGCTCTTCCCCACTGTAAATAAACAAGTCCTGTCGATGGAATGAGCCAGTTGTTTGTATAGTAGGGACCACGTCCAACATTTTCAAAATAAAAGTCCCTCTCCACAAGGCGTGGCTTACTACTGGAATGTGTTGCATTTTGTTTTTCAAGAAAAATACGAAAAAAAAAAACCTCAAAAATCTGAGATGTTCAACAGTTTGTGTTGCAATGTAGTAACTAAGCACCATGAAAGCCAACTAACTTCAGTGTAAATAAATGAATTAAAGATAACTTTAGATAAGTAAAACAAAGTGACACGCGTAGACTAGCTAACTTGTGATATGTGTTGCGCATATTTTTGTGTTCATTTTCTCTCTACTATCTTTTATCACCCTGTAAAGAAACAAAACAAAAAATATGAAATGTTTCTATCCTTCTGTAACCTCTTAATGTTCTTTTGCGGTGATTTAATCTTGTGCATTTGTGAAAGAATGCCTCTCATTCTCTTTCTGTCCATATGAACAAATTATAAATATTATATATGTGTATGTCCGTCCGCTGCTGAATTAATACTATTCTATCCTGCTGTATTATCTTTCTTATCAAATGCTTATCCCCCACGCTTTACCCCTGTGTTACTCTTATTTTTATGCTAATATTTATATTGCTGTTTTATTTTCTCTTGGACACTGACATTTCAAATAAAAAGATTCTGAAATCATTAAAAATATTGTCACGTTATTTCTTCTTTATACACTTACAAGGTATAGACTGTTGTAGACTCACCTCTGGTAGATGCTTAAACGTCCAATGAGCTGTTGATTAAAAATCTCTGCTGAGGTATTTTCTGTTTGACCCACATTGCAGCAAGACTGCGGCACTCAGTGTTGAAGCTTTGCTCTTGGTCCATTTCAGGTGTTTGTGGCTGTGAGACAGATAAAACGGAAACAGTGAGTTCAAAAGTGAAAACACACAGCACCGTTATTAAACACTATTCCCTCATCACAAGATAAATGGGTGTAATGAATGTATTGTAGTGTAACTTCTATTGATAAAATGATCCACTTCTACACCCATCGACTTTAATTATTAGCCTAATTGCTTTTTTACATCATTAAATTAATTGGAATTCCTGTTTTAAAAGATGCTGCAGTGAGAAAATTATTTCTGTAACAGCATTAATGTGATCAGAGAGAAACTGGTATTATACAAGCTTTAATTTTCAGTGAAAACTAGTAGCAGAGCAAAAATGTTTCTCATGCTGCTGTTGTACTGCATGTTGAATCTGCCCCGACTTTAGCTTTGGCCATTTTAAAAAGACAAAAACTCATGTTGCAACAGCTGGCTCTACAGTGTGTGACTAATGGTGACAAAGCATTAGATAAAATCATCCAAATCACTCCACCCAAAGTCCTTTAACATCACACTAGAGCCACACGTTCTTCATCTTTCCTCTCAGAGACCGGAGGGAACATGGCAGCCTGCACAGGCTCTTTGTGACAAGGTCTTGCACAATACCACACATCTCTATAAATAGTCCATGGGAGACGTCACTAAACAAAACAAAAGGAGCAGGTTTTAACTTACTGCTGCAGATGTTGGGGGAGGTAGCGAGGGACTGAGGAGCCTCAGGGATGGAGATGAACTGAGTGTTGCTCATGAATCAGGCACAACATCCATTTTAGTAATGCAGCTTTTATAGGTTAAGGTTTCTACCTGAAGATAACACGACAACAGACCAACAGATTTGAGACATCTGAGAACGTACCTGAATAAAGAGGTTAAAAAATGCAAATACATTTTTTCTTCTTTTATATTATAATAAGTCATGTTCATTTGACAAGCCAGTTACTCACAGCTGCATTCCAACATCAATCCTTGTACATGCACATGCCCAAAATGGCCGACTCCTCTCCCTCCACTCCTCTCATTGTGTTACGTGGTTGCTATGGCAACTGTCAGACGGATGCTTTTCTGTGTTCTCCACATCTTCATTACCGATCCATGTAGTTCCCATTATTGGCTCCACTCGGGGCCTGGCTGAGCTGAATGACCTGCAGGAAGACAAACATATACAGCCATTAGTCAAACCTGGCAACACGCAGGGAGACACATATGCAGGAAACATGGCAGAGTCAAGCGGAGAATATCCCACGCACAAACACAAGTGGCTGAGTCAGACGTAATAACACACTGGGTTTGTCCCAGTGTGATTCACTGGGGAGCCACAGTACGAGCTTCTATATGACAGCATCTCTACTTTAGGACAACAATCAAGGGAAACTGGGGGTACACAACACACACTGTACATTATTAGGCTTTAAAATAGCTTTAGAGTTACTTTGTCAGCTGATGTTTATCATCCTGTGACTCACAGAGACTCGTGCTGTCCTCACTGTCCCCATGTGTCATCAATTTCCCGGAGGGGAGACACAGCAGAATGGGGAGATTGTTCTGTTATTGCCCCTTTACACGGCCCCTCCCTACCTCGCTTAATTAAGCACATTCCTGCTGATTGTACACACACACACACACACACACACAGATATACAAAATAGAGTGACACACACACAATCACAACAAAGGGAAAAACCTAAAACCAGTGATGCACAGCAGAGAGGAAGTCATAGCAAACTGGAACCTGATGATGGGCTTTCTGTACGTGGTAACAGACAAAGCACAATAACTGATATCATCACATCCTCAGAGTGACACATGTAGATGTGTGTTGGCCCACGGACACAGGCACGAAATGTAGTTACTCAGCAAAGACGATCACTCAAACAGACTGTTTTAATCACCTAGAACTCTCATTTACTGGCACAGAAAGCAGCACTGCCCTTCTCCCCTCTCAACATTTGAACTGCGGAAATGAGGACCTCATTTCAGGCTGAGGAGGATCACTTCTGCTCCATGTGAGGAAAAAGCAGGACGTGATGTAACAGACCGCTTGTGGCGGGACAGGAAGTGAGTTTCCGCGCCTCTTTTACCCTCAATAGTCCAGCAAAAGGAAGCAACCCTCCCCCTCTGCCTCCTTCACTGCCTTCCTCTCTTCTTCCTTCCCTGCCCCCCTTCCTCCCTCCCTCCCTCCTTCCTCCCATCCTGCAGCTGTCTCTGCAGCATGTTGGGTCACCACATGTTGGAGGACAGAGCCCTGCTCTGTGGATGCACACAGCGGAAACGCAGCCGGGATAAAGATCAGCTTTATCTGGACTTTATCAGGGAAGAGCTCTGGGATGAAACATATACATTCACTCATCGCGAGCAGAGCCTAAATCCAAATGACACACTTACAGCAGATTACATTGGAAAGTTTCAGAGACCTAGAAACAGACAGCAGTGGGTTAATGTGATTTCTCCTCATGTAGGGCAGAGACGGAGAGAAAGAGACTCTGCTGTGTTCTTGATGGATGTTCCCTATAAAAAATTAACAAGCAGAGAAAGGAATGGAGCCTTTTTTTTGGCACACTAGCTCCAAAAATAAACCCTCACCGTCATGCACAACCACAAATATCAAGTAATATCCAACGATTGATTATGAAAACAAAACAAGTGTCTACACTTTATGTCTTTAATTGACTGACCACACATTTCTTACACAATATCTAAAAAGCCGGTTTTATTTGATTATATCATTGGAGAAGAATGTGCCCACCATGCAGAGTTAACAGGGAGTTCAGTGGTCTCTGGCTGAAAGAAGAGGAGGTGGCCATTAAGCAGGAGCACTGGAGCGCTGGAGCCTGAATGTTGCTAAGGCTAACACTGCCCTGATTTAAAGAGACACAGTAATGTGCGGGCTCGACTAAATCACAGAGATGGAGCTGTGGCAATGTGGTAAAGGAACACAATGCTCCCTTTCAACGCAGCAAACCCCTTTTTCTCTTCATGTGAAAACCCCCTCTCTCTCTAGCTCTGCATCTCCCTTTCTCGCCTCATCTCCTTTGCCAAGACCTATCGCGCCTGTTTTCTCAGCTGGGAGGATGGAAATCAGACAGAGAGACAGAGACAGAGACAGGAATGAAGGAGGGGAGACAGACTGGGGGATGTTAAATTCAGGCAGGGTTAGCTGCTGTGAGGACTGGATCAGGTGCTACTGTACTAGTTTACAAGTCAATGGTTATTAAAAACAAACAGAGGAAGTAAAGTGACAGAACCACAGGTGACAGAAAGAACTGATCAACAGCACTGATTCTCCTTCAGTCAACAAGATAAAGCAACGCGTGTGTTTTTAGTGGATCAAAAGCTTCCATCTGGTGCGATGTGGTTTTAGGGTATCCTCTACCCCCACCCTGCACTCTCCACTCGTTCCAACACACATACACATACATACACCCATGAAAACAACACAACACTCAACCATAACCTCAATCCGTCTTTACACCCCATAAGCACCCCCCCTGCCATACAGCTGCTACACCCCCAGCACAGTATTTAATCCATTTCCTCCACCACTGTGGTTGTCATGGAAACGCAAAATTCCACATTTGGGCGACGAGGATGAAGGAAGCACAGAAAGGAGAGCAGAGAGTAGATTATGCAAAGATGCAGCAAAGACGGCAATAAGCTACAAATACACATATTATACTTTAAGACCTCATGACGGGATGAAAGCCTGTGTGTGTGTGTGTGTGTGTGTGTGTGTGTATGTGTGTGTGTGTGTGTGAAGTTGGACACGCTGTGAATGTGCAGCGCCTCAGACATGCAGACTCTGACACAGAGGCATGTCGGCAACTCAGCGCCATGGCGACAGGTGCTGCTGCGGAAATGGTGCAGCTGCTGCACGGACATTTCACACTAATAAGCATCAACTATCAAGCTCCTCTTTCTTTGCTTCCCCTGCCCTCTGCTCTACTACTACTACTCTGCTTCTTCTGTTCCCTGAATCTAGACGACCCTGCTCGATACTGGAGGCTGGAATTCAAACTCAGACAGGAGTTCATATAACTGTGTTGCTACATGTGCAGCTGTCTGTGTGATGAAAGAACCAGAGGATGAGTAACATTTGTATTGAAGACGTGTAAAGTACAAAAACACACAAGACTCTCTGACTATCAATACTTGTGTAGCACAAAACTTATACTACGTTAAAGATTATTTGTTTAACCCATAACCACATATTTAAAAGGACTTAGAGCAGTGATCTGACACCAGATGGTTATTTAGGAATTAAACCAGTTGGATGCAATGTTGGAGCATTAGCAGCGTTGGTGGGCAGGTTTAGTCATTTTAAAACTGAGCTAGTTGACAATCTTCATACAAAGCTAAGCTAAAAACCTCCCTAATCTGGGAATTAGTCGCTATTAATATTTGTTTGTCTACTTGTATTAAATATTACTGGATATTGGTCACATAAAAAACAACAACTTTAGTGTGTATTAAGAGTTAAACATTAAAAACATTGAACTGATGTTTCTCGATGCTTCATTTTCCAGCAAAGCCACGCCCACCAACCAACGAGACAAAAGACAAATACAGAGATACCTCACGTGAAAAACAGGGAAGGACAAGTCACTCTCTCATTCTCAGTTCCTTAATGGTTCTGGGACTTAATATGATAAAAGACCATTTGTGCAGAGGTTAAACGCTGATATGTGGGGTCAAAGATAAATTATGATGATTATAATAAAAGATAATGTAGAAATATCCAATTTCCTTCAATGCCACAGTTTTCTATAACTAACCATAGTGAAGAAGAAACAAATGAACCAGGACTGGAACCAGACACAACACACACACACACTGGAAAATGGAAATTATATGAGAAAGCTGCATATTTGCGAAACACCAGGGGAAAAACAAACTGGACCTAAATACATAAAATCAACAAGTGGGAGCATGAGAAGATTTTAAGAGTCATATCTCAAATTCTGTGGTCTGAATGTGACCAGTGCTGATGGGATATGAGGGGATGCTGTTGCATGCCAGGACCACAGGTGTTAAACACATTAAATACATCAGCAGCAGAAGAAACTCAAGAAAAACTCTAACGTCTCTTTAATAAACTGAAAGGATTTAAAGAGAGCAGGAAGAGCTACAAGTAGATTTATGACACAGACGTTTAGGCCTGAAGAACGTCAACAATATGTGTTGCAGTGTCTGAGCTGTTTGACGTAGTGCAGTCACACTGTGCACAATTCAACTTCCCAAGTCAGTGCACTGTCTCATGTGGAAATCTGCATGAATCATCACTGTGTGTGTGTGTGTGTGTGTGTGTGTGTGTGTGTGTGTGTTTGTGTGTGTGTGTGTGTCTCAACAGTAGAGGAAGAGGAAACAACCCTCCGAGAGGAATAATTAGAAAATACTGCAGGATGTTCTGAGAAATGAGGATCAAAAAATAAATAAATAATAAGGAGGGAAGACAAAAAAGCTCCAGTGCCCTAAATTAGTGCTCTCGCAGCACACCACCCACCCTCCCTCGTCATTTTCTCTCTTTGTTCTCCTCCCATCCTCTCAGCTTTTCTGTCCACACACACACACAACCTCTGTTTACTTCACAATTATTTCACATTCTCTTCTGCTGCTCATCCAACACCCGTTTCCTTGTCTCTCTCTTGTTAACCTAGATAACCAGACACACTCTTTCTTATCTCAAATCGAGGTCTGTCAGTCCCCCCCCCCCGCGACCCCGCCTTTCCTCCATCCATCCCCTTCCTGCCTCCCTCGTTCTCCCCCTTTAGTGACCTCTCTGTGTTTCCATCTGAGACGCCAGTGGAGGTCCAGAGTGCAGTTGGTGTCGTTCGTCTGCCTGTGTTCATAAAGCTCGATGATGTCGGCCGGCAACAGACTCACAGTTTCCATGGCAACCTGCGCCATCCGATCCCTCCCTCCCCTCCTCTTTTGACTCAGTTTGGAGGTAGGGAGGGATGGCGGTGGTGGTGATTGCCTCCCTGGCAACATGTAACAAAAGGGGGAGACACGTCGGTATCACAGGGAGTAGATCACCAGGAGGTGAGGAGGAAGAGAAGGACTTCTGGTTATTATAGATTTAAAGAAACATCTTCCTGCCCACCTCCCTCCTAGTCTCTTCCTCTGTGCCTCCTCTTTGTCCTTTCTCTGCCTCCCCCCATAAAGAAGCAGCCTGACACAGACTGTAAGCTGCTTACTCTAATACAGATTCACAATGGCTTCTAATGCTCCTGTTTACCCCCCACCCACCATGCCTGTCTGCAAAATGGATTGCAATGCAGCACACTGCCCCCTGTCCTCATGTCCTTTACAGTGGCTGCTTCTGGACCGCAAGTTGCAGCACTTTACCGCTTCCCTCCTTCAGAAGCACATCTCTGGACTTGACTTTAAATGGAGCACTTGACCCGTCTGTCCTTTCCGTTATCGTATAGAGCTATGACTCATGCTGCTTTTACTGTCCTGCTGTAAATGTCCACCACTCTCAGTGCAGTCATTGTTTACTGGTCTGATCTTTTCTTCTCATCCCCTCTGCTGTCATCATTATTTCATGCTTGACTGACTATCATCCAGTGACTATTTAATATGTATTCCCAGCTGCAGCTGTACAATCATATCCGTGTCTTTTTTGTTTATGTGGGTCAAATCTCTCTCTCTTTCCCATTTTTCCTCTGCTATTGCCAGAAGCATTGGTAGAAATTAGATGGGGAGGACATGAAAGACAGAAGGAAATGCACAGACCAAGAAAAGCTGAAAATACAGGGAAGTAAATACGGAAAAAGATGAAGGAAGAGGAATAAAAAGGTGTGAAAGAGGAAACAAAGTGAGTTCGAGCAGATAGAGAGAGACGTGAGCAAAGCAGGCGAGACAGGCAGGGAGGGGCAAAAAGAAAAATCAAGGAAAAGCCGTATGGATGCTGATTTTTACCAGCAGGCCGTAAGTGTAACCATGGTTACCAGAAAAAGGAGTGATGTCATCGCCTCTAGTATGGGGTGGTGGGAGATGTATTTTTGGGGGGTGTAAGTCTGTCGCCCTCAGCAGTTTACTGCCTCACATCGGGGGAAAAATAAAAAAACATATGTTTGAAGTTTCATTTACTGTTATTTATCGTATCCTGTGTTTTAGTACATGTCACTACAACTTAACACATTCATTTATTTTAATCAACTGATTTATTATTTTGTAGTTTAAAATTTGCATTTGTCCAATCAACGATCCAAAAATGTAAAGATATATATATTCAATATACAGTGATATAAATAGTAGTGAATCTGTCAGTTCTGGAGGGAACAGGCCACTGTGACAAACAAGCAAGTGACATTTTTGCAAAGGAGAGGAACAGATGTTCTCTGGATTTACTTATTTCAGCACTAAAACCAAGCAAAAGACTTTTTATATTTTTGAACTGACATGAAATATGTTGACATGTTGGGAAGACAAAAAAATCTGCACACATTTCCACATGATAAAAAAACAAACAACTGTCAACGCTGCAAAGACATCTGAAAGCATCACAACACAGCAGAATATTCACTATAAAATATTCAATTATTTACACATGAGGTGAAATAAAACAATCTTCTCTGTCTGAACTCTAAATGTCGCTCTGGATTTAGGCTGCTCATGTTGACCCCACCTCTTGACATGGGGTGATACCTTAATATAGGACACACACACACACACATACACAAATGTAGACCTACTTGCAAGACATGCTTTAATGTACAACCTCATACACACACATAAATGCCACACCCAGAAATGTACTACCCCCAGAGGAAATCAGACTGCTGCAGACTCAGCTAATGTAGGTCAATTGACTGACAGTGTCCCTCACTCCACCAGTGCACATGGACACACACACACACACACACACACACACACACACACACTTTAACTTATTAAACGTCAAAATTACCTGTTGCACCAAAACAAATCTATAAAACTAAACAAAAGCGTCCCCACATGTGGAAACATGAACATAAAGCAAAGGATGACCTCGTCTAGTGGGTCAGGGGTTCACACACTCGTGATCAGAGTCTGACTAGTCCAGACAGACACAGCCTAGGGGCTTCGAGTGGATATAAGCGTCACTTCAGTTTCTTCAGATCATGCTATTGGTCAATGTCTACTGTCTTTATTAAGGTCCACTATATCTTAAGTTCAAGATAGGGGCTTTTTCATCTCATCAGTAAAGACGGTAAAAAAGTTATAATCAGCATTTTCTTTGCTCTGCGAGAACACGTGGTTTATTCCAACACAGCCAAAGCACAGTGAGTTAGCACACAAATAAAGTAGTATTATAACTTCTGGAACCAACTTTATCTACTTTGTTATGTCAGCTTGGATGAAAGTATTTCAGTATCAGCCACAGTCTTCCTTTAAAACTTAGACGCATATAAAGTGTACTGATTCACAGTGAAACCCCACACTGGTCAGTGCCGTCTCTCTCACATTAACACATTGTCAGGACCATCAACAACAGGAAGAATCATTACTCACACAGTGCAACACTAAGATTATCGCACTGAACGTGACTATATGTTATCAACCTGTCACTATGAGCTGTGTGGGACGTTAAAAGTCAGATGTGCTGTGTCCACACCGACTGTAATCCACACCACTACTGATTTTAATACATCAGCAGAGCACTTAAGCAACAAACTTGTTCAGATTCACTATGGGAATTCCCGACTCTGTGTATGTGCGAAAAAAAAAGAGCAGAGAGCAGAGAAAGAGAAAGCACTGTGGTCATGCATGTGGCTGTGTAACCCTTGGTGCTTATTAATATTCTGTTTGCATCAGCCTTCAGTGCAGCCTGCAGAGCAGACAGACCCACCACTTTCTCCCTCTCTCTCTCTCTCTCTCTCTCTGTCTGTCTCTCTCTGTCTCTCTCTCCAATATTTGGTGGAAATTCATCCCCCAGAAAAAGAGAGATGATGATCTGCTGGGATTAGAAGCAGAAAAAGCTCAAAAATGAAAATTGTGGGTGGTGGCAGGATTTATGTGCGTCGATGGTGAGTTAGGGATTGTGGGGTTGGTAGAGAATTGAGGCAGCAGGAGATGAGAATGCCTTAAACATTTAAGGGAACGCAGAAAATGGCAACATAAACATGACTGTTTGACTGTTTCCTACAGTTTCATCATGCTGGTCAACTGTAGAAAAGCTGGTTTGCTTCTTTGCTGATCATAATTAGGAGGAAAGAATTAATGATGAGTAGGAGAGAATAAGAACGAAAATGTGAGAAGTTTGAGGCAAAAAAAAAAAAAAAAGAAAGCTGGCCTCAAATATTCTGGAAATACACAAACTATTGTTACACTTTTCAACAGGCTACAGAAAGGCCTGTTTCAGATAGAGCACACTTCTCTTTACAAAAGCCCCATCTGCTCTTTAATGGGATTTAATGCTTAGGTTGTCTGGGGTTGTAGATGCTGGACATCCTTAAATCTGATACACACACCACAGGTCCACTTCACAACTTGATGCCAGCTACATGAGTTCATGTCAACAAACAGAAACAAGAGTGTAGATGTAGGAAACTACAACACGGTGCATAAGAACAACGCCACAGGAATACATTTCAAAACTACAGAGACATCTGCCCGAGACAGGCAGACCTTGTATCTCTGCAGCCTGGTGCTTCAGGGTGATGACGGGCAGCACTTTGCTGATGGAGATGTCACTCACTGGTGAGATGGCACAGCCAATCGGTTGACACTTGCTGGCCCATGCTAATTGTCTGCTAATTGTGTGTCACATTGACAGTGTTATACAAGCAGCCGAGTAATTCGATCAAGAGGATATCATTAAGATATGATGGCCGATGCGGGGACACTGAATGAAGCAGGCAGATACACATTTGCACACCAAGAGTCTCCTATGTGACTGTATTCACTCACTTGCAGGCAAATTCAATATGATGCAAATAAGCACACAAATACACACATTCAAATACACATATATGCGCAGTCATACACGTACTATCAGTCAGCTAAAGCCGCTTTATTTTTGCATTCGGCAGCAGTCACTCAAACCCTGTTTCTCCCCAGTTTAAATGCCACACAACAGCGGATTTCTCTCTGTAACCAGCAGGAAAGTTGAGAAATAGCCAATCTAAACAAATGAAGCGAGGCTTTAATCCAGGGTTCTCAGAAACGGAGACTGAGAGAAGCAGTGGAAAGTACAGCCAAGTTAAAGACAAATGAAACACATTTATTTCAGGACTCTGGCAATGAGGATGGTGAGAGCAGCCAGAGAAATACTCACACATGCCCACACGCACACACAAAATGTCTGGGTCAGGGACGAAGGGAAAGATGATTCGACAAAGACGGCAGAGATAAAGCGAAAGAGAAAACATACATGAAAAAATGATGTTTAGTGTATGCAAATCTATTGTGTTTCTCTCTGCACAGATGAGGTCACATCTCCACATCTCACACTCCCTCCCTGCCTGCTCTCTCCTCCAGGAGGTGGAGGGGGAGCAGATATGCTTCGAGGTTCACTTTGCTACCTGGAGACCGACAGCCACCGTCGGCCAGCCAATCAGAGGCCGTGAAAAACAACCTCCTGCTCTTCCATTGGTCCGCAGCTCCCGGGAACTCATTCCACTATCAATGGCTGTGTCATTGTGTCGTCTGGCAATGCTGAAGCCAATTATACTGCCCCCTTTCTTTGTTCCGACCTCTTTTCACCAGCAGACCCCCTTCATGCATATAAGGGCGTAGACACACACACACACACACACACACACACAAGATACAGAGAGTCTGGGAATCAGGAGGTCCTGAAACTCATAGTAATGAGACATCACTGTGGATCTTAATCAATCCTGCATCCCTAAACTGAGCTTCTTAAGAAACCATCTTCAATCTAATGAATAAATAAACAAACATCTTTAACTACAGACAGTCTCCACATTATATTTATAGCTTTCAGTTTGAAACTGAAATATTTATGAATATGAAGGATGTCACATTTATTCAATGCATCCAAAAGTCTGGTTGTAAAGGTGGAGACAGTTTTAACACCTGTTGCCTACTTCCTGTTTCAAATGTCAGTGATGACATTTTTCAAACAATTTGACTTTAAGCACAAAGATTTTGTTACCTTTGGTGAGTTTAACAATATTTGACACAGATACTGGACAAATAAATGAAAATTGCGGTGTCACAGATATGTCTCATGCCGACATTAATCAAACTTTTACTCAGAAACAGTTTGCTTCCGGCCTCTTTACAGCTTCCTGCGGCTAACATGAACAGGATGTGCTCACATGTTTACACAGCCACGTGTGTAAACACAGTTACAAGCATGAATGTAACAGAGCACCAGCGCGCCCTTCGAACACACCCACATGAGAACAGTCCACAGGCCACAGCGACTCGCAGATGAAACTGTGCCAAACAAACTCAACAATGAGGGATGCACACGTCGCAGGTCCAGAACACACACATGTAGCAGCACAGGCAGGTCGTCTGTTCTCAGCAGCTCCCACGTAAACAAAGTCTGCAGCTTTTTAATCCGCGGACCTTTTGTTTGTGGGCTAATCACTTCATCATGGCCGACATTTTCTCAAGCCCTCCACTTCTTTTCATCTGCTCTTCTATATGTTGTTGATTTCACTCTTTCTCAAAGCGCCCCGCTGTTTAATTGCAGCACTCACCCTCTCCCTCCCTCTCTCCTAAACTCATTCAAGCTTCCTTCTTAACAATTAGGAAATCCTCTCTAGTTTCCTTTTTACTCTGTAAATCTGTTTATCAAGCCTCAACATCCTTCTTCGCTCATTTTGCCCCCACATTACCTTCATTCACACCTTAATCCTTTCATTTGGAAGCAAATGATATTACCCAATCATTCTCCTGAGAGAATTTAAGTTATCTTGTGTCGTGGGAAACGTGAGGACGAGGAAGGAATGAAGGAAAGTGAACTGTACAAGTGAGATACAAGGTACAAGGGTAGGCAGGGCAAGCGTAAGGATGTCTTTCCTAAGTACCCCTACAGGAGGTAGGCCACAGCCTGGTTTCAAACCCCAGTCTCCCACATGGAGGGTAGAGATCTTACCACCACAATATCCAGTCGCTACTAACAAATAAGAAAGAGAATAAAACAAATGTAAAGTGTCAGGTTTAGAGTGATTTAACTCTAGTACCAACAAGCCTTTTTTATATTAAACACATTTAATATAAAGCAGCAACACCTAATTATGCTTAGTAGTCAGTCTATGCAGAGATGTATGAGTGCATCCTGCAGGGAATTTAACTTTTCCGTGCTGCTCCACCACACAGACACAAATCACTGCAGCAACCCCTCAGTTATATGACCGACATAAGGAAAACAGACACACAAATGGTGAAAAGCAGAAAGATTTTGGCCCTGTTACAGTTGACTTTTATTAGGATCAGATGCTGGAGCGTAACTGCCTATTATCTCTGTCTTCAAAGAAACAACAGTAACACACACACACACACACACACACGAAGAAAAGACGCACACATATATTGAGTTGCATTTTCTTCTGGTGTCAATCCAGATTGATTGGTGCCCTGTGACCTACTTGTGTGCGTTTCTGTCCAAAGAAAGGTTGTAAGTCAGGCTTTGTGGTCAAATTAACAGGGAAGTTAATGAGGTAAAGGAAACCAGCAGCAGCTCAGGTTCACTGCAGCACATGGTCTTCATGAACATGCCTGATCCTCCAGGTGTCTGACATGAAATGACTTCCAAAATCCAACTGAGATCATCCATTTACAAATACAATGGCGTTTCATTCTTTAAATAATACAACAACAAACATCACAGTTCACAAACAGTTTAACATGTACATGAAGCAGAAGTCCACTCACTGTTCAGGTGGTTTTAATGATGTAGTTCACCTTCCGATTGAAACTAAATGCAGATGCAAAGGTTTCAGTGTGACCACACAGAAAGGTGGAGGAGGTGTTGTAGGAGTTACCTCGGTGTAGAAACTCCAGGGGAAAGTTGTCCAGCTGCTTTTCCAGACATGTGTGGTAGCTGGTGACACAGCAGGGTATTTCTGAGTTATTCCCGGACAGGACAGGACAGACAGGACAGGACTGACAGGACTGACCAAGCTGACCGCTGCAGGGTGGAGATGAGTGGAAGTCATGACTTCAAACATTTTTTATTTAGTGCTGCTGCCCACGAGAGAAAGACGTGTCCTTCCGCTGACACATCAAAGTCTGTTCACCGAACTTCTTTCATATGTGAAATAAGCAAGAGTTCATCTGATTTAGTAGATTTAATCAAGTGAAGCCCGTTAACACGATATCTTTTACCAGACATTAGCATAACACCAACAGGCCCAGCACGCCAACGCGTGGTTGAATTGCATTCTGGGTAATGTAGGCACTCGGCTCAGCGATGAAGCCATGACATCTAAACGAGGCTGTCACTGCTCCAAACTCAGCGCAATACAATTTTATTTACAAAAAGCTGTGTTTATGTGGTGCAAGATGAACACAATAAGAACATTTAGCAAAAGAAACACAGAGAGGGGACATAAATGATAAAAAAAAAAAACATGTCCTTAGTCTCTTTGACATACACACACACACACAAACAGTGAATACTGGCAATCAGTGTTGGAAAATGTCTGGAAACGCTGCACTTGAGGAAAAAACTCTGGAATTTCTCTATGAAAATAACTAATTCCAGTGTTTATCATTCTTCCTCTGGCCTTTGGCAGTAAAGTTATGGTTTCAGAGAGGGCAGTGTCCATCTGAGATTTTACTGCACAGTGTGTTTACATGAGAGTGAGGGAAGAAGAGAAATGTGGACAAATGTGCTTCAAAATGAATTTACTTTGGCATAAATAGAGAAATACAACTGAGCTGGAAATGACACACACACACAGTTTATCATATTCACACATCAACAGATGATGTGCTCACTTTTAGTTGCGTAAAATCTGACATGACCAAATAATGAGCCAATCGCAGGCTTAAATTTCTCTGGACATTTTTAATAGTTCTGTGTAGCAAACAGAATAGCAATGTGCATTTTTCTGTATACATAGAGAAATCTCTGAAAAACAAATTCCATTCAAAATACATTAAAATAATCAACCGTAAAAATCCAAATGGAAAACAATCTCTTAAAAAAAGACAAAAGGAATGAGTCAAATTAGAAAACATAGATTCCAGCCATGTTCTGATATCACTGTCTCCATCTTTCTCTCAAAGCTGAAAACAGCCACTGTTCAATATCTGGTTCAGGCCTGACGGATATATATTGATATAAGTTGTGCTTGATAGCCAGCGCAGGATAGGCACCTAAATATTGTCAGTGCTATTGCACCAGCACTTGATTTCTACATGCACTGTACCTGAAGACCCTAATTTTTTGTTAAGTGACAGTTCCTCTATGTTTTATGGAAAATGCTGTGTAAATGCTGGCACTGAGAAGAACCAGATTTTGGGATTCCTGAAATGCTTAACATTTGGAGCTATAAAGGTTTTTCCTCTCACCAGCATAATGCAGCACTGCCATTGGATCAGTGGGCCGATAAAAACCACTGAAGTCCACCCATTGGTTTTTACATCCTGAGGCTGGCTGGGTGTCAGGGCTTGAGTGCATGCTACAGTTTTGTTTTTGCATAGGTTAAAATATTGCATGAAGCAGCTGACGTCACCTCTCAGGTATTTCTGTCAGATATTACACCACAACATCATGGCAACGTGTAGGCTGATGGCTACTAATTACAAACAAAAGCAATGCCAAATGTCTGGCATTGCTTTTATAAACTACAGTTGCAGCTCGACGTAAGAGCAAGAAAGTGGGTGAACAACAACACACATACTTGTCTCAGCAGTTTTGGGCAGTTTTCCAGTGTGCTATATCCTCAGCAGAAAGACCACAAAGCTGTTTATAAAACCCAGTATTTATGACAGCATGGTCGGTACCGTACACTAATTACAGATGGCAACACACATATACTCAGAGATCCAATTGTGAATGCTAAACTAAATATAGGTGGCTTACTTCTCTCTCTCTCTCTCTCTCACACACACACACACACACGTAAACTGCTTGAGCCAGGTTTGCATGGAGACGCCCTTTTAAAAAGCAATGTTTTTTTTGTGACTTAACTTTTTCCTCTGATTTAACTCTACTTCTATCTAAGATTTATAGATGAAAGCAGGTTTTCCTCATACATTTATGTGTAACTTGTGAACATGTGTTGCAACATAACTTGGATTATGCAAATTACCCCCCCCTTTTGATGTGAAATATGCACCGCATTGAGCTAAATCTCTCATTAGTACAAAAATAATATTAGAAACACACCAAAACCGTCAGGTGACAACTGTTGTTAAAGTGGTTGACATACCAACCCAGTGCAAACTGTGATTGGGCAAAACCTGGAGGTGAAATGACAAGACTGGATTTCTATTGGTTGGCACTTTCTTCAACAAAGAACAAACATGATGCACATTTACAAACAGTGACATACAGTGTAGCAGACAATTACATGTTTCAAATGTAAAAAAAAAAACAATGTGAAAACCCACCAAAATGGTCTTGGCTGAAACTTCCAGAGAAAACTCTATGAAGCACCTACAGTATGTGCCAAATTCCGGACATTCCCAGTCTAAATTTGAGATTTGCAAATATCCACAAAAAGGGTGAATCCCTTCTAAGTAAGTCTTTGGATATTTTCTAGATGCCCCTTGATAAATGACGATGATGAACCAACAGACGGAGATATACATAGACAAGACAAAAATACAGCAATAGATATGTGCATGTGCTGAAGAAAGCAAGTACATTATTATGACATTGGCAAAAATTCAAAAGGTAACGAAGGACATCCAGGAGCTGAGGCGAAACAGTCCTGCGTTCATCCTCTGCCTCTCTATGTCCTCCCACAAGACACAGTCAACGCTACCCTAAAAGATGTTCCTGTGAAGACAAGGGGCAGGAAAAAACAGGCCTTTTTCCAAGCTAATCTCAGACTGATCTTGGTCCCTGGAATGATTAAGAAATAAATCTGTGTTTGGATATCACTGACTCTGTAGGTAAAAAAGCTTTCTGCTTTAACTGACTAATTAGACCGAGAGGGAGCTGCCTCCAGTAGTTCCTCTAATGACTCAGCCCCTTCTAGGAGAGGCTCCTCTTTCTCCTCTGTCTTTTTCTTCTTTGTGGGCAGTTTACTTGAAGGTGCATCTTCCTGCATCAGCTCTCTAGCCAGTATGTTGGTGACTGCATGACCAGCTCGTCGGTGGTTGGCTGAGAAAGAGAAAGACAAAGTGAGTGAGAGAAACGAAAAAAAAGGCTGTACTAAATTAGATGCCAAGTTAGTTTCATAAAAAGTTGATGCAGATATGTCAACACATGCCATAAAGTGACATATCTGATGACTGTGCAAACAGACATCATACAACACCACATTAGTGAGTACTGAAACATTTTTCACTGAACATGAATCACACCGGCTACTGGGCTGCAAATACACACCAATGTGTGCCAAAAACTTCAAGAATGTCATACGTGTTTTACTTGATAAAACACAAAATGGACGACTGCCTTTTTCCCAGCGTGCACACCCACACATACATTACCCTGATCCACAAAACGTGGAGCGGTGTGAGTGTATGTGTGTGAATTAGGGCGATATCTGGAGCAACTCACTACTACTGTCAGATTAGACCAAGTGAAAAAACAGAGACAAATTAACGCAGGTATAAGAGATTTGGCTGAAGAGGAAATGGAGATTGTGAGTAAGTAAAAGCAAGGAGGGAGGGAAAGGGTAAAACTGAGGGTGAGACACCAAAAGGACCAGGATGATTCATAGCTGTGGGAAGATTAAAGAAGCAGGGATGAATGAAAATGAGACTAGCATGGATGGAGAAACTGAGTAAGAGAAGAAATGTGCTGCAAGGAATGACAGAAATGAATAGTAAAATAGATCACATAAGCAGTGAAAGCAGCGAGGAGAGAAGAGATGCACAGGGACGGAGAGAGAAACAGAAAGAGTGTGACAGATTGTGCCCTGAGGATTCTGTCGTTTTTACTCTTGTACCCGATTACTTTGTCATTTCTTCTCCTCCACCCCGACCCCCCCACACACACACCAGCAGTAGCCTTGTCTTCATCTCTCATTCCCTCTCTCTCTAGCCATCTCTCTTCATTCTACTGCATGGGAGGGCAGCTGTGCAGCAGCAGCCATTTTGAATTATATAGGTCAGTGGGAGATTGTGATTGTATGTTTGCTGTTTTTTTCTGCCTGTTCATCAGTCCTCAAACAATGCAGCGTTTCCCTGAGCTACTGATGAGGGGGGAAAGATCAATAAAGCAACATCATGATGCAAATACACACATGCAAATGAACCATGGTAACTCAAAAAAACAAACCAAGACTTGACACATGGTTCTGATGGAGCACGAAACACACAAAAACACAAAGTTACCGAACAGGTCTCCAGAACCAGCTGTGACAAAGACACAATTGAGTCTGGGGAGAAAAGGGAGAAGGAGGATTTGGTCATGATCACAGTTGACTTCTTCTGTGTCTTCTGAGCCTCAGCTCACCACTCACAGCTGGGGTGTCAAATTATCACCTCGCACACAGATTACACCCCATCATAAACAGCAACACATAACAACACATTACTGCTTTCTCTACCTACTCTCACATACAAGCGCTGTATCTTTTTCCTCCCTTTCCAAACCTCTCTCTTACTCATAAAACTCTTAATTAGAAATCATGCAAATGACCCAAAAACTAAGTCTGTCAGTGTGGGTGTTATTCTATGTAAATGTGCCAAGCTTGTCCTAAAAAATGCAACCCGCAGAGAAAAGCTCTTCAAAGGCTGTCAACCCAGCTCCTCTGCTCTCTCATCCTCCTCCATTCCCTCTTGAGAGAAAAGACAGAGAGGAGGACGACAGGAGAGGATAAGAGTCAGCATCACAGAGTTGGTGCATTGGAAGCAGCATGGGAAAAAAGATTAATTTAGACGGAAACCTGCAGATTAAAGCGACAAGAGGAAAATTCTGACATTTTCTTTCCCGCATTAAAATATAGTTAAAATGCAGGAACTCAAACAACCTCTGGAGCAAATACATCACCTGAAAGACTGAGTAGTTCTAGACAAGTTCGACTGAGCACATCAGATTTTTATGTTGCATTAAGCAAATAAGAAAAAACAACAAGTGCATAGATCTGTCTCTCTAAACATGTTACAGTAGGACACTGTAGTTTTTAATTAACTCAGTAAACTTTGTATTTTTTGGGGACTATAAAATAATTATAGAAAAGGCACCAGACGCATGCAGTTGAGCTTGTCATGGAGAATATTCCTCAGCCTGTGAAAATAGCTGTTAAATTTCTGGAAGGAGCAATCCAAAGCCAGAGAAAACAACCCTGCTGATGAAACATAAGATGAAGAATTTCTGGAGCTTGACCCACATTAGCCACTAAAAGTCAGGAAACTTCAGCCTGTGCTGTTTTGATTATGATCCTGCTTTTGTATCTCTGTCTTGCAATGTTGTGAAAGTGCAGAACACAATCGCTGAAGTACCGCTTCAACACGTGGTACTACTAAGACAGGACGTTCTCAGCATGTATGTTGTATCCACAGACTAGCTCTGATGTTGACTAAATGATCCATGCACTTGGCACAATGCCTGATGGTTGCAGCAGTAGGAAATGAGACTCACAACAAAGACCGTTTTTAAGGTCTGTTTACTGCTGTGCATGAGATTGAACCAGTGTGTTTGCACACTGAGGGGCGATCAGTGGCACAAAGAGTGCAGTGAAAAGATCATCTGTAACACATTTAACTCCAGGAGACTCAATAATGACTGCCTGATGAGCAAAAGAATGCTTTGTTGTACATTATGTGTATGTGCTGCCCTTATGAGTGGAAAATACAAAGACAGGGAGAAGAGAGATCTGCAGACATGCAAATATAGTGCAGTTTAAATCAGAGTACAAAGAACTAGCTCAGTGTTTTTAAGTTATACAGATAATCACCACATTCTCTCTATTAACAAATTATATGCAGTGATGTATTTAGATGCTTTGCATACCAAAGCATCTATCACATTAACATGATATGCTGATATCTTTAAGCTCTTAAGCTGCAGGTGAAGCAAAGCCCACTAACATGATAATCCAACAGTGTCACAACCAGTATTATAGTGTGTTTGCAAATGTTGGCTGTGTGTGCATCAGCGTCTCCAACTTAGCAGAGACTGATAGCACCCTCCTCAGGCTGCACAGCATAACACACTGCTGTTCTGCACTAGAGGACTGTGGGAAATAGTGACGTCATGTAGCACCACTGCTAGCTGGTGTCTGTGGGTTATATATGAGAGCATGTGCTTTATGTCACAGAATGGACTCTGGTGCATATGTGCACCACTGCTGGTCTTTGTTGTCTCAGTGAGTGTTCAGTATGCATGAGGCATCATCACTGCTTAAGTAATGTCTTGATTGATGAGAGCCCTCTGATTGGTCTGAATCTTCTCCTGTGCATGTGTGTGTGTGTAAATCTCTGAAAAAGACATCTTCACAGGGGTCCTTTTCTTTTTTTCTAAGAGCAGACTGTCTGCAGAGACAGCGTGTGCCTCTATTGTTTCCATCCCTTTTATCTCTGTGTCCCTTTTGTGATTGGTGCTTTGTCAACTAGTTACTACTCTGATTGGTTGTTCTAAAAAGGGTCATGACCCAGCAGATGGGTCTATAGTGAGTGTTTAGACACGTCATTCCTCTAGACACAAGTTTCTTTAAATTGCTATAAACACACACACAAATTAGCCTCATGTAGTCAAGCTGACAAGTCTGTATTTGAACAAAAGGACATAGACACACCTTAACTTACCATCTAAATCAGAGAGCCTGAATGTTAGTGCTTAAGAAATGATGCAGGTTATCTGTCCTCTGAAACATAATGGGCCTGTTCAGATGTATGTGTTGGCATGCAATGATCCATGTGTGTCTTTGTGCTGGCATGCAAGCATCTGGTGTGTGTTTTATCTGTATGTGTTTTAATGGGGGAGCAGACAGGTGGAGGGTAGACAGCTGAGGATACCCCATGCAGTCTGCTCGTTCAATGCAACCAGCACAAACACACACACACTGCGAACTGAGGGACAGGTCAAAGGTTAGGGGGTATATAACCTCAGCAGCCTCTTGGCTTTTCATTCAGTCACACTGCTGTGACACAATGAGCATGACGACACACTCAATAGGCCCTCAGTAATCTTTTCACACCAAGTTGGTGACGTTTGCAGTCACCACAGCTGTGAGGAGAGGAAAGAAAGAGTGAGGAGAAGGGAGGGGCACACTTCATGTAATGACGACTCTTATATGTACAATTAGGATCACTAGCATCAAACACAAACTCACATTAAATAATGGTTTTATATCAGCACACATTAGATTTAAGAAAGCATTATGTCAAATATCAACTCGTAACATCCTAAGACCATGCTGTTAAGTTGTATTCCCAACATGGTGATGGCCATTGTAACTATATTTGCAACACAATATGAACGCACAAATAGTGCAGACTGACTACTAACACCTACATTTAAATACTAAACGTATTTTATACGAGTAACTACAAAACAGATACACAATAGGCTCACTGTTAAATTTAGTTGGAAGGAGAAACAAAGTCATGTGTATATTTACAAAACTATAACAAACTAAAATCTATTTAGAGCGGACATTTTACCGACTGCATGTTTTTTTAAGAAATATTTTTTGAAACTTTGGATTGAAAACAACTATATACTATATACATAACATGTGATGTAAGAGTGTTAGTATTTTGTGGGTTTCACAGCTATTACTGTTAATTGAAAAATAAACCATGTTGATGATGATAACTTCCCTAAGGTGGAGACAGAAAGAGTTATGTGTATGTGCACAACCGATCTCATCCTGCAGCTTACTCACACATCTTAAATATTAGTTAGTGTGCTTACTGTTTGGTTCCTGCAATTCAGTGCAATGTTTGACTTTATAGAAACTTTTAAAAGCAAATAAACAGGGAAACAATGTTTGTACCACCAAAGCCTTTAGGTCTACTGTCCTCCAGACCACCTCTAGGATTTCAGCACATTATTGATGATTTCTGAAACCATGTTCTACTGCAAACAACTGAACAGAGTGAATTGTAATTTTAAGATAATAGAATTAATAGTATTGACCGCAATGTAAGATGCCCTCGGATAAAACAACATCGAGCTGCCAGGCTGCACAGACATGCAGTTGGTATGATTATATGTTACATGCTGCAGAAACATCATGCATTAGCAACTTCACTGGTATTTAGACTGATATGGGGTAAAATTTATAACATTTTAAATTTGCATCTGAAACACATTACACAACTTGTATGAAAACAGGCGGGTTAACACTAACGCTATTATACATAGTATATTATTATACAGTTACATATACACACATTTTATTAAGCTGTATAGGTAGGGCTATCAAGCAGCCTAAAAACCTGTTACGGTACTGTTTTCTCCTTTTCTATGTTCTTTTTGCTTGCTAGAAGAAATTATAATTTCTCTTCCACTTCTTTGTTTATTTATAGATTATTCAAGGCAAAGAGAACAAAGCCTTCGTTTAAAGACTCATTATGTAACATCTAATCTGCATTATGACTGAACAAAACAGTTCAACTTACCGAACAAAATATTGCAACTTCTATGAGATATCGCTTTAAGTTGATCTACCTCTTTCTAGACTCAGTGATTTCAAGCTGTACTTCTGACAACCATTATTATCTTTTGTGTTACTATTTTAGAGTATGTAACCCTGTATGTAGCCTGTTTTATAAATGAAGCTCACATTATGAACCAAAAATGTTTTCCATGTGTACATGAGCTGGATGGAGTAGTGTTTTTACTCTGCTTATAAAGGCAGCCTGAGGCCTCACTTGTGCCAAATATGTATTGGTTGAGCCAGAGTCAGGATGTGCCTCCTCCTACTTCAGCTCCACTAAATTAAAACCACCGACTCAACCAATCAGTCAAACATGTGCAGGCACGCACACACACTCAACATAAAAGACACCCTGCTATTGTGTGGGTAAAACCAAAGTGGCTATCTGGAAGAGAACAGCCTTTATAAACTCCTAACAAAGATGATGAAAGCTGGAAAAAAAACACACATGGCTTCACACCCTACACATGGATAAATGCAGCCCTTTACTTTGCCCTACTAGCAGTGATTCTCTCTCCCTCATACACATATTCAGGTATTTCCTGTTAGGAGTGTAAAGTAGCCAAATAGTATTATGGGTGACTGACTGGGCCCTCAAGTGGGCCCCATTCTTACTCACATAGTGCGCCTTCCCAACTCCCCATTCCTCCTCTCTTTCCTCTATCTGCTGTTGTCTTAGTCAGTTTAGTAGCGATGAGTCAAAATTGTTTGTTACTAAAGGGCATTTGCTGCCGTTTTAGTGGATCACCAAGTACCACTTACCATACCCACTGTTTTACTGGACTGCACAACAGCAGCTAACAAGTTATATAAATACATCAGTGATAGAAGAAAAAGAAAGAGACTCAGGGAAAGAAAGTATAGGGGAAAAAAAGAAAGCATACAGTCTACCCTCTGGCTCAGAGCATTTTTACTCTGGAGCTCTGCTACACATCTGGCTTCTATTGAAGAAGGGATTGGGTTGCACAGACTCTCCTCCAACCTTTCTTAAGTCTGAATACTCAACCCACACAAATGCATGTGAACTCTCACACACACACACACACACACACACACACACACACACACACACACAGTTAATAGGCACAAGTTTCTAAACACCAAGAATCATGTTACAAAGTTAGTATCATGACAACTCAGATTACCTCATTTTCATTTGCATGGTCTTACCAAACCATAAAATCTACAAAATGTGTGAGGAGAGAGAAAAATACACAAAAAATGTGACTGGATTGGCCAGCGGGACAGAGAGCAGAGGCCCACTAATGAGAAAAACAGTGTTACAATGTTTAAATAAAAAATGAAATAAAAAGTTCAGAGAATTTAATACTGAAGGTTTTGAGTTTTGAATATTGGACTGTGATTAAATTCCCAGCTAGCAGTTAGCATGTGATAAATGTCCTATCAGCTTTTATGCTATGTGATTCTGTACATCATTTGTTACAGCAAAGGCCAAACTTCCAAGTGAAATAACAATAACCAAAAAGATTTCTGAGTGCAGTAGGACTTTAACCGTTCTTATTTTACTCGTACTTTAGCCAGTTGAGCAAATGTTTTGCCTACTGTCTGCTCACTGATGTCACTTCAAACTTTCTACCCACACACTGGTTTATCCTCCTTGGTTCTATATTCATACTCCTCTTATATTTTCCTATTCTGCAGCCACACCCTCATCAGTTGCTCTTCTCTTAAGTATGTTGCTGCCCACCCCCACCCTTGGCACCCTCCCTCTTCTTTTGTTGCTTTGCCAGCTATTGGTGGAATTGGCTCTATCCCCCTAGCAGCAGTGGCCAGAAAATGCTACCACAATCTAGTCTCTGAGCCATGCAACAGATGGAACAGAGACAGGGGAACACAAACAAATCTGTTGTTGTGTGCTGACAGAAACATAGAGATGGAGTGAAAAGTGCAAAGGAACAAAGGAGTCTGATGTTCTACATGGGTTTTGTATAGTATGTACACCATGCATGTGTAAAGTGAAACTGAAATCTGTAAGAAAAAAAAAAAGGAAACATGACTCAAACATGAATGTTTGCAGTTCTGCTTGTTTATTGTATGTTTACCTGCTTGCCGAGGTCCTCTCTTTCTCCTGAAAGCAGCGCCGGACTGCAGTGCCTCCAACAGGCCATCCATGATACCAGTTTCATCATCCTCTGTAAACACAACATCAAAACACAGTATAAGCATTGCATCAACACAAATTTAATTAAAATGAGAGGTCAGTATTAAAGTTTTTTTCCACACCCACACATAACTTCATTTTCACAACCATGTAATTTTAAATCAATGTCCATGACATACACAGTAATTTAATTTTCCAACAACACAACAGTGATTAGAGGTTCTGCTAAACCCTCTGCCTACCTCTATTTGTTTCAGACACGCCAACACACACGTGGGCAGGGGGGTTATTTACCACCCACGTGGCCACGGTGGCAAATTGGTTACATTAACCTAGATAGGCAGTGACCTAGTTCAGTCACTGTCAGTGCTCTGGTCTACAGACTGCACTTTAGAGACATGCTCAGTGTAACACACCCTTACCGGAAAGACCCACTCACTGAGGCTAAACCTGCACACAAACAGTACAATGCAACAGAATGAATGAATAATTGTGATTTAAGAGTACTGGGTGGAAGTACTGTGTCAGGGTGGTCTCATTGTTTGTGGTTGTTTATGTTTATAGTTTCTACATTGCCTCAAGTGAGGATGGAGGCAAACCAAAAGGGGGCTAACTTCAAGATAATAGTGATGTGTGTACAAGTGGGTAAGTGTGTCATGATCGTTTTGTGGGCTGGATCTAGTGGCACAGCACTCGGCACTCTAAGGCAGATGGTTTTAATTATTTGTATGTGAACCTGAAGAGAGACAGCAGAGTCTGGTCTGGAGAAGGGGGCAGTGAGGTTGGGTGTTAAAGGTTTATGTTGTCACCTCCCAACCCCCCAAACACACACACATACACACAATATTTAATCCTGCAGTAAGCCACGCAGCAGATGGTCTGTGGTCTGGCCTGTCACTTAGAGAAAGTCACACATTCCCAAGTCTTGCATAGCTCACATACACCCCTCAATGTCCAAGTCCTGGAACTGCACAGACAGTTTAAACTGATGTAGGCCATGTTTTTCTCCTTCCGGGGAAACACATCTGGCAAAGTTCCACTTACACTAATCACATGGTTGGATTAAACCACTGGTGGGAGCATACAGACACACAGACCTATTTGTGAGGATGTACTAGAGGCTACAGAGGGACCACACAATGACCTGGCTGTGTATAAAGCGAGGTTCATTTTGGCCAAGTGAACTCACAGCTAAAACAAGTCCTCAGGCCTAAATAGCATCACACATGGCAAGGCTAAACATAAGACAATATAAAATGGTATAGTCTATGTCTTCTTTGAGTACTTGTTGGGTTCAGCCACGTGATCCTATTAATTTACATATTTTCCGTTGAATCGTAGTCTGGTAATGGTTTATTATTGACAATCAGTACAAACCCATATTGAAATGGCCTTAAAAGCTCAGGCGGCTCATTACAATACAGGCACAGATTTAGAGCTGCACAGGCATGAACACACAGCTACAGTGCACAAAGCATGAAGGTGTTGCCTAAAGCATATAAGAACAAAAGAGGGATTAATTAGTGTAACAGCATTAGGTCATGAGCTTTTGAAGATGTCTATTTGGATCCAATCCGGACACACACACACACACACACACACACACACACACACACACAGAACAGCATTTTGTGTGGAGCAATTGCACCTCTAAAGGATGGTCACACAGTAACAGAAAAGGATGTGAATGGGGATAACCTAAGGAGAACAGATTAAGAAAAAAACAACACTGAAAGAACTAACATATTAAAAAAGGAATAGGAGACAAGGTTGAAGTTGGTTGGAAACATTATCATTTTCCTAATTTGATATGACTCGAGACGCATCATTCTACCTAGACTAAGATCTCATTCCCTCTCTCACTCTGATCTTTCTCCTCTCCTCCTCTAACCCAATTTTCTAAGAGACAGCAACATTGTCTAATCCCCAAGAGAGCATCTGCTACCATGCCCTCCTCCATTCCTTACCTTCCCCCACACTACTCTCTCACACTTGCTCTTTGAATGGAGCATGAGCACTCCTAGTGGCAGTTCCCATACCAGCATCTTTGGGGGGGTGTAAAGCAAACATGAACACACCCTTTGGCTCAAATATAAAAACACCTAACATAATCTTTTACAGACTGTACTGACACCTAGCTGTAGAAATAAGGTATAGTTCCTTTCCACACTGCTTTGACATATGTCCAGAGATGAGTGGATAACAGCCAGGAATACATTTTACATCATTTTTCAACAGCAGACAGTTTTTATCAAATCAAATCTGAGCAAAGATTCTACTTAAAGCACAGATGGTGAATGTGGACGTTTGGGGATGGCATCAAAGTACTGTGATGCCCTTCCTTTTTTCATGAGAGCCTAAATATGTGAGCAAAAGAATGAATCCCAGAGGAGATTCTTTATCGTTTAACACAACATCACATGTTTGGCACATGTGCAAAGTTAGACTCCACTGAGTGAGGTTCTGTCTCACACAGGAATGACAAGGCCACAAACCACAAACACACACGCTGACCTTCCAGGGTTCAACTAGCAACTGGCATATTATGATAGCAATGGTATGTTAGCGTATGGTGGGAGATAGATTAAAAAAAGGGAACCAGGATAAGGTCAGTGTGCAGAGGAGTAGCTGCTGAAAGCAGCCATTGTGTAAAAGCTCCAGTATGAGGGTTATAAACAAATATTAAACAAAGACCAGGTGTATGAATGCTGGATTTGTGTGTACTTGGATTTGAATGAGGGGGTGCTGGACTACAGGGGCAGTCAAATATGCCACCTGTATGTAAATGATCTCTAGCCCACTAATGAGCGTGCACATGCACACACACACACAAACCTCTGAAGCACTATTATGTTCCATTTGTGCATGCCTCTAGGGGCTTAACATGAAATTTGACTATGTTACTTACTACCACAAATTGTCTGCTCCATACTTTAACACTTGAGACAAAATATTCCAAATGGAGCCTCAGTACCTGCTGTGTCTTTAAATGAACAACAGACACGAGGGAGGGAAAGGAAAATTAAGAATAGGCAGTAATGGAACAAGGAAAGGAAAAAAGAGAGGAGAAGCCAGCTGGAACATGGAGCACCAGCAGAAATGCCAAAAAGACATTTTGCTGATACACATTCTAACACACACACACACACACACACAGTGCAAACTTTAGCCAATAAAGTCTTTCATAAGAAAAAGACACAGTATCTCCGTAACACACATATGTACAAATGCACAAAGTACACTTAGGCTTCAGCACATTTTTGACTGTGGAACTGTGAAGTCCCAGGAGAACCCAGCTGAAGCCAGAGCAAAAAGGAATGTACTGAAACTAGGTCACAGGCTGGGAGACTGAAGAAAAAGTGTCTGTGCATAAATGTGTGTCTGCAAGGCAGGATTTGAGTGTTAACTGTATATACATAAGAAAGAGTGTGAGAATTTGTGAGTGTCACACAGGACAGTTTGCTGCTCGCCTTATTTAAAGTATAGCAGCATTGCATAGTGCAGGAGAAACATGCTTTTGGTGATAAACAGATTTAAGATTCTCTTTTTAGAAGTAAATCCCCCCATTCACACAGGGAGTGAAAAGAGGTCAAGCAGTTTGTTGCATACATCCCTCCTTGTCCTCTATTTCTGTGGAGCTTCATGGTCAATTGCTTGCATCAAAACAGAGGTCATCAGCATTAGATTAACTCTGCACTATAAATACTGATAGGTTGCTCTTTCACAGACACACACACACACAGAGAGACACACACATGCACACATTTGAAAAAGCATGGACTCTGACTGCCACCAACTGGAATCAGGAGGAAATACAAAATGAAATATATTCAGTATTTTCAGTCAAAAATGATGCAGAAATTGTGACCTGCGTTGATGTCAAGAAGCTGGCTCTTCTTAAGTTTCTCCTCCTTCTCCTTTTCTGCTTTTTCCCTCGCCAGCTTGGCCTTCTTTAGCTTCTCTTCAGCCTCTTTCCTCTTCTGATTCTCCTTCACTGCTTGCTGGTGGTGGGAGAAAGAGAAGATAAAAGATCAGATTGTATGTCTGGAAATTGCATGTTTGATGAGGAGTAATTACTGTAATACTTATGAAAGGATTCTTTAATTGAAATTTAAGAGGACAGATGTATTGTAGATCTGTTGGATGTCTGAGTGTGTACACAAAACATTGAATCACAGGTGAAAGGCTGGTAAAACAAGTTATGTCCTGTAGAAGCCCTCCTGAATGGCACCGTTGCAGTTGATGTATAAATGAATAATATAATAGGAGTTACCTGCTTTCATTATTATGTCAATACAAACAGGTGCACAGTCTCCTGTTCTTCCTATCCTGGTTTGACATTTCTCTTTAACCTTTACCTCTTTGTTGTACAACATGTTTTGTCTCCACATGTGTGTATTTCCTTTTACTGTATGTATGACAATGCTTTCTGAATAAGAACAGATCTATGTTTTGTCATTGACATACATGCATACACACCTGGAACATGTTTTTAAAGGTGTTGAGGTCTCCAAAAAATTCCTCTACAGAAATCTTTTTCGGGTTAAAGACGAAGTATTCTCCCAGGTCATTATATTGCTTCTCCATATTCTTGTGCATCAGATCGAGCTTCTCATACTGCTCCTGGGCAGTGCTCACAAAACTGTGGAGACATGGAGTTAAGGAACACAGAACCAGTACCTTTGTATCTTAAGGGATTAAGTTCTATCCTTTATGATAAAATCAATGGATTTGATGGGATAATTCTGAACAACCATATGAAATAGGTGAGTGAATAAAAGGATATGGTCATCTTCTCCACAAACAGGTCCTTGTCACTTTGAGCAGGGGGGAAAGTTTCCAAATCTGTCTGCAGGTTCTTGATCTGACGGCCCATCTGCTCAAGGTTCTTCTGCATCGTCTCTGCAGAAACTGCAGGAGACAGAATGAAGCAGTTAATTGAGTTTGGCTTCATATTGGAGGTTCATATATTGCGCATACCTAATGATAAACATAGCATGTTTTTTTATTACTAGAAGTGCTTGAATAAGAGAAGAGCACTACAGATGGTACAAGCACAATAAGACGTGTAAACACAGACTGT